>NC_133329.1:132222011-132530059 GCF_042186555.1 Aquarana catesbeiana
GATGAGGGATGATCAGAGGTGTCATGTCCGAGTGTAGGGATGATCAGAGGTGTCATGTCCGAGTGTAGGGATGAGGGATGATCAGAGGTGTCATGTCCGAGTGTAGGGATGAGGGATGATCAGAGGTGTCATGTCCGAGTGTAGGGATGAGGGATGATCAGAGGTGTCATGTCCGAGTGTAGGGATGAGGGATGATCAGAGGTGTCATGTCCGAGTGTAGGGATGAGGGATGATCAGAGGTGTCATGTCCGAGTGTAGGGATGATCAGAGCTGTCATGTCCGAGTGTAGAGATGAGGGATGATCAGAGGTGTCATGTCCGAGTGTAGGGATGAGGGATGATCAGAGGTGTCATGTCCGAGTGTAGGGATGAGGGATGATCAGAGGTGTCATGTCCGAGTGTAGGGATAAGGGATGATCAGAGGTGTCATGTCCGAGTGTAGGGATGAGGGATGATCAGAGGTGTCATGTCCGAGTGTAGGGATGATCAGAGGTGTCATGTCTGAGTGTAGGGATGAGGGATGATCAGAGGTGTCATGTCCGAGTGTAGGGATGATCAGAGGTGTCATGTCCGAGTGTAGGGATGAGGGATGATCAGAGGTGTCATGTCCGAGTGTAGGTATGAGGGATGATCAGAGGTGTCATGTCCGAGTGTAGGGATGAGGGATGATCAGAGCTGTCATGTCCAAGTGTAGGGATGAGGGATGATCAGAGCTGTCATGTCCCGAGTGTAGGGATGATCAGAGGTGTCATGTCCGAATGTAGGGATGAGGGATGATCAGAGGTGTCATGTCCGAGTGTAGGGATGAGGGATGATCAGAGGTGTCATGTCCGAGTGTAGGGATGAGGGATGATCAGAGGTGTCATGTCCGAGTGTAGGGATGAGGGACGATCAGAGGTGTCATGTCCGAGTGTAGGGATGAGGGATGATCAGAGGTGTCATGTCCGAGTGTAGGGATGATCAGAGGTGTCATGTCCGAGTGTAGGGATGAGGGATGATCAGAGGTGTCATGTCCGAGTGTAGGGATGAGGTATGATCAGAGCTGTTATGTCTGAGTGTAGGGATGATCAGAGGTGTCATGTCCGAGTGTAGGGATGAGGGATGATCAGAGGTGTCATGTCCGAGTGTAGGGATGAGGGACGATCAGAGGTGTCATGTCCGAGTGTAGGGATGAGGGACGATCAGAGGTGTCATGTCCGAGTGTAGGGATGAGGGATGATCAGAGGTGTCATGTCCGAGTGTAGGGATGATCAGAGGTGTCATGTCCGAGTGTAGGGATGAGGGATGATCAGAGGTGTCATGTCCGAGTGTAGGGATGATCAGAGGTGTCATGTCCGAGTGTAGGGATGATCAAAGGTGTCATGTCCGAGTGTAGGGATGAGGGATGATCAGAGGTGTCATGTCCGAGTGTAGGGATGAGGGATGATCAGAGCTGTCATGTCCAAGTGTAGGGATGAGGGATGATCAGAGCTGTCATGTCCCGAGTGTAGGGATGATCAGAGGTGTCATGTCCGAATGTAGGGATGAGGGATGATCAGAGGTGTCATGTCCGAGTGTAGGGATGAGGTATGATCAGAGCTGTTATGTCCGAGTGTAGGGATGATCAGAGGTGTCATGTCCGAGTGTAGGGATGAGGGATGATCAGAGGTGTCATGTCCGAGTGTAGGGATGAGGTATGATCAGAGCTGTTATGTCCGAGTGTAGGGATGAGGGATGATCAGAGGTGTCATGTCCGAGTGTAGGGATGATCAGAGGTGTCATGTCCGAGTGTAGGGATGAGGGATGATCAGAGATGTCATGTCCGAGTGTAGGGATGATCAGAGGTGTCATGTCCGAGTGTAGGGATGATCAGAGGTGTCATGTCCGAGTGTAGGGATGAGGGATGATCAGAGGTGTCATGTCCGAGTGTAGGGATGATCAGAGGTGTCATGTCTGAGTGTAGGGGTGAGGGATGATCAGAGGTGTCATGTCCGAGTGTAGGGATGATCAGAGGTGTCATGTCCGAGTGTAGGGATGATCAGAGGTGTCATGTCCGAGTGTAGGGATGGGGGATGATCAGAGGTGTCATGTCCGAGTGTAGGGATGATCAGAGGTGTCGTGTCCGAGTGTAGGGATAAGGGATGATCAGAGGTGTCACGTCCGAGTGTAGGGATGAGGGATGATCAGAGGTGTCATGTCCGAGTGTAGGGATGAGGGATGATCAGAGCTGTCATGTCCGAGTGTAGGGATGAGGGATGATCAGAGCTGTCATGTCTGAGTGTAGGGATGAGGGATGATCAGAGGTGTCATGTCCGAGTGTAGGGATGATCAGAGCTGTCATGTCCGAGTGTAGGGATGAGGGATGATCAGAGGTGTCATGTCCGAGTGTAGGGATGAGGGATGATCAGAGGTGTCATGTCCGAGTGTAGGGATGAGGGATGATCAGAGGTGTCATGTCTGAGTGTAGGGATGAGGGATGATCAGAACTGTCATGTCCGAGTGTAGGGATGATGGATGATCAGAGCTGTTATGTCCGAGTGTAGGGATGATCAGAGGTGTCATGTCCGAGTGTAGGGATGAGGGACGATCAGAGGTGTCATGTCCCGAGTGTAGGGATGAGGGATGATCAGAGGTGTCATGTCCCGAGTGTAGGGATGATCAGAGGTGTCATGTCTGAGTGTAGGGATGAGGGATGATCAGAGGTGTCATGTCCGAGTGTAGGGATGAGGGATGATCAGAGGTGTCATGTCCGAGTGTAGGGATGAGGGATGATCAGAGGTGTCATGTCCGAGTGTAGGGATGAGGGATGATCAGAGCTGTCATGTCCAAGTGTTGGGATGAGGGATGATCAGAGCTGTCATGTCCCGAGTGTAGGGATGATCAGAGGTGTCATGTCCGAATGTAGGGATGAGGGATGATCAGAGGTGTCATGTCCGAGTGTAGGGATGAGGTATGATCAGAGCTGTTATGTCCGAGTGTAGGGATGATCAGAGGTGTCATGTCCGAGTGTAGGGATGAGGGATGATCAGAGGTGTCATGTCCGAGTGTAGGGATGAGGTATGATCAGAGCTGTTATGTCCGAGTGTAGGGATGATCAGAGGTGTCATGTCCGAGTGTAAGGATGAGGGATGATCAGAGGTGTCATGTCCGAGTGTAGGGATGAGGGACGATCAGAGGTGTCATGTCCGAGTGTAGGGATGAGGGACGATCAGAGGTGTCATGTCCGAGTGTAGGGATGAGGGACGATCAGAGGTGTCATGTCCGAGTGTAGGGATGAGGGATGATCAGAGGTGTCATGTCCGAGTGTAGGGATGATCAGAGGTGTCATGTCCGAGTGTAGGGATGAGGGATGATCAGAGGTGTCATGTCCGAGTGTAGGGATGATCAGAGGTGTCATGTCCGAGTGTAGGGATGATCAGAGGTGTCATGTCCGAGTGTAGGGATGATCAGAGGTGTCATGTCCGAGTGTAGGGATGATCAGAGGTGTCATGTCCGAGTGTAGGGATGAGGGATGATCAGAGGTGTCATGTCCGAGTGTAGGGATGATCAGAGGTGTCATGTCCGAGTGTAGGGGTGAGGGATGATCAGAGGTGTCATGTCCGAGTGTAGGGATGATCAGAGGTGTCATGTCCGAGTGTAGGGATGATCAGAGGTGTCATGTCCGAGTGTAGGGATGGGGGATGATCAGAGGTGTCATGTCCGAGTGTAGGGATGATCAGAGGTGTCGTGTCCGAGTGTAGGGATAAGGGATGATCAGAGGTGTCACGTCCGAGTGTAGGGATGAGGGACGATCAGAGGTGTCATGTCCGAGTGTAGGGATGAGGGATGATCAGAGCTGTCATGTCCGAGTGTAGGGATGATCAGAGGTGTCATGTCCGAGTGTAGGGATGAGGGATGATCAGAGGTGTCATGTCTGAGTGTAGGGATGAGGGATGATAAGAGGTGTCATGTCCGAGTGTAGGGATGATCAGAGGTGTCATGTCCGAGTGTAGGGATGAGGGATGATCAGAGGTGTCATGTCTGAGTGTAGGGATGAGGGATGATCAGAGCTGTCATGTCCAAGTATAGGGATGAGGGATGATCAGAGCTGTCATGTCCCGAGTGTAGGGATGATCAGAGGTGTCATGTCCGAATGTAGGGATGAGGGATGATCAGAGGTGTCATGTCCGAGTGTAGGGATGAGGTATGATCAGAGCTGTTATGTCCGAGTGTAGGGATGATCAGAGGTGTCATGTCCGAGTGTAGGGATGAGGGATGATCAGAGGTGTCATGTCCGAGTGTAGGGATGAGGTATGATCAGAGCTGTTATGTCCGAGTGTAGGGATGATCAGAGGTGTCATGTCCGAGTGTAGGGATGAGGGATGATCAGAGGTGTCATGTCCGATTGTAGGGATGAGGGACGATCAGAGGTGTCATGTCCGAGTGTAGGGATGAGGGACGATCAGAGGTGTCATGTCCGAGTGTAGGGATGAGGGATGATCAGAGGTGTCATGTCCGAGTGTAGGGATGATCAGAGGTGTCATGTCCGAGTGTAGGGATGATCAGAGGTGTCATGTCCGAGTGTAGGGATGAGGGATGATCAGAGATGTCATGTCTGAGTGTAGGGATGAGGGATGATCAGAGGTGTCATGTCCGAGTGTAGGGATGATCAGAGGTGTCATGTCCGAGTGTAGGGGTGAGGGATGATCAGAGGTGTCATGTCCGAGTGTAGGGATGATCAGAGGTGTCATGTCCGAGTGTAGGGATGGGGGATGATCAGAGGTGTCATGTCCGAGTGTAGGGATGATCAGAGGTGTCGTGTCCGAGTGTAGGGATAAGGGATGATCAGAGGTGTCACGTCCGAGTGTAGGGATGAAGGACGATCAGAGGTGTCATGTCCGAGTGTAGGGATGAGGGATGATCAGAGCTGTCATGTCCGAGTGTTGGGATGAGGGATGATCAGAGAGGTATCATGTCTGAGTGTAGGGATGAGGGATGATCAGAGAGGTGTCATGTCCCAATTGTAGGGATGATCAGAGGTTTCATGTCCCGAGTGTAGGGATGAGGGATGATCAGAGGTGTCATGTCCGAGTGTAGGGATGGGGGATGATCAGAGGTGTCATGTCCGAGTATAGGGATGATCAGAGGTGTCGTGTCCGAGTGTAGGGATAAGGGATGATCAGAGGTGTCACGTCCGAGTGTAGGGATGAGGGACGATCAGAGGTGTCATGTCCGAGTGTAGGGATGAGGGATGATCAGAGCTGTCATGTCCGAGTGTTGGGATGAGGGATGATCAGAGAGGTATCATGTCTGAGTGTAGGGATGAGGGATGATCAGAGAGGTGTCATGTCCCAATTGTAGGGATGATCAGAGGTGTCATGTCCCGAGTGTAGGGATGAGGGATGATCAGAGGTGTCATGTCCCAAGTGTAGGGATGAGGGATGATTAGAGAGGCATCATGTCCGAGTTGTTGTGGAAATTCCACTATACTCTTGGGAGCAATCTTTATTCATATAACAATAGAGCCTGATGGTTTCACAATCGACCAATCAAGCACAGGCATTCCTTCAAACAGGAGGGGTTATACAACAACCAAAGAACAATGACTAAGGGAGTCTTATGGGCATGTCTGGGCAGGGGCAGTGTGTATACAGATCTTTTATACACAGGGTGAGCAGGATGAAGGAGAAAGTACCTTTTAATTGGGCTTTACTTTTACAGTAATATGTAGTTTTTATTTATTTGTTTAAGGTACTTATATAGCGCCATCAATTTATGCAGCGCTTTACATATATATTGTACATTCACATCAGTCCCTACCCTCAAGGAGCTTACAATTTAAGGTCCCCAACTCAAATTCATACATATACATACTAGAGCTAATTTAGACAGGATCCAATTAGGAAGGGAGAATCCACGCAGGCCCAGGAAGAACATGCAACCTCCAGGCAGGTAGTGCCATGGTGGGGATTCAAACCAACGACCCTAATGATGCTAGATGGAAGTGTTAACCACTTGGCCATTCATTTCTAAATGATCTGTTATTTCTTGTTTTTGGTTCTTTTGTAGCCCCCCAGGTGTGTCCTGTGCAATGGATTTCTCCCGATTTCTAGCAGATGACTTTGAGGTGAAGGATTGGGTGAACGCCGCCTTTAAGTCGGTACAGAAAGATGCTCCCGGAAAGGTAGATGCACACGCTGCAACCTTAGTTATGAAACTACAGCTCTTCATCCAGGAGGTGAACAACTCAGTTGAAGGTATTATAATAGAGTTTTTTTTGTTTGTTTTTTTTTTAAGTTGTAGTGTTAATTTATGGGAGAGCTAATGACTGTGGTTTCTTTTTTCCTATAGAAAGTAGCCATCAGGCCCTGCAGAACATGCCAAGAGTCCTTCGTGATATAGAGGCCCTCAGACAGGAGGCTGCCTTCCTAAAGGAACAAATGATTCTCGTTAAAGAAGACATAAAGAAGTTTGAGCAGGACACCGCCCAGTCTATGCAGGTCAGCATTGAGAGGCTCTCCTTTATTATTTCTGGACTTCACAAATTTCAGCCGCTCAGCTTGCTAGAGACAAGAGAAAATCGCTTGATTCCATTTAGCCCTCTTTTACAGGGGCGATACGATCAGGTCTGCCTGTCAGTTTTTCAGTGTGTTGATTATAATCAATAATTCGTCAATTCTAATTGAATAAACATTATCATACATCCTTCACCAAGATAGGCATTGGGGTTGATTTACTAAAACTGGAGAGTGCAAAATCTGGTGCAGCTCTGCTTAGAAACCAATCAGCTTCCAGGTTTTTTGTTTTTTTGACAAAGCTTAAAGCACACCTTCAGTCATTTTTTCAACTTTCCATCTATTAAATCCTCTGCTCTTGTTTTAACTTTGGATAGTAAATTTTTTTTTTCCACTAAATTCTCTGCAGATGTGCTTCTTTTGCTTGCAAGGGTCCCTTTGTGTTTTTTCCTGTATAGAAACTGTTAACTAAGCTATTCTTCATATGTCGAAAAATACATGCTGCGCTAGAGTAAACTATATTAATCTGTTAACTCTTGACTTTAAGATATGTGCAAATTAACCCTCTCTGCATCATTCAATAAGTGATAGAAAATCAAAGCGTGTGTATGTGTATGTATATATATATATATATATATATATATATATATATATATATATATATATATATATATATATATATATATGTATATTAAAAAAAAAAAAAAGTTCATGTAAACCAGACAATTTAAAGTGCAATGTGCATAAGAAATACTGTCAAATATTTTAAGTGCTAATATTTTAAGATACAAAAGTGCTTAGTGCTCCCTATTAATATAATAAACAATCCTGATAGATGATCATAAAGTGATTGGTGAAAAGTCCTATAATTCAACATTAAATAGGTGTGTAAAAACAGTGTCCATAGATAGTGTCATCCAACATGCTTATGAAATCCTTGGTGCTGCAAAACTCCGGTGCACTTCAGTGGCCCCCTTAGGTTAATGTGCTCACCTCAGAGCGTGTGACCCAGCTGCTGCACTGAGTCAAAACACGCTTTGTTCATAGGTTTAGCTATTTTTTTTTTTTTAATTCAGTCTGGGATTTATAAAATGCATTTATTATCTGCTGACATGACTGTTCTCTGTGCAGGTCCTAGTGGAGATGGATAAAGTAAAGTCACGCATGCAGTTAGCGGAGGAGTCCCTGCAGGAAGCTGATAAGTGGAGTACGCTTAGTGCAGACATTGAGGAAACCTTTAAAACTCAGGTGAGTTCCCTGTGGTATATGCTTGAACACATCATTATTTTTATTTATTGTACTATCTCACTTCTGCTAATGTGTGTTTTTTCACAAGGATAAAAGTGTTTCTTTGGTCAGTTTTGCAAAGATTAAAAGTCAGCAGCTGCTGTCTTGGTCCTGCTGGTCCAAGGATCGAGCACCATCCTCACCCAGTCCTGTTCTTCACCAGTCTTCAGGTCCCTGGTGCCGGCATGTTAATTGTAGGCATCCAGCTGTGACTCCTTGTGTCTTCACAGCCGGTTGCACATGCACAAAATGGGCTGCGCTTTTATTGTCCTGCAGCCTTCTGGGACCTGTGACATGTCCCAGAAGGCTGTGGACAGGAAGAACGGTAGGAGAACTTCCACTTGGATCACCTATGCAATCTGAGTGGAAGTGGGGGCCCCCCAATATGTTCCAAAAATGGCGGGGGGCAGTAGGAAGAGCAGAACTTCCCCTTTTGGGTGAAGTTCTGCTTTAAAACAGGCCGGAACTATTCTTTTAAATGTTTTATCATACTTACCTGGCAGCAGCTGCTTCTAGCTGTTGGTTCCTGAGTAAGGCAGGTCTCATGGGCACTGTCAAAGGGTGACGTTCAGGAAGGGTCAACCAACCAGTGATTTCAAACACAGATCCTTCCTGTTGTCAGGGTCCACATGTCTTGTTGCTTCGGATGTGATTGGGAACCCAAAGCTGTTGATGGGTTAGTATGAGATGGCAATCATTCTAGAAAATTAGTTTGTTTAGACTAGGTTAAGTTTATAACAAGGCTTAGGTCTGTCTTAAAGGAGATGTACAGCCAAAGGTCATTTGACTGTACTTCTCCTGTGGATCACAGGAGTGCAGAACGTACAGTACTCCTGTGATCCTGTGACCCATTTTTCAGCAGACAGTGGACTGAAGTCACAGAGCCGGTCCAGTCTTGGAAATGATTATGACTTAAACGAACCCCTTTCCACACTAAATGTATTATTACTTGAATCGGAGGACCAAGGCCTACAGGAATCTTGAGAGCCTCTAGGTAATGTCTTCTTTCCTTTTGCTGTGGCTGTTCATTAGAACCTCCACAGACTTCTTTTGAGGTTCTTCTGTGCAGGCACAGACAGGGGAAACAAAATTTTGGCCAGTGTTGCTGAAGATGGACCCCAAGCACCTGATTCAGGAAGTATATACAGATTCAATAAGGGCATGTCACACTCGCATTTAGATCTTCTGTTTGCTCATTTTACACCGGTCAGCCATAACATTATGGCCACTACCACAACCAGTAGAGGCATGGACTCCACCTGACCTCTGAAGGTATGTTGTGGTATCTGGCACCAAGCCATCGGTAGCAGATCCTTTAAGTCCTGTAAGTTGCGAGGTGGGGCTTCCATGGAACAATCTTGTTTTTCCAGCACATCCCGCAGATGCTCAGCTGGACTGAAACCTGGGGAGTGTGGAGGCGAAATCAACACCTCAAACTCATTGGGGTTGATTTACTAAACCTGGAGAGTACAAAATCTGGTAGCCAATCAGCTTTTTACTTCAGCTTGTTTAGTTAAGCTTTGACAAAAAAAACTGAAAGCTGAATGGTTTCTATGCAGAGCTGCACCAGATTTTGCTCTCTCTAGTTTTAGTAAATCAAACCCATTGTGTTCCTTAAACCATTCTTGAATGAATTAGAACAGGAGACCTTTTTCTATTGCTTTGCTCAAATCCTTACACTTGCCCATTTTTTTTCTGCATTCAGCACATTAACTTCAGGGACAACATGTTCACTTGCTGCCTTGTATATCCCACCTACTTTTAGATGCCATTGTAATGAGATAAGCAATGTTCTTCACTTTACCTGTCAGTGGTCATAATGTTATGGCTGATCAGTGTATATTCAGAATGCATTAGATTATTTACTTGGTTTTTAGGTTGGGGCAGTGCCAGGGAAAGCTAACAGAGTTCACCTCAACAAAGCTCCTGTGCCTTAAAAAATTATTCATACCCCTTGAAATTTTCCACATTTTGTCATGTTAAAACCAAAAATGTAAATCTATTTTATTGGGATATTATGTGATAGACCAACACAAAGTGGCACAAAATTGTGAAGTGGAAGGAAAATGATAAATAGTTTTAAAAATTTTTTACAAAAAAATATGTGAAAAGTGTGGCGTGCATTTGTATTCAGCTCCCCTGAGTCAATACTTTGTAGAACCACCTTTCACTGCAATTGCAGCTGCAAGTCTTTTTGGGGATTCTCTACCAGCTTTGCACATCTAGAGAGTGACATTTTTGCCCATTCTTCTTTGCAAAATAGCTCAAGCTCTGTCAGATTGCATGGAGAGCGTCTGTGAGCGTCTTGTGAATTTTAAAGTCTTGCCACAGATTCTCCATTGGATTCAGGTCTGGACTTTGACTAGGCCATTCTAACGCATGAATATGCTTTGATCTAAACCATCCAATTGTAGCTCTGGCTGTATGTTTAGGATCGTTGTCCTGCTGGAAGGTGAACCTCTGCCCCAGTCTCAAGCTTTTTGCAGACTCTAACTGGTTTTCTTCTAAGATTGCCCTGTATTTGGCTCCATCCATCTTCCCATCAACTCTCCCACATGACTTCTAGCAAACTGCAAGCGGGCATTCTTATTTCAACAATGGCTTTCTTCTTGCCACTCTTCCATAAAGGTCAGCTTTGTGGAGTGCACTAATAGTTGTCCTGTGGACAGATTCTCCCACCTGAGCTGTGGATCTCTGCAGCACCTCCAGAGTTACCATGGGCCTCTTGGCTGCTTCTCTAATTAATGCTCTCCTTGCCCGGCCTGTCAGTTTAGGTGGACGGCCATGTCTTGGTAGGTTTGCAGTTGTGCCATACTCTTTCCATTTTTAGATGATGGATTGAACAGTGTTATGTGAGATGTTCAAAGCTTGTGATATATATATATATATATATATATATATATAATTTATTTTTATTTATTTTTTTTTTTACCTAACCCTGCTTTAAACTTCTCCACAACTTTATCCCTGACCTGTCTGGTGTGTTCCTTGGGCTTCATGATGCTGTTTGTTCACTAAGGGTCTCTAACAATCCTCCTGAGGGCTTCACATAACAGCAGTAATTATACTAAGATTAACTTACATACAGGTTGACTCTATTTACTAATTGGGTGACTTCTGAAGGCAATTGGTTCCACTAGATTTTAGTTAGGTGTATTCGAGTAAAAGGGTCTAAATACAAATACACGCCACACTTTTCAGATATTTATTTGTAAAAAAAAATTGAAAACAATTTATAATTTTCCTTCCACTTCACAATTTTGTGCCACTTTGTGTTGGTCTATCACATAAAATCCCAATAAAATACATTTACGATTTACAATTTGAAACAATATATATTTATATGTGAACTGTGTATCATGTCAAAATTACCATATTTATTGGCGTATAACATGCACTTTTTCCCCCTTAATCTCTGATATAGGCTGCCACCGAGGGGAAGGAGGGGACGAGCGCTGCCAAAATAGAGCCGGATCTCCTGTGTACTTGGCTCGGCTCGCAGTCACGCTCAGGCCCGCCCCCTGGACAGCTCCTAGCATGGACGTCCTGGCATTGGACCGGCGTTTTGTCTATCATAGGAATTGGGCCAAGAGGCGGGACTGGGCGTGACGCGGAACCGAGTACACAGGAGATCCGGCTCTATTTCGGCAGTACTCGTCCCCACCTATCCCTCAATGGCAACATATATAACGGCAAGGCTGCAGATGGACACTGAGCAATGCTGCAAGTGGGCACAGATCAGGCTGCACTGAAGCTGCAAATGGGCACTAATCAGGCTGCATTGATGCTCACTGACCACTATTTTGCTCCAAAGTGGTTTATTTAAAAAAAAAATTGTTTTTTTTCCCTGAAACTTCCCTTTTAACCGCTTGGCATCCGCGCTATAGCCGAATGACGGCTACAGCGCGGACCTACATTCCCGGGAGGACGTCATATGACGTCCTCCCCTGTGCACGCTCCCTGCGCGCGCCCTGCAGGGCGCGCGCCGGGCGCGTTGTGATTACCGAGTCACTGAGACTCGGCTGATCACCGATCTATGTAAGGGGCTGGTCCCGGCCCCTTACCATGTGATCAGCTGTCAGCCAATGACAGCTGATCACATGATGTAAACAAAAGATCGGTAATCGGTTTTTTTTTTTACTCACGCTGACAGCGCGAGTAGAAAAAAAAGCCGATCACCGGATCGGATGTGAGGGACATCGGTCCCCAAGTGGAAGAGGCACATCTGCCTCATCAGTGCCCAATAAAAGTGCCACCTAATAGTGCCCACAGTGCCACCTAATAGTGCCCACAGTGCCACCTAACAGTGCCCACAGTGCCACCTAACAGTGCCCACAGTGCCACCTAACAGTGCCCACAAGTACCACCTATCAGTGCCCACAAGTACCACCTATCAATGCCCACCTGTAGTGCCAATCAGTGCCACCTGCCAGTGCTGCCCATCACTGCCACCCATCAGTGCCCATCACTGCCACCCATCAGTGCCCATCACTGCCGCCTATCAGTGCCCATCACTGCCGCCTCATCAGCGTACATCAATGAAGGAAAAAAATTACCCGTTTAAAATTTTTTAAAACAAAATATAAAAAAATAAACTTTTTTTTTAAAAAAAATTCAGTTTTTTACATTTTTTTAATAAAAAGTAAAAACCGCAGAGGTGATCAAATACCACCAAAAGAAAGCTCTATTTGTGGTGAAAAAATGATAAAAATTTCATTTGGGTACAGTGTTGTATGACCGCGCAATTGTCATTCAAAGTGCGTCAGCGCCCAAAGCTGAAAATTGGTCTGGATAGGAGGGGGGTTTAAGTGCCCGGTAAGCAAGTGGTTAATTTGGGGTTCGTGCTATATGCTGGCGCGTGTTATACGCCGATAAATACAGTACTTGTCAGTTTGGCCACTCTTGTTGCACCCTTTGCTACGCTTTCCACTCCTGTAATCTTTATAACAGATTTCTACTTGAAGCTTTGATATTGATGCAGGGCTAGCTAAGTGACTGCTAAGTGGTAGGATATGTATTCATTATCCCCAACTGATCAGTCTTAGTAAAGGTGGCCATACATGGATCGAAAATCAGCCATTTCATCAGGGACCAGCCAAATTTTAATCCATGTGTGGCCACTGCAGTTGAACAGAAGTCGATCTACTGATCGATTTCTGTTCAGCCGCCTTGCTGGATAAAAGCTGCTTGGTTAGGGCTGCATTGCTTATATGTGTATTCTGACAGTAGGGGAGTCTCCCTGTTGTCAGAATACAATAGCGCAACAGAGAGGAATCCCCCATTCACCTCAAATGTGTGGATAGGGGAATCAGTTCAGGTTATTATTATTTTTTTTTTTTTGTTCAGCCCAGTGGCTGAATGAAAAAAATCGGAGCCATGTATGGTCAACTTCAGAAGCAGCAGCCTCAACAATCCTCTTGCAGTATAACTTAAAAACAAAAATGTAATGGGGTTGATTTACTAAAACTGGAGAAAGCAACATCTGGTGCAGCTGTGCATGGTAGCCAATCAGCTTTTAACTTCAACTTGTTCAATTAAGCTTTGACAAAAAAAAAAAAAAGACCTGGAAGCTGATTGCTTTCTATGCAATATTAATAAAAATGGCTTGCATCATTTTTAGAGTTTGAAGTTGCATTTTCCTCTAATGCCTTTATAATTAGGTGGGTGGCAACGCTTATTTTCCTGTGACTATCTGCTGAACATATTAGGCAGACGGCACAGTAAAATGTACTCTGCCCTTTTGATTTGATTTGATTTTTGATTGGTATACCGAGCAGGACAGTCCAACTCCCAGCCTGGTGTATAGAGGGTTATGAAGAGATGTTATAAAAAAAATGGATTTTGGTCATTTATAGAGCTCTTATTTATAATGACTGGATGACTTCATAACTGAGCTAAGGTTTTTATATTTTTATATTTAATGGCACTTTTGTTTTGATGAACATGCCAGCCTAAGGCTTGGCTTCAGCTGATCAGTACAATGCTTGTCTCTCTTACAGAACGTTACAGTTATCTCTGAAAAGCTGACCAGTATGCAGGTGAGCCTGGCAATGCTGGTGGACACTCCAGATTATTCAGAGAAATGTGTGTACCTAGAGGCATTGAAGAATCGTCTGGAAGCTATGTGCAGTCCTCAGATAGTTGCAGCTTTTAACAGCCAGTCTGTGGGTAAGAAATACAGCTGTATAGCCAAAATAGGGGTTTCTTGACCAATATTTCTATTAAATAAAAAGCACGTTCCAACCTTCTAAGTAGCATTCAGTGTTTTAAAGGCAAGCTCATGAACCCCAGCCTGGTCTCGCTTTAAAATACTATCTGCCTGACTCTCTGGCTTCAATATTTTGAGTCCATGAAATAGAAAAATCATACAGATATGAAGGCTGAGGTGGAGTCCTAACTCTTGATGTGCAAAGTTGTACCAGATCAAGTATTAAAGCCAAACCGCCAGAAGAACCTCATCAGCCCATTTTTTCGTGATTCATACAATACTGAAGTGTCAATTCCTATTTCAGTCCTTGATGCCTTGATACCAGTGCTTTCTGTTGGCCTCTTGATTCGACGTGGCCTACGATCACTGGGAGATTTCTTCCAAGGTGGTCACCTCAAATAAAATAGTTCATATTACCAGTGTCTGCCCGTTTCACATGTACTTGTATTCTGAATTTCCTGAGAAGTTACCCTGTACCCAAGGTCAATATTCATCCCAAAGCATGGCATTTTTATAACAGTGACAGATCTGCTGTTAAAGGCATAAAACTGTTCTACGGCCTTCTACAGGCCAAAACGTCGTTCACTAGATCATCCTCCATGCAGAAGTAGGAGGCAGACTTTAAAACTCAGTTCCTCCCTTCGCAATGGTCAGTAGCTTTTTGTTCTATTCAGAAATCTACTCATTGCCTCAATCACTGAGAACTAGCTTTCAAACTTATTAGCAGATGGTATCTTACCCCTCACAGGACTGCTAAATTCTCCCCTTACCATTCCCCATTATGTTGGCGTGATTGCAGGCAATTGGGTAACCTTCTGCTATGCTCATGCCCCAATATCACAAGCTTCTGGTGTAAAATCTTCTCTGTGATAGTGGAGGTGACAGGAATTCTAGCCGCTCCTAATCCAGCCTTGGCAATCTTAAGTTTAGGAATTAATAGATTTCCCCCCATTTATAGTTCAGTAGTCTCACATATTTTATTGGCAGCACGCGCCTTCATAGCAAGGTACTGGAAAGCTAACTTGGCCCCAAACCAGTCGGAGGTGGTAGCTTTGGTACAGCAGAACTACACTCTTGAAAGACTGCTCTCACTACGCTCCACTACTTTTGTTAAATTAACTACTTCATGGCGAATATGGGTAAAATGGTACAGGATGTAATTGTTGTTGCCTACAATACCCTAATCTGCACTGTGCTGGTATAATTTGTAAATTTTGATTATACACTATTCTTTATCACTCTGTAAGAGGCTTTTTTTCCCTTTCTTTGTACTTCGCTGTCATATGGTGTAGAGGTCGACCGATATATCGGTCGGCCGATATATCGGCCGGCCGATATATCGGCCGATATTTGGCGTTTTTTACTTAATCGGCATCGGCCGATTGTGCTGATAAAAAAGGCCGATTGTAACTTCAGCTGTGACTTGCAAATGACTTCTGTAATAGAGTCAATGCAAGTTGTCTGAAAGTTATCTTCTCTCCTCCTCTGGGGGCAGCCTGCCAAGTCTGATAAGAAGATACATTGTATCTCTTCAGGTTCTTTTTTATCAATAGACTGAACTCCCTGTAGGAATTCTCAGTTTAACCATTTAAAGACTAAATCTTTTCTGACACTTGTTGCTTACAGGTAAAAATCCAGTATTTTCTGCTAGAAAATCACTTAGAACCCCCAAACATTATATATATTTTTTTTTAGCAGAGACCCTAGGGAATAAAATAGCGGTTGTTGCAATATTTTATGTCACGCGGTATTTGCGCAGCGGTCTTTCAAACGCAATTTAAAAAAAAAAAAAATACAGTAATGAATTAAAAAAAAAACTAAGCAGTAAAGTTAGCCCATTTTTTTTTCGTCCAAAAGTTTTGATTACCTGTTTTTGTGTATTTAATATTTAAGATAGGTTTTTTTTTTTTTTTTTTTTTTTTTTCTAAATTATACATACAAGTGAACTGATTGGAGGTTTGTTTTGTTTAATGTTTAAATGTAAAAAATTTTCTGTATCACTTATCACTTAAGGTTGCTTTCACACTGCAGCGGGCATGCGTTGATGGTAAAACGCTGCTAGTTTTAGCGGCGCTTTACCGTCATTTTAGAGGCACTATTCGGCTGCTAGCGGGGCGCTTATAACCCAGCTAGCGGCCGAGGAAGGGGTTAAATGCGCCCCTGAAGCGCCGCTGCCAAAACGCTTTGCAGGCGCTTCGGCAGCGGTGCGCATTCATTTCAATGGGCAGGAGTGGTGGTATACACCGCTCCAAAGATGCCGTTTGCAGGACTTTTTTTTACATCCTGCCAGCGCATCGCCTCAGTGTGAAAGCACTCGGGATATCACACTGAGACTGCAGGGGAGCCGTTTTACAGGCACTTTACAGGCGCTCTTTTTAGCCCAAAAGCGCCTGAAAAACGCCCCAGTGTGAAAGGGGTCTAACTGTTAGATTTTATGAGATGAAGGGGAAAAAAAAAAAAATCGGCCAAATATATCGGCCCAAAAAAAATCGGCATCACATATCAGAATCGGCCACCGCGATTTCTAAATATCGCCATCGGCCAGAGAAAAACCCATATCGGTCGACCTCTAATATGGTGTCATTTTCTCCTTTGTACTGTGAAACTTTTTTTAATAAAAATGTAAAGAGGTAAAAAAAAAAAAAAAAAAAAAAAAAAAAGCCAAACCGAGAGCAGCACATAGTCTATTCAAAAAGTCTTTTAGAGGTCTTTTTGCACCCCTTTATTCCCCAGTAAAGCAGAACAGCAGAGTTTTCCCCCACAGATGTATATTTAACACTAGGACAGCTTTGGGAATTCAGCCATGTGGCAGCTCTGTTCACAGACTTTCCCACCTGTACAGGAACTTCCTGTTTTATAAAACCACCTATGGCTTTCCACACCACAAACCCTTTGCCCCCACCAACTAATCACTATGTTTGTTAAATCCCAACTCCAGGCCAAAAAGTTATTTTCCTGTGCATTGGGGATTTGCCCGCACTACTCGAGTCAGCTGCTCATTTTGTCCAGGGGGAAAAGAAAACTGTATGCTTACCTGGTTCTCCGCTCCACCGGTAAACCGTGCTGCCCCACGATCCAGTGGTTGACTGGTCCTGACATCCTCATGTCTAGAGCAGGTCTATGGGTGTGATGACGGCAGGAACAGTCCACCGCACAAGACTGATAGACCGTGGGGGGGGGGGGGAGCCACAGGGACTGGTCTTGTGCGAGGGAGGATTGGAGTATTAGGTAAATAAATCTGCCTTCCCCAATCCCCCAGACCAGGCGTCTCTAAACTTTCTTAACAAAGGGTCGGTTAACTGTCCTTCAAACTTCAGGGGGGCCAGACTGTGGCCAGTGGAAGTAGAAAATGTCCTGGTGTCAGTGGGAGTACACAATGGCCCCCTCATTGGTATCAGTGGGAGGAATAGTGTCCCATTGTTGGTATCATTGGGAGTAATAGTGCCCCATCCCTAGTGTCAATGGGAGTAATAGTGCCTCATCATTGGTATCAATGTGAGGAATACTGCCCCTCTGTTGGTGTCAGTGGGAGGAAAAGTGCCACATCATTGGTGTCAGTGGGAGGAAAAGTGACACATCATTGGTGTCAGCGGGAGGAATAGTGCCACATCATTGGTGTCAGTGGGAGGAAAAGTGACACATCATTGGTGTCAGCGGGAGGAATAGTGCCCCTTTGTTGGCGTCACTGGAAAAATTGTTCCACGTCATTGGTGTCAGTGGGAGGAAAAGTGTCCCATCAATGATGTCAGTGGAAAGGTTAGTGTCCCATCATTGGTCTCTCTAGCAGATACCATGCCCCACTGTCACTGACAGTGGGGGTAATAATGCCCCAAGGGCCAGATAAAAGTAAACAAAGAGCTGCAGTTTGGAGACCACTGCCCTAAACAAAAATGAGCAATTAACCCAAGCAGTACAGGCGGGAGGGGGGGGGGAGTTTTGCGTGGAGTTAGGCTTTGAGAAAAAAAAATAAGTCAGCAGTCTTGGGTCATAAAAAAAAAAAAAAAATCTAAAAAAAAATAAACTCTTTAAAAATCAAATTAGCAGCCCCCAAGCAGTCTCCCTAAAACTTACTGATAAGCTCACCCATCTATTTTTACTTCGTTGCTTATTTTAAGCCATTTTGGTTAGCAGGATTTAAACCATCTTATAAGCCATTTTTCCCTGAGCGATAAAAGACCACTGGCTCCTTTTTCTGCTCTGGTTCTGCCCACAGATACCAGCTTACTGGAAGCAAATAACGTTTTTGCGTGAGGTCATAGGTTCCCCGTACAATCGACCCTTGATTGTGCCTGCTTGGGTTCTCCTGAGTTTATTTACTTTACTTAATTTATAAACATATACCTGCATACAGTACCTTTTGTAAAACATTCAAAATGTTTTAAAACCCTATTAAAGCTTATTAAATAAAAGGTAGATGCATGCAAGAGTGAGAAAAGAGCATATAGTATGTAGTTAAATTTTTCCCCAGTCCTAGCCCAAAGTACAAGGCTTCAGAGAAGGGCCACTGGGCTCTGTGAGGGAGCTGCCACCTTCTTGGTTTGATTTCTTCCAAGTCAGACCAATAGTTCTACAGACAGCAAAGCTTACACTTCTTGCTGATTGCACAGCTGTAGTTGTAAACTATCAAGAGAGATGGGTTGATTGGCGCTACCTAGAAAACCTAAATGCTAATGCATATTAGGGAAAACCACAAAAGATAGTTTTATAATAGTACAGTTATAGAATTACACACTAATGCTCATATCATCACAGTCAGTAGGTAAGAGGAATACCCCGGTGACTGGTAAGGAATGGGTAAGAGGAATCCTAGGATCCCTAAACAATAAATATGGTTGAGTATTTTTATTGTGTGTGTGTGTATGTATGTGTGTGTAATATAAATATATATATATATATATATATATATATATATATATATAATGAAAAAATGTATAAATAAACTTAATAATATAAAGTAGAGTGATATATATGTAGATTGCCTAAGTTGGTGCAGTGTATTGACAGAGATGTCCCACTCTGTATGTATTAATATACACTGTGCCAACTATATAGAACAAATGCAAGCAATCAACCAGTTAGGTACACTCTAAATTATATCAACCACACAGGTGCAATATAAGTCATACAGTAAGGCTGGAACACAGCGTATGCTACAGTGAATATATCAGAGTGATGTATAATAGTCCCATAGGCTTATATCTGCATCAACCACATCCATATGTTTACATAAATCAAGCATAAAGTGTAAGCCATATAGGTACATTACAACTCATATAGTGAAGCTTGGACCCAGCATATGCTGCAGTAATTAAATCAAAATGGTGTACAATAGTCCCATAAGCTTATGTCTGCATCAGGTCAGGATCTCCCAGGGGTGACTTTAGTGCTTAAAATGTTGCCAGGTGACTTTTGTGCTCCCCCTTCTGGTTTTCTACTCACCAACTCCTGGTACCCCTGCAGGGGTAATGGGCATGTAATGCTTTAAATGGAGATTGTTGCTCCCTGTTGTTTGTGGTGGATGCCTCGGGTGTATCCTGGCTGATGGAGGTGCTGCAGTGCCCTCATACATCAAAAACATAAGAAAAGGGCTTCCATAGTGTAATAGCGTAAAAAAAAGTCAATTTATTTATAAAAGCATATAACAAAACAAATATCCAAAAAAAAACAAAACTGTATATTCCTACCCAGTTGTACACTGGGACAGGATGACAGCGATACAGGGGAATGTTCTGTCATCAAGGAAGTTGGTTTAGTCTTTGGACAGACGGATTCAACTGTGACTGAGGAATGGGTCTGGGGAGGAGTTCTGGGCACTTTGTCGGTGGATTGGCCCAGATGAATGTGGTCTACTGACCTGATAAAACTCCTGGCAGACATTTCATGGACTAATTTTCAAAGATCTTCTATCCCAAAGGGTGGTTTCCATTCCTCTCTTATGCCACTGGCTTTAACAGCATGGCTAGTTCTGAAGGAGAGAGGCATCTGAGTCTTTAGTTCCTACGATGCTGAAAGCAACAAAGTCTACTTCTTGCAAAGTCTGTTATCAGAACTGGAAAGTGTACTTTAGACCCCATTCACACAGGGGCAACACGACTTGCAGGTCGCCTCAGCGAGGCGACCTGCAAACGACTGCCCAGGCGATTTACAAAACGACTTCTGTATAGAAGTCTATGCAAGTCGCCCCAAGTCGCCCCCGAAGTCGTACAGGAACCTTTTTCTAAGTCGGAGCGACTTGCGTCGCTCCCCTTAGAACGGTTCCATAGCACAGAACGGGAGGCGACTTGTCAGGCGACTAGGTCGTCCCTGTGTGAATGGGCTCTTACTCAGTGTGAGTCTTGGGCTGTCCATCCAAAGAGTTTTAGAACAGGGTTTTGCAATCCGCACTATCAAGGGTCAGGTTTTTACCCTTTCTATTTTGTTTCAGAGACTGTTTATCTCTCTCTTTGATTAGCACCTTTTTGTAAAGGGGTTTCTCTCCCATGTACATCCTCCCTGTCACTTCCCATGTGATTCTATAGGATATGAATTTTGTTTTCTCTGCACTTAAGAGACCGTCTTTTTGTACCTATTAGAGACATTTTTCTCTCTACTCTTTACCCACAATGTGGCATTCCCTGTAGCCATCATCTCTGCAAGGTCAGTCTCTGAACTGTCGGCCTTATTCTACAAGGAACCCTTTCTGGTTTTGCATAGGAACAAGGTGGTGTTGAGGCTCAGGAATCCTTTCTTGTCTAGGGTAGTTCCTTCCTTTCGCCTCAACCAGGACATTGCTCTTCTGTCCTTCAGTTCCACTCTAGTTCACCAAAAAAAAAAATTTACTGTAAATGTTAGTCGAGTTATTATCTCACAGCCACTACTTCTTTTGGACATCCCAAAGGTTAAAGACTTTCTGTGTTCTTCGAAGTACGAAAAAGAAAATTATTATCTTGTAGTCTATTGAAGGACACATATCTCACACTCTGTGTTTCTGATCATGCACTATGCTCTACTTTGATATAAAATTGAGACATGCTGGTAGTAGAAGAGGTTATCCTGGACTGGCCTACAGCTTTTATTTGCCATTGTCCAATCCTCCCATAGGCAGCAGTATAACTCAAAGGTTGAAGACTTCCTGTGTCTCTCAATGAATTTCAAGCAAAGGATTTTACAATGAGTACAAAATCCTTTTCTTTTTCTTCTTCTACTTTTTTTTTTTTTTAATACTTTGAAAGCTGCAGAAAATGGCTGAGACACTAGGGCAGTTTTATAATATTTGTGCTGTTTTGTTTTTTTGTTTTTTGTGTGAAGTTTTTTAGATTATGTGGCTGTTTAAGGATGTAAGCAATGTTTCTTAACCCTTCTTACAGACCAGGCCAAGATGTTTGTGAAGGTATTCAGTGAAATTGACAGGATGCCACAATTGCTGGCCTACTATTATAAATGCCACAAGGTATGTACTCTTCTCTTTATGGCCTAGTGTTACTGTTCATGTTTTCATCTACTAGAAATTCTTTCTCCCCTCTAATGTGTAGAAATTAAATGGTGTTTATGTTGTGGAAGTCTTCCCTTTGCTATGTCTCCAGCCTTCAATCTGACAGGTTTTCCTGACTCATTAAAGTGGTTGTAAACCCTTACAGACCACTTTGACCTACAGGTAAGCCTAGATTTAAGGCTTACCTGTAGGTCCAAGAAAGATCTCCTAAACCTACACGGTTTAGGAGATATTTGCAAAAAGACAGGCACCGCTGTCTACCGCGCCTGCGCGGTAGACAGCGGCATGCAGGCGCGCTGAGCATGCCGCTGCTAACGGCGATATGCCGTTAGTGGCGGCTCCCGTGCACATGCGTGGGAGTGACGTCATCGCGGCTCCGGCCACTCACAGCGCCGGAGCCACGATACCCAGAAAGAAGATGGGCGCTCCGTAGCAGAGGGGACAGCTGTGACATCGCAGGCTCCTGTGTCAGGTAAGCGATGCATAGTAGCCCATTATGCTTTACCTTTGCAGGGAAACAAAGAGGAAGTAAACCCATCAGGGTTTACTTCCTCTTTAAAGCCAATCTGCTGGAAAACTCCCCCCCACTGCAAACACCCTAACCTATTCTCACAAGCTTAAAAAAAACACCTAATACCTTTTTTGTACTCGCCTAAAGCCAGCCATAGACTGTTTGGATCTCGCCATATTCAGCAGGAACCGGACGAGATTGGAAACCATGTACGGTCAGGCCCAGTGTACCCAAGTTGGGCACAACCGGTCTGTCGGATTTTGCATGCGATTATTGCCAGTAACTATAGCCGCTAGCAGTAATCACTGTGCATTCACAATAGCTCCATGGGAGGGATTCCCTCACTGACTGTGTTGATAGGGGAGTCGAGCGATTTTCTTTCCTGCAAACTGTTGCAGGAAAGACAATCTCTTCATCTATGGCCACCTTTAGTCACTTGTTGCATGAGCCACTGCAGCTCCTCTTCTGCTTCTGGTAAAGACTGGTCATTCACTGCGAAAGTCTGAGCCCTCTATTGACCTGTTGCTGCCTCTCATCAGGACATCAGCACATTGCTGGGGTCTTCTAGACCCTCCTGATGGTCAGTCATCGAACTGGTGATGGTTCCTGACCATCAAACACCTTTTTGGTCTTCCTGACCATCAAAGACATCGCAGTGGTATGCGTAGACATTGACCTTTTAGCTCTGTGTCTTTCCTTGCAGCTCCCTAGCTGCGCTTGTCCCTCCTGGACATCCTCTCAGGCTTGGGCCTTCTTCTGTCCCAACCTGACCTTGATTCACGGAAGCATCCCACATGGCTCCCCTTAGACACACTGACCTCCCTCAGGAGGGTGGGCCCTGAGCTCTAACTCTGGCCCTATTATGAAGCCAGCACACACCTGAATAATCAGTGTGCTTGCTTCTCTCAAAATATGATGTAAACCACCATCATACAGAGTAGCACGGGGTCCCCCTGCTACACCCTTTTACTACCACCACTGTATGTGTAACAATAGCAGCCACATATTTACCTTTTATGAGAGCTGGCTTCTCTCTGTGTCTCGTGGGAACCAAAGAATCATATTTGTTAGGGTCAGGTTCCACCTAGCTGTTGCCATAACTTGTATCATGCAGATAGTCTTTTACTATACCCTATTGTGTGTCTGCTGTCTTTGATGCTTAATGGTAGCTACAGCCCTTTGTTGATATCAAAAGCCGCAACTTGAGACCCCCCATATCATGAAAGACGGCCACCATTGTGCTAGAGGTTTGAATGTAGAGTTTACCTAAGTATGACTCTAAACTTTTTTCTTTTCTTTTTTTTATTTTATGATTAGGTAAAGCTGGTGTCTGTGTGGCAAGAGTTGTGTCAGAGTGAGATGTCCTTGGATCGACAGCTGATGGATTTCTATGATACCTTGATAAGTGCATGGCACACACAGCTCCAGTGGGTCTCCCAGGTATGCCCAGTACACCTGACTTGCCTTCACTGAAGAATATATACCGTAAATATTACTATCAGAGAATGTGCAGTGTCTTTAAGGAGTAGCACTATGCTTAAAAGCATTTTGAATCAGCATTTTAGCAACAGTGATGGGAATTAAAGAGCTGCTCTAGTACAACAAGTAAGACGATGTGAATTGCTCCATTTTTTTTAAATGTGAGCTTTATATAACCTAGTGCAGTGTTTCTCAAACTTTTTACAGCCAAGTCACCCTTTAAAATTATGCATTATTTTCTTTGGGCACCCCATTCTAAAATTTAAACACAACTAAACTAAAAAGTTTTTACATAACCCAGCAACATTCACACACCCAACATTAGAGGTAATTTATCCTTCCAAAGCACACTGGCACTGACTAGTATTCCAATGTTTCTCTTCTCCCTCACTCGGCTAATATGACTCCAGTGCTGATGGAGAGGGGCAGGGAAGGTTAACTTTTTAGACAGTAACACTCTTTATGTTTACTGCATTGTTCTTTCATATTTTGCCTTTTCCCTTTTTAGGAGGTTAGGTCTAGAAGATTGCAGTCTGCATTGCAGGAATGTAAGAGAGATATACATCTCTTTTGCCCTTCACACTTCAGCTTCTAGAGCCATATATTTATTACAAGTGTTTTCCTTTACCTCGAATGCTGGATGTATTCTACATCTGTTGGCTAATAGACAGAGAGCTCATTCTGAGTTACTCATGAAAGTCATGTGGCAGAATGCAGGCAGTTGAATATACTTATTATGACAAAGTGGCCCTCTCGTTGCTTGCAAAGTGAAAGCACTTTATACCTGAAAAAATATGTATTCTTTTCCTTCAGAAGTAACCGATGATAAAGCTGATATGAGGTACTGGCTATGTGGGGTTAAGTTCACTTAAAAAAAAAAAAATAAATAATGCACATCTTTTTGCAGGTAAAAAAATGTACATTTATTATTTTTCTACACTGGAGCCTGAAAAGCATTGTAAAGCATTGCATGGTCAGCAGATCATGGGTGCAATGCCAGGATCCTGCAGACTCTCAGTACATTGTCTGCCCGTACCTCTAATACAGGTTGAAAGTTGCTTAAAGAGAAGGTCCGCCCACCCCTGCAAAAATTAAAAGTCAGCAGCTACAAATGCACTAACACTTAAAGCAAACACTATTACTCATCCAGGTAAATTATATACAATGTAAAAGAACAGGCTGCTGCTATAATATCAATCAAATCATAAAACATAAGCCTTAAAAGTTCATCTCCAGTGATCCATAAAGCTAAAGCAGCGCTCTTGAGTATGTTACACCCAAAAATTATGATGATACACTCTGTGACAAATGAGTCCAGCTGAAAATTATGCTCTGCTGAATGTTCGTTGGGGGATTATTGGATGTGTAGTAATAAAACCTTCAGCACACAGCGTGATTCCACTCCCCTCAGAGTTTACACTCACCAGATCAATATAGGGTAAAATGCTTGTTCGGTATGTCTTTCCCATTTAGCAGTCAAAATCCAGAGAGGCAACACCATCGATATTTCAGACAAGTTACCTGAACAGTTGATTCATATCCTTCAATAAGCTGTTCATTCAAACTCTGGTACCGCCGCCAATCTTAAATGGCTCATAACATAGGGAAAAAAACAGTCCTCATAGTGTGAACCTGTTTGAGTATTTATTCCCATAAAATAGCCCCCCTTTCCATATTGCACTTACAAGAACAAAAATTAAAATTTGCAGCCAATGGTATTACCAAAAAGACTGTACAGCATGACACGATACTCGCTCACCGATCCTAGGATTCTCGTCCGTGGTGATACCCGGGTGGAGATTGGGGCAGCTGACAGATTCACAAGCCTTGTGGTCATGCCTAGACGTGTTTCGTCATTACAACTTTTTTAATAGGCGTGGCAATATGAAACAATATTAATCCCTTCAGTAGCCGCGCCGGACTCCTCACCGATTCTCACCGCAGGTCACTGGGGTTGCACAGACAGTTGGGCACAAAATACTGGACCCATGCAATAATATAATATGTAAACCCAGCAACACTGGCAAGGGTCACAATATTCATCTAATGCAATCGTCTAATAGTACTACAATCCTTGTTTATTACATTATCATTTTTACATGGCAGATACATGATCCATAAAATAAAAATCATAAAACGTCTCAATGAATCATAATGCAGCAAACTGTTAAAAAGATTAAAATGCCACAGAGTACCTATACCATATCTAATCTTACCATTTATTACTTGATGCATAGGTAGGATTCAAATCTTAAACATCTCAATAAATGTTTGCGTAAACAAACTGAGGATTACAGCATGCCTTTTAGGCTACAACTTTCAGACAGCTAATGAATTTAACTTCAATAGGATGCCCAGGCTAATATAGCCATTGCGTATATGGAAAACATATCCTTATTTAACCTAATCATCCGCCTCGGTTGGAGGGTATCCATGAGACAGATCCATCTGGTCTCACTCTTTGATATCTCCCTTACCATGTTGGTATATATATATATATATATATATATATATATATATATATATATATATATATATATATATATTCTATATCCAACATTACTCCAACTTTTTTTATTCAGGCATATTGAGCCAACCAATATTTGTTTTGGTTTCTATATGTCTTTTGGCTTATTTTTCCGTTTTAGTGTATTACAAACGGATCAGGTTAAAAGAGGTGTTTTTGTAATTCCTTTTATATTTAAGTCTAATATATGACTAATTTGGTGTATATATAGAGTTTATACTCATCTGAATATATGTACATATGTCATGACGATGAGTGTTCGTTCACTTCCACGTAAAGATTATAGCAACAAAACATCCGCACTTAACATTGTGGTATGATTAGGTTAACTAAGGATATGTTTTCCATATACGCAATGGCTATATTAGCCTGGGCATCCTATTGAAGTTAAATTCATTAGCTGTCTGGAAGTTGTAGCCTAAAAGGCATGCTGTAATCCTCTGTTTGTTTGAACAACCACTTATTGAGATGCTTAATATTTGAATCCTACCTATGCATCAAGTAATAAATGGGAAGATTAGATATGGTATAGGTACTCTCGTGTGGAGTTTTAATCTTTTTAACAGTTTGCTGTATTTTTATTTATTGAGATGTTTTATGATTAATGCTTTTCATTTTATGTATCGTGTATCTATTTGTCATGTGAAAATAATAATGTAATTAACAATGATTGTAGTAGTATTAGATGATTGCATTAGATGAATATTGTGACCCCTGGCAGTGTTGCTGGGTTTACATATTATATCTTTGCATGGGTCGAGTATTTTGAGAGTGGAACTTTGTGTGACCCACGGTGAGAATCAGTGAGGAGTCCGGCGCGGTTACTGAAGGGGTTAATATTGTGCAGTGACTAGGGCTATAAAGTTACACGTCCAATCCGTATGGCCACGCCTATTGATAAAGACGTAATGACGAAACACATCTAGACGTGACCATACAGCTTGTGAATCTATTGCCCCGATCTCCGCCTGGGTATCACTGCGGACGAGAATCCTAGGATCGGTGAGCGAGTATCGTGTCATGCTGTACAGTAATTTTGGTTATACCATTGGCTGCAAATTTTTATTTTTGTTCTTGTAAGTGCAATATGGAAAGGGGGGCTATTTTATGGGAATAAATACTCAAACAGGTTCACACTATAAGGACTGTTTTTTTCTCTTATGTTATGAGCCATTTAAGATTGGCGGCGGTACCAGAGTCTGAATGAACAGCTTAACGAAGGATATGAATCAACTGTTCAGGTGACCTGACTGAAATATCGATGGTGTTGCCTCTCTGGATTTTGACTGCTAAATGGGAAAGACATACCGAACAAGCGTTTTATCCTATATTGATCTGGTGAGTGTAAACTCTGAGGGGAGTGGAATCACACGGTGCAGTGAAGGTTTTATTACTACACATCCAATAATCCCCCAACAAACATTCAGCAGAGCATGTTTTTTTTAGCTGGACTCACTTGTCACAGAGTGTATCATCATAATTTTTGGGTGTAACACACTCAAGAGCGCTGCTTTAGCTTTATGGATCACTACAGCAGCTACAAATACCTCTGCTACTGACTTTTAATAATGGGACAGGACACTTGCATGTCATGGAGTCCAGCGATGTCGGCACCACAGCTGATGTTTCCATCAGTTGTCGGGTGCTGCTGCTGCCACCATTGCGGGTAAGGGAACCCGGCAGTGTAGCATTACGGCTTCACGCTGGGAACCCTACCCTACCCCCCACTTCCACTTGTTGTAAACCTGGAAGAGGAGCACCATCTAGCAGATCAGTGGACCACAGTGTCGGATCACAGGTGAGTATTGCTTTAAAAGCTGCATTTTTTTTATTCTTATCTCTACCAATCATCTCTTTTTGTTTGTTCTTGCTTTAAAAAAAAATGCTTTGATGACTTTAGGAGTCAAATTTTCTAAAGGATTTGGTAATTTTGTTCCTTGAAACCTCCCTTTTCATAATATAAGATCCTCCCCAGTTAGATTCCACTTGCTCCACAACACATTTAGATAAACATGTGGAATCTAAATGAGGTACCTTTTTTAAAAGTTTAATCATAATCTGTGTCTTTACCATTATGTATTATAACTATCCTTTCTTAACCAAGGTTCTAACTCTCCCTTTCTGACACCTCATTCAGTGGAACCCTAGGGTTCTTCAAGAGGTTACTAGAGGGGTTCCTTGAGCAATGAGCAGCTTCTGCTGAGTAACCACTGGCGATTATCTTCTTAGCTATCTGTAAGGGGGAGATTTTTCCCACTGACCACAGATGTAATGTGCATTCTTCCCAGTGACCATCACATCAATGTGCTGTGAGCTGTAGATATAGCAATTATTAGCAGGGGTTCCCTGAGCCTAGAAAATTATTTCAAGGGTTCCTCCGTGTTATAAAAATTTGAGAAAGCTGGTCTAATGGTTCTTTCCATATGCAACAGTGTTCAAGGATACTGTAGAAGGAAATTAACCAATATCCTTTAACATGTAACAAACTATTAGGTAATTATCTCTCTTCAGTTTGAGAGAAACTTACCTAAAATTTGCACAGTTTGTGCCATTTTGTACAATCATAACCACAACATATAACAATGTTTGGAGTCTTGCTGTCATTCAAGTGTTGTTTGTGTGTATCATCTATCACATCAGATGATTTTATTGTTGTCACAGGTATTTAAGAAACCTCATGAGGTTGTGACGGTTCTGTTGATCCAGACCCTGGCTGCCATGGTACCATCTATTCCTGTGTGTCTCAGTACAGCCATGGAGCGGGCCAACCCGGAGCACAAGCTCAGCAATTTGTTAGAATTGTATGAGGCCACGGGTCACTTTGCTAAAGCTCTGGAGGTGGCCATGCTGCCTAGCATAGGTAAGTTCTCCTTCCTACCTGACTGGTAGATACTTTTTCACTTCTGTTATGTTCCTTTCAACCACCATTCGTGAAAGCAAAGCTGTAGGTAATCTCCATACTATAGCTCGCATAGGACTGTGGACTCCTCTGCTTTGATTGACCTAATGCTGACACATGGGTGAGTCTTTTTACCTTCGGCTGGAAGCACTCCAAGGAGAGGCGGGGGGAAGGAAGGAAAGGTAAGGTAAATATATACTGCATGTATGGGCACTCTGTTGGGTTTTTAACACAACAATTAGTGCTGCTGAATATAGCCAGCAACACTAATTGTGTTCTGCCAGCAGAGATAGCTTGGCGCCGGCAAAAAAACAATAGCCCTGTGGGAGGGATTCCCCCATCAACACTGACTGTGCTGATTAAGGGAATCTAGCAATTTTCTTTCCTTCCACCTATGGTGGAAGGAAAGAAAGTTGCATATTCTATTGCTGGCCTTATTAATCATGCTCCCTAGCGGTCATAAATGTATTTATTATCGGATAATTAGATCACTAGTCATTGAGGGGGTAGATCTCAAATGAGGCAGCAAAGTCTTGCACCTCTTCTAAGATGAGTGTGACCACCACAGAGACAGAACACAGTACAAGGAATGGTGACTAGAAACAATGCTGGTGACTAGTCCTTTGCCCTCAGCTTGCCTTTTTTTTTTTTTTTTTTTTTTTTTTGGGGCACAGCTTCCACAGTACAGACCCTGTTTAAGAACATTGGCAAACACCAACTGGAAATGTTTAGTAATGCCATGCATGTTGATGGTTATTAGGAATGACTCGTATATCCCTAATAAAGTAAACTCTATACTTATTTTCATATTTTTATGCTTGTTTGTTTATTGCATTGGTGCAATTAGTCCTTTTTGTTCCATTTACTTCGTGCTCCGTTTCTTCTTTAAGCACCTTGTTCTTGGCTCTCCAATATTAGCATAGGAAGTTGGTCTGTAGTGTTGGCTGAAGTCCACTGTATAAGGTATCGGTCTTTGTTTACTTTGTAGGCACTTGACTCTACCCCCCCCCCATGTGTAAGGTACTACATATGGAGCTGCCGTGTCCGTAACAATTGTGTCATTTGAGCCAATAGCTACAGTATATTAAAATTAGCAAGGAACTAATGATTTCTTGTACAAAGGGTAAGGTCCCCTTTGTGGTAGATATCTAGCTCCCTCGCCTCTCCTCAGTAAGTAGACACATCAATAAGGTATATCTCCCTACTTCAGTGATCCTGAAGCAAGATCTTTGTTAAAAATTGGCATTTGTCATTCTTTTCTTGTTTTATATGGATAGCTTTTCCCCCAGTTGTCTTCCAGGTCGGGCCTTGAGAGATGGAGCTCCTCCTCACACACAGGAAACACATTGCCATTAATTTCTTTAAAAGGCGGTCCCTGGTCAGTCTTAGTGTTTCCTCTGTCCGGGGGGAGACATGGTGCCAAAGGACCTGAGGGGCTCCATCTCCCAAGGGCTGACCAGGACAGAGATCCTGCAGGTGCAGCAGCCATAGCACAGGTAGCGTGGACTGGAGTGGAGCCTCTGAGCGGCAGGGGGTCAGTGGACCTTACTGGAGACATTGTACTGGCGTGGAGGAGGACGGGTATGCGGCCACGGGCAACCCTCCTTAGCAGCGGGCAGGTGGTGTCCCGGATTTCAGCTCTCTCTGAGCCCAGGCACGGAGATAGGCACCGATACATTGTCCCCTTGACTGGCTCTGGTGGGGGGGGGCGTGTACCCGCGGCCAGAGGCTGTTTGACCCGGAAGACGCGGGGCGTCACTTCCGGGGGCAGACGGCGTCATTGGCGTGCGCCGGGGAAGCTGGTCCAGCCCCCTTAAAGGCGCGGAAAGCAGGAATGGCCGGCTGGTGTCGCTTTTGGCATGGACGTGGCTGCAGTGTCAGCGATTTGTGTCAGCAGAGTCAGCAATTTGTCACGAAGGTTCCAGGATGCAGGAGGAAGATGAACTCTCATCTGCCCAGGCTTCCATGGATGCAGGGACCAGCGGGACACAGATAGGCACCAGTGACTGACCTTATTTTGTCCATATAGGGAACAGCAGGCTAGTTGGTGGTGGTCTCTAGCAGGCTGGGGCACTACAGGTGGTTCAGGTGTCACTGGGAGTGCACACTGGCTGAGTAAATGCTGATGCCTTTTTCTCACCGCCATGGGCCCCTGTGTTTTATGTTTTCGCAAGCAAAGCCCTCTAAAGACCCAAAGCCCACTCCCAGGAAGTGGTGTGCAAAATGTGCTACCGAGATGCCCTTGGGATACACAGAACCACTATGTCAAGTTTGCATTGACAGACTAGTTGAAAAACTGATACAATTTACACAAAGATTTTTGGATCCGTGAGGGATGACATGGCTACCACCTTTTAGGGATCTTAAAAAATCCATTGCAGAGGTAAAACCTCCAACAGCTCCCTCTGGAAGTTCCTCTCCCATAGCCTCACCAAGATCAGTCGCCTCAGGATCACAGGAGACGGCGAGGGAATGAGCGGGTAGCAGCGTGGTTAGCGCAATAGCCACCGACAGCTCAGATTCAGAGCAGAAGGATGGGGGAGAAGAAAAGAAGGGGCCCAAGTACAAATTGTCCCTAGAAGACGTAGAGGACTTGCTTGGGGCCATATATGAGACTTTGGAGACTGAGAAAGAAAAATAACTTCCATCAAAACGACCTGATGTATCAAGGTCTTAGGAAGAAAAAGTCGAAAGTATTCCCGGTCCACCAGGTGATGTCGGACGTCGTGAGGAATGAGTGGGCAGACCCAGAAAAGAAGCCCTTCTTTGCGGCTAGTCAAAAGAAACTGTTCCCTTTCAGTGATGATCCACGGGAAGTGTGGAATAAAAATCCTAAATTGGATGCGCCACTATCCAAAGTTTCCAAAAAAAACTTAATTGGCCTTTGAAGATATGGGGCATCTTAAAGATTGCATGGATAAGAGGTGCGACATTATCCTAAAGAGAGCTTGGGAAACAAGTGTTGCCAGCCTGAAGCCGGCACTCGCCACCACGCAAGGCCATAAAGATATGGATGAGAGAGTTTAGAGTGGAGGAACTTGACCGGCCTGCACAGAGTCCTGACCTCAACCCAATAGAACACCTTTGGGATAAATTAGAGCTGAGCCTGCGAGCCAGGCCTTCTTGTCCACATCAGTGCCTGACCTCAAAAAACAGATTGGACTGAATGTGCAGTTAAAGTAGAGCATAGTAGTTCAAAAAAACATGATACATCACCCAATCTGGCCGTTTTTGGCTACCTCAAGTTGTAAACTCATGACAGGCTTGGTTGACATAAATCTACTAGGTAATCAAGCAAATGGAAATGCTCAGTTGGTTGCCACCGGAAGCAGCCCTATTTTCTTTTAATTCAAGCTTCCTTCTATGCTGACATTCTTTGCCTCCACCTTATCTTTTTTGCTGACATTAGCAATTTACACAAGGCTTTTACTGAATGCTGTGTTGCCTGAATTACAACATATGTCTGCAGTAAGTGAATGGGTGTGCATGAGTCACATTTTAAGCAGATTTATATTAGCAGTAGCAGTTTAGAAAGATATAATTAACTAAAACAGCGGCAAAGGAAAAGTTTCATGTGCTATACAGGAAAGCAATGTTTTAGATAACACAGCTATAAGGACTGCAGGCATTCAAGCATGAAAAGGGGGTGGAGATGCAACCTCATTCTTATGCAGTAAACCTGGTGGATAAAAAGTGAACCTGACTGTCAATTCACAAGGGAGAATACACTTGGTGTTTGATTTGGGGGGGCATACCAGTTCGGACAGTGGAAATGGTGTGACTCTTTGTGCCTATTGCATTCCTTATCAATATCAATCAAAGGGATGGAGGGTAAAGCTGTTCCTTGCCTAGTGCCCCATTCTGCCTTAATCTGTCGCTGTCCCCTGACACCTGTGTTGGCCCATGCATCGGTTACCATTGTTGATTAGGTCTTCAAAAAGCTCTGCACTATTCACACACCTCCAGCATGGGTTTATAAAGGGTTACAAAAGGAAGTTTTCTAATTTATGTGATTTTTCTATTCTCCCCATTGAGCCTTGGCTGTGTGGTCTGCTCTTTTGGGTATTCCAAAAATACTTGTGGATTGTGATATTGTCATCTTAATGTCCATATGTACATGCAACAAGCTGCACTGTTATGCCCTGTACGCACGGTCGCATTTTCCGATGGAAAATGTTCGATGGGAGCTTGTTGTCGGAAATTCCAACCGTTTGTAGGCTCCATCGGACATTTCCGTCACGCAGAATTTGAGATCTGGATCTCAAATTTTCCGACAACAAAATCCGTTTGTTGTATCGTGTGTACACAATTCCGACGCACAAAGTTCCACACATGCTCGGAATCAAGCAGAAGAGCCGCACTGGTTATTGAACTTCATTTTTCTCGGCTCGTCGTACGTGTTGTATGTCACTGCGTTCTTGACGTTCGGAATTTACGACAAGATTTGTGTGACCGTGTGTATGCAAGACAAGTTTGAGCCAACATCCGTCGGAAAAAATCCATGGATTTTGTTGTCGGATTGTGTGTACGGGGCATTACTCTGAGCTCCCACTGCAGAGAAAAGGTCTTCGTTCTGTGCATAAAATGGTTCATCTCTGTGAATGAATGGAATTGTCTTTCAATCACAGTGCAGCTCAGCACAGGCCCAGATATCACTGCTCAATAAATCCACTTCCATTTTGGACAATGTCTGACCCTGTGCTGAGCCATCTATAGATACTTTCTTTGTAGCGGAAAGCTCTGAACAATGGGCACCTCTTATTTGGTCTAATGACTAGTGATGAAGATCCCAAACTTATTTTGCTGTAAAGCTTAATCTTAATATATTAGATGATAAAGTAAAGAATAATGTAGAAAAGCTTCCCACTCTAATGCCCTGTACACACAACTGGTTTTGCCGTCGGAATAAACTCTGAAGGCTTTTCCGACGTAATTCCGCTCAAGCTGTCAACGCGGTGACGTACGGCAGCACTAAAAAAAGGAAGTTCAATATCCAGTGCGCCACCCATTGGGCTCCTTCTGCTGATCTCGTCGGAACAGCATACAGACGAGCGTTTTTTCCGATTAGTAATTGTTCCGTCTGAAAAATATAGAACATGTTCTCTATCTAAGTCCGTCTGAATTTTCGACGGAAAAAGTCCACTGGGGCATACACACGGTCGGAATATACGATGAAAAGCTCTCATCAGACTTTTTCTGACGGAAATTCCGACTGTGTGTATGCGGCATTACACATATCTAGGGAGTGTGTAAATTGTCATGTCTGCCAACTGGACAGTTATCACATGATGAGCACTGGAATCCTGGAACAGTTGATTTATCAAATTTGGGGTTGGACTTCAGTATTTTTTTCTCATACCTCTTAGTGATACTAAACGCACACTGTTTATTTACATAATCCCTGCTCTTGCTGTATACGGATGATGGCACTGTAATTAAAACATTGAAGTACCTTTTTACTAATCGATATGCAGCAGTCACATGACCCAACTCTTTCCTAGCCTGTCTGCAGGGAAACATAAGCAGGAGGAGCTTCTAGTCATCTGCTGCTGGTCACGTGTTAAAAAACAGCATTTGGAATACAGAGTAAAAATACATTTTATCTATAAACTGTTTTAAATTAGTATACAAATACAGTGGGTAAAATAAGTATTGAACACGTCATCATTTTTCTAGGTAAATATATTTCTAAAAGTTGCTATTGACAATACATTATCACCACATGTCGGTGACAACCAATGCAATCCATACATACAAAGAATCCAAAACAAATACGTTCAAAAATGAAGTTATGTGTAACCAAATGGAATGACACAGGGAAAATGTATTGAACACGCTAACTGAAATCTATTTAATACTTCGTACAAAATACTTTTTTGGTAATGACAGCTTCAAGATGCCTCCTGTATGGAGAAACTAGTCACATGCATTGCTCAGGTGTGATTTTGGCCCATTCTTCTACACAGTCTTCAAATCTTGAACGTTCCATGGGCCTCTTCTATGAACTTTGATCTTTAGTCCTTTCCATAGATTTTCTATTGGGTTCAAGTCAGGGGATTGGCTGGGCCATTCTAGCAGCTTTATTTTCTTTCTTTGAAACCAATTGAAAGTTTCCTTGGCTTTGTGTTTGGGATCATTGTCTGAAATGTCCACCTTCATTTTATCTTCATCATCCTGGTAGATGGCAACAGATTTTTATCAAGAATGTCTTGGTACTTTTTTCCATTCATCCTTCTGTCAATGATATGAAGTTTTTTTTTTTTTTTTTTTCCAGTACCGTAGACCCTGCCCCAGACCATGATATTCCCACCTCCAAGCTTGACTGTTGGTATGGTGTTTTTGGGGTGATGTGCAGTGCCATTTGACCTCCAAACATGGCTTGTATTATGGCATTATGGCATTGAAAGAGTTCAGTTTTGGTCTCATCTGACCAGACTATATTCTCCCAGGCATGTCTAAATGTTGTGCAGCAAACTTTAAACAAACTTCAACATGCTTTTTCTTCAGCAATGGAGTCTTGCGTGGTGAGCGTGCATACTTGCCATGACGGTTGAGTGCATTACTTATTATTTTCTTTGAAATAATTGTACCTACTAATTCCAGGTCATTCTGAAGCTCTCCACAAGTGGTCCTTGGCTCTTGGACAACTCTTCTGATAATTCTTTTCACTCCTCTGTCAGAAATTTTGCGAGGAGCACCTGGTTGTAGCCAGTTTATGGTGAAATTATGTTCTTTCCACTTCTGGATTATGGCCCCAACAGTGCTCACTGGAATATTCGGAAGTTTAAAAATCCTTCTGTAACCAATGCCATCAGTATGTTTTGCAACAATAAGGTTACAAGGGTCTTGGGAGAGCTCTTTCCTTTTACCCATCATGAGATGTTTCTCCTTGGTAATGAAACACCATTTTATAGACCATCAGTTGAGACTGAACCAGCTGATATTAATTTTGCACTGACAAGGGGGCGGGATTGCTTTCGTATTACTGACAGATTTCAGCTGGTGTCTTGACTTTCCATTCCTATTTTCACCTCCCCTTTTTCATGTGTTCAATACTTTTTTCCCTGTGTCATTCCAATTTATTACACATAACTTCATTTTTGAACTTATTTGTTCTGGTTTCTTTGTATGTGTGGATTGCATGGGTTGTTACCGACATGTGGTGAAAATTCCAAGTCAATAGCACCTTTAGAAATATATTTACCTAGAAAAATACTTGTACTTATTTTACCGCTGTATATATAGAGCATGTTAGACATTAATCATCTGTTGACTGTGACCTGGTTTCTGTGTTAGGGGAGCACAATTTGGTGAAGTTGGCAGAACTGGTAGAAGCTGTATATGGAGCCTATAAACCTTTCCAGCTGCAGTATGGTGACTTGGAGGAGTCTCATCTTCTTATACAGATTAGTGCCATTCCATTGGTAAGTAAAACCTTTCCTGTTATGGCGTGTATTATTAAAGGCCAGCCAAACTAAAATATGGCATTTCGGTTGTAAGTGTACTGTTAAGCTGAATCCCATGCTGGCTTATACAGTTGTGCTCATAAGTTTACATACCCTGGCACAATTTGTTTTCTTGGCTATTTTTCAGAGAATATGAATGATCACACACAAACTTTTCTTTCACTCATGGTTAGTGTTTGGCTGAAGCCATTTATTATCAATCAACTGTGTTTACTCTTTTTAAATCATAATCACAACAGAAACTACCCAAATGACCCTGATCAAAAGTGTACATACCCTGGTGATTTTGGCCTGATAACATGCACACAAGTTGACACAAAGGGGTTTGAATAGCTATTAAAGGTAACCGTCCTCACCTGTGATCTGTTTGATTGTAATTGGTGTGTGTGTGTGTGTATAAAATGTCAATGAGTGTCTGGACTTCTGACAGACCCTTGCATCTTTCATTCAGTGCTGCACTGATGTTTCTGGGTTTTGAGTCATGGGGAAAGCAAAAGAATTGTCAAAGGATCTGTGGGTAAAAGTAGTTGAACTGTTAAAAACTGGAAAGGGATATAAAAAGATATCCAAGGAATTGAGAATGCCAATCAGCAGTGTTCAAACTCTAATCAAGAAGTGGAAAATGAGGAGTTCTGTTAAACCAAACCACGGTCAGGTAGACCAACTAAATTTTCAGCCATAACTGCCAGGAAAATTGTTCGGGATGGAAAGAAAAACCCACAAATAATTTCAGGTGAAATACAGGACTCTCTGAAAACATGTGGTGTGGCTGTTTCAAGATGCACAATAAGGAGGCAGTTGAAGGAAGATGGGCTGCTTGGCCGAGTCGCCAGAAGAAAGCCATTACTACGCAAATGCCACAAAGTATCCCACTTACAATACGCCAAACAGCACAGAGACAAACCTCAAACCTTCTGGTACAAAGTCATTTGGAGTGATGAGAGTAAAATTTAGCTTTTTGGCCACAACCATAAATGCCTCATCTGGAGAGGAGTCAACAAGTCCTGATGGAAGGTACACCATTCTTACTGTGAAACACGAAGGTGGATCGCTGATGTTTTGGGGATGTGTGAGCTACAAAGGCACAGGAAGTTTTGGTCAAAATTGATGGCAAGATGAATGCAGTATGTTATAAAAAAATGAAAATACTGGAGGAATATTTGTATTCATCTGCCAGGAAGCAGCGCATGGGACGTACTTGGACATTCCAACATGTTCGTTAACTAAAACAATTTAGTCGACAAAATTAATACTATTTTAGTCGACTAAAATACGACTAAAACAATTGAGATGACTAAAATACGATTAAAACTAAAATGGCATTTTAGTCAAAAGAATAAAATGGGACTAAATCTAAAATGCCATTTTAGTCAAAATACTAAAACTAAATTGAAATTTGACTTCAAAATTAACACTGGTCTGTAGTGCATGTTAATACCTCAATACCATAAATAATAACATATTAGATTTTTCACTCCAGCAGTATATAATGAGTTTGGAAATTGTAGAGAAATGTTAACTAATGCATTATAATTTAACCCATTCGATTTTAGATGACTAAAATGAGTTTTAGTCGACTAAAATGTACTGGAGATTTAGTCGACTAAATACGAAACCTCTGCGGTTTTTATTTTTTGCACTATAAACAAAAAAAGAGCGACAATTTTGAAAAAAACACAATATTTTGTACTTTTACTATAATAAATGTCCAAAAAAATAAATAAAACACAAATTTCTTTATCAGTTTAGGCCAATATATAATCTTCTACATATTTTTGCTAAAAAAAATTGCAATAAGCGCATATTGATTGTTTTGCGCAAAAGTTATAGCGTCTACAAAATGGGGAATAGATTTATGTCATTTTTATTATTATATTTTTTTATTTTTTTTTACTAGTAATGGCGGCGATCTGTGTTGTGTTTTTTTTTTTTTATCAGGACTGTGACATTATGGCGGACAAATCAGACACTTTTGACACTATTTTGGGACCATTGACATTTATACAGCGATCAGAACTAAAAATAGCCACTGATTACTGTATAAATGTCACTGGCAGGGAAGGGGTTAACATTAGGGGGCGATCAAGGGGTTAACTGTGTTCCCTAGGTGTGTTCTAACTGTAGGGGGGATGGGACTGACTGGGAGAGGAGACCGATCGGTGTTGCTACTTAGTAAGAAAACACGATCTGTCTCCTCTCCCCTGAGAGAACCGGGATTTGTGTGGTAACACACACACTTTCCCGTTCTCGTTCTCTCACAAGCGATCACGGCTGCCCGGCGGACATCTCGCACGCCTGCTATGACGTCTTAAAGGAGAAACGTATAGCTACAGCGATTTGTGCAGCCGAGCCAACCTGCCGCAGTAAAACTGCAGCGGCTGGTCATCTAGCGGTTAACAGGGTGGTCTTTTGAGATAAGGTAGAAGTGGTCGATGCATTTCGTGAGAGCACTTGCTTCTTCAGGACCTCCTATCTTGTATAAGGTACGGTAGAGACAAGTTCTAAAGGCAAAAATACATATAGAATCACATAATATCCAATTTATAGTCCTGAGAGCGGGTGCTCTCGTGAAATGCATCGACCACTTCTACCTTATCGCAAAAGATTACCCTGTTAAACAATCTCCATGCCTCTAATGGGGGATGATTGGTAGTATGAATGTTCTTGACAGATGTTCTTGGTAGATGTTTTTATCTGAGCCTTTTAACTGTATGAAATAAAGAATTGTATTAACTTTTAATATATGTGCAGTATTGGTGTCAATTGGAGGGGTAGTTAAAATCCTTGGATTTATTTGCTTACTATTTACCCATTGGGATGAAACCCTCCACTGGCCTTGTGATTCTGGGAATCTCACTCTTACACACACTATAAATCGAAAACCCTGGTTAGATGTCATCATCAATTTAATCAGCTACTTCTGAAGTCGGACATGGGATGACTGTAATCTGGTTTTCAGCCAAATTACATGACGATTGTATTTCTATGGTAGCAATAACCTGCTAGTCAAGTGTAGTTGGGGATGGAAAATTAACTGGACAAGTAAAAACAGTCCTGATAAGTCAATTCCTGCTGGCGACATCTCACTTTACCAACCCAGCAAGTTAATGGAGCCCTTTGCAGTTGGCTTGCCTTGAGTGAGGTCAAATTGAGCAATCACAAAGGACTGCTGTTGTAGTCCGCTTATCTACCATGATCATTCTAAGACCAGTTGATGGTGTGACACTCTCTTGTTGGATTCCCCATCATTAAAATAATGTTACGGGGGAATCCACTTGTGACAATGGCACTTTTGTTTGAGTCTTGTGAAAAGGGGCAAAGCTACAAACTGCTTTGCATAGCAAGGAAGCAAAGTGTGAAATGGGTGTATTTCATGTATTCAACAGCTGCCTGTTTTAACCATTATCCTGACTTACAAGTAGAACCGGTGCTTTACAGTCAGATAGATCTTACTCTAGACATTTATGTGTTTTAGGAACATGGGGAGGTTCTAGACTGTGTCCAAGAACTCTCACACTCAATATCTCGGCTTTTCAGCCTGGCTTCCGGCGCTGTTGAGCGTTGTATCAAACTGACAGATGGTCTTGGAGTCTGCGGTCTTCTGCAGGCACTGCAAGCTTTATTTAAAAAGTGAGTATGACTTTTCCTTGGAACATCTGTATGTAAAGTATCAAATGCACATAGACCATGTGACAGAAGAACTCAGAGGCATTAAGGAGTAAAAAAAATAGATAGCCCTGTGCACAATATCACAGTTATTATAACCAGTCACACATAAAGTGAAGCTATTAACATAGTTACCAAGTCTATTTTGAACACCTGGCCACAACCCTCAGAGTCCAAAGACATAAAACAAAAAGCGGTGGGGGGAAGTTGGGTGTTTGGGGTGTTGAAAGGTATGGGGTAGCAGGTAAGGATTTTATGATCTGATCTCTTGAGTAGAAGCTCACTATGTGTATCCCAGACCTCATAAAATTTACAATGTTGTGCAACTTACAGCACATATCAAAAAGCCACTTCTTTAGTTTAAATAATTATTAATTAATGTTTTGCTTTAAAGGAAATCTTTCATGAATCTGGGCAATTTTGGGTATATGAATAGAAAAATAAAAACATAAGCAGAAGTCACTTGCAGTAAAAACAAATTGCTGTTTTTTTTTTTTTTTTTTTCCTTTCACATGATTGGCTGTTCTTGCAAAATTGATTTTTTCTTACCTTTACCTCATTACCTAAGCTAAGTAAAAATTCACTTTGCAAAGTCAAAGAACATGTAGCCACATCCCCCTCCACTTCCTGTCTTCACCCAGCCGAGAGAGGTGCTGTTTGGAGCCGCAGCCATCTTGCCACTTCTGGAAGCTGCTGATGCTTATGTTCCAGCCTGAAATCTGACAGCTGCACTTCCTTCAAGAACTCTGCTTCAACTAGCCACATGCCTGTTGAGCTCTGCAGCCTCACGATGATCCTGTGGAGGTCTATATGGGTCTATGACAAGCCTTGATCCATTTTTATCTATTGAGTGCATTTTTTTTTTATCGTCTTTTATGCTTTTTTAATAAATCGCTACACCTAGATGGAGGCCCCCTCTTGTGTTTTGTTTTTCATATGTGCATTAGGATTGCAAGACCTAAGTTGAGAGGAGCTGCATCCATTTTACCTGGTGTTCCCTACCATTCTCCTGGCCCTTTTATGTGCCCCATTCAATGATGGTTGGGTTCCAGTCAGTGCAATAGCATATTCTTTTTCCAAGAACATGCTTTATTCCTTTTAAGCCTACTACGGGTTGCAGGAAAGAAAATCACTTGATTCCCCCTTAATTACAGGCAGTGTTGATAGGGGAATTTGTCAGGTGGAGCCATTGTGTTCTTAGGGCGGGGGTAGCCATCACCACTGGAGAACACAGTGATTACTGCTGGTGGCTATAATAGCTGCTAGCCATAATCACATGTAAAATCCGACAGGCTGGTTGTACCCAAGTTGATTGATCGATTGACTTGGGTACATTCAGCCTGCCCATACATGGTTCGAATCTCGACCGGTCCTTGCTGAACCAGCTGAGATTAGAACCGTCTATGGCTGGCTTTAACGAGGTTAAGGTAAGAGAAAATCCATTTTGCAAAGATCATGATAATGAGAAATGTAAACAACAGCAGGTTGTTTTTACTGCAAGTAACCTCTGCTTATGTTTGTTTTTGTTTTTTTTTTTGTTTTTTGTTTTTTTTTTAACATTCGTATACTCAGAATTGCCCAGGTTCATGATTTCCTTTTAAAGGAAAACTTATCAACCACAGTGATTTGTAATTTAGCCACTAGAAAGAGGAGACCATCAATTTGCATGGCTCTACCTCTTTAAGAGCTCCATATGGAGAATCTTTTGCATTCACTGAAAAAATACAAGGCATTCTCTGCATGGCATCAGTGCAAAGTGAGTGACCCTCTGTGGTCAGTGTGCACCAAGACAGTCGCTTGGCACAAGGCCTACTACAGTGGATATCAGCTTCTCCAGTCATCCCTCAAATATGAGATATGCATACTTTCAATGGTCCATGGTGGACCAATGTTACTGTGCAATTAAGATCATACCTGGAGTTTAGCTTCAAACAAAATGTTAACATATGCAATGTCTGTTACATCAGCACATTGTCCCAGACAGTGTAGCAGTTGGCTTCTTTACAGGACAGCTGTCGTGCCAAAATAAATCAGGTGCGGTTAACTTATTGGGGGATATCATCAGAATTTACTGGCATATCTGTTATTAAACAAAGGCAAAACCCAGCTTTGCTTACATTGCTGGCAAGACCACTACATTTGGTGCTGCTTGACATACAGGTGTGTAAGAAGCGTCACTTCATGGTTTTGCTCCAACGCATTTCATTTGTTCTCTGTGTTCTTTGTTTCCCCAGATATGTGTCAGATTTCACAAACACACTACAGTCAATAAGGAAGAAGTACAAACTGGACAGTGTGCCCTCTGATTCACTATTTCTGGAAGACTGGGCAGCCTTCCAAAACTCAGTCAGGTAATGTTCCTTGGGCAGAGACTTGTGTAAGCGGTTGATGGGGTATATAGTGGAAAGATTGCATTATTTCTGGCTTATGTTGTCAAATTCAAAAAACAATGAATGTGAAAATAATGCTGTGGAACAGCTAATATTGGAAGGGAAGAGGAGACATGAGACACTTAGCAATGAGATCACCTCCTATTTGTTTAGGCCTCAGGACAGAAGCTTGACATTCCTTTTACTTATTATTCTTTTTTCTCCTTGCCTCTCCTCTCCACTCACGTCTGCTCTACATTTCTCTTGTATTACCTGTCCTCTCATATCTTACTTTATCAACTCTTGTATCAGCACTCCTCTTGTTTCTCTTATTTTTTCCATATCACATCTCTTCTCTCTTCATACCTTCTCTCCCCTTGTATCTCTTCTCTTTCTCGTCTCTCATCTCTTTTTTTTCACATATTTTTCCTCTGCCTGTGTACCACTTATCCTCTCCTCCCGCATCTCATCCCTTATATAACCTCTCCCCCTTCTCCTCCTCTTCTCCTCTTGCACATCTCCTTTCCACTTCCCTTTCCCCTAATGCATCTGCTCCCCTCACTCTTCTCCCCTCTCACATTTCCTTTTGCCACCTCATCTTAACTTAAAAAGTTTTGCCTTTTTAGTTATTTTATTTGTTTACATTTTAATAAAAAAGCAAACACTCAGTTTCTCTTTTTTCCTTTTTTTTTTTTTTTTTATTGTCTTTTTGATTATTGTTCTTTGTTTCCTTTTCAGGATCATAGCCTCTTGTGGTGAGTTGTTAAGACAGTGCGGTGACTTCGAACAACAGTTAGCAAGTCGGTAAGCAAAGTATTCATAACTCAGTCATGACACTTCTCCCAGGCTACATGTACCACAAGGTATTTACAGTTGGTTCTATGTGTATATGTGTTTCTATGTGTTTTTGGGAATCAAGCTTTACTTCACACTCAGTGTCAGGTAGAACATGGACCCCAATAAACACCATATCCATATGAGTTTACATATGTTTTTGTTTCTTGTGCTTCCTGGTCAAAACTTTCATGATCATATTACTTAATCTTGGAAAAAATCTTTCCTGGGACTTTATACCTAGAGGTTTTTTTTTTGTACAGACTTGAGCCCCGGAGATGGAACATCATTCAGGCCTTCATATATACATAGAAATCGGGTGCTGATCTTATGTCTAGGATATACATTACATAGTGGTAGATTGATTCGCCTCAATATTTAGTGTCTGCCGTGTCCCTTGTACCGTATTTAGCTTTGTAGGGCCTCAGCTCTTTCTGAGCTGTCATTCAGAAAACATATAGGTCATTGTTGCTGCCCATCATGGATCTTAAAGGTCATCTTGGGTAGAGATCACGTTTAAAATTAACTACGAGTATTATTATTTCCTCAACAGCTCAATAATGTTTGGTCGCCTGAGAAAAGTGAAAAAAAGGTGTATATTCCGCACCAAACAAAATGTAAAATATTTAAAAAATGTGAAATAATAATATAAACTGCTCCCCTGATTTTGGTAGATTGTACTCAAAAAGCAATTATGTAGTATATAAAGGGCGCTATAGAGTAACTAATTAAGACAGCAATATAAACCTGAATAATTGTACACCTGTGAACAGTGTAAACCACACAAATGAAAAAAGTTATTAACACAATAGACTCAAATGATCAAAGAAAATTATAGATGTAGTCCCAAAATAGTTTATAGCGGTATGAATACAGCAAAAATTCTTCTGTGTGAAACAATCTTGCAACAGAGTAGTGAAAAGTCCTTCACCAACAACACCATAAATGACACCCAATGTGAGCTGGATAATGAATCTGCTTACCAGATAAATTTGGGTCAACCAGGGGGATTTTCTTTATTTTTATGGGTGCAAAAAGATTTTGGACCAAAAAGAGGCAGATTACCTTATTTTACATGCTCCTAAAATCCCAGTTCTATACATAGTGCCAAAGATACATAAAAATAAAGAAAATCCCCCTGGTCGACCCATAATTGGTGGGAATGGCTCTCTTTACTCGAGATTGGGGGAATACCTTGACACATTCCTCCAGCCTTTGGTGACTCAGAGCCAATCCTACCTTAAAGATAGTAGGGAACTCATTGTGCTTTTACAAAATATTGTTGTAACTGATAGCACTTTAATGGTTACGGTAGACATCGAGTCTCTACATACCAATATACGACACAAGGAGGCAGTAAAATGGGCTTTGTTAAAGGAATCCAGAGTAAAGAAATTGCAAACCAACTTCCTGGTGGAAGGGTTAGATTTGGCCATGGGCAACAACTATTTTTGGGCACTCAATAACTACTACAACCGGACTGGGGGTGTAGAAACCCATCCCTTTTTTTTTTCTACAGAAGGTATATCGATGATGTCTTCTTGCTTTGGGAGTGTTCCCATACAAGTCTTGCAGATTTTTTGATACAAATGAACAACAATAACTATGCTCTAAAATTTACGGCAGAATATAGCCCCCACTACTGCTAATTACTTGGATCTCACATACACCAAACATCAAAACACTATTGGCGCAAAGACATTTTTTTAAAGAGACCGACAGAAATGGCTTTGTGCCAACACATAGTTGCCACCACCCTCAGTGGATAGGGGCTGTCCCAAACAGACAATATATGCGATTAAAACGGAATTGCGACAATGAGGACGTATTTTTCTCACAAGCAGAGCTACTCACTAGTAGGTTTCTTGAAAAAGGTTATCTATTGGGGACACTAGAGAATATATTGAATCAGGTGTCAGCAATGGATAGACAATTACTCCTAGCCACTAAGCCTAAAAAAGAATACAAAGAGGAAGGTGGCGTTTGTATCGGGGTTCCACAGACAGTACAAACAAGTCGAAAATATTTTCAAAAAATTTTGGCCTATCCTCCTTAAAGACAAGGACCTACAATCTACCATACTCTTAAAGCCCAAATTTATATATAGAAAAGCACCAGGACTGAGAAACCTTATTGCCCGTAATGTCCCAGACCCCCCCAAAAAAACATCTACCTTTTTAGATGGTTCAGTTTTCATTACTGCACTAGATGTAAAGCCTGTAAAACAACCAGAAAACCAGGCACAAATAAAAAAAATAAAATTTCCAATCATTAGTCACCAAACAAGAATTTAACATTTAAACCTTTGATTACGTGCCATTCGGATCATGTAACTTACGTTTTGGAGTGTCCATGTTACCTACAGTACGTGGGTAGAACTACACGCCAGTTGAGGGTCAGAATTAATGAACACCTTTCCAACATCAAAAAAGGCCTTTTAAACCACAGTGTCTCAAGACATTTTAAACTTTTCCATAATAGTGATCCAAAACTTTTAACTTTTTATGGCATTGACAAAACATCTAAACATTGGAGGGGTACACACATGAAGAGAGCAATCTCACAAAATGAAACCCAGTGGCTGTACAAATTGTGTACTATGCACCCACTGGGTATGAACATAGAATTAGATTTGAATAGTTTTTTGGCGAATGATTAGATTACTAATTAATTTATCATGTGTGCATCTCCTTTTCTATTATCCTTCTCCTTTTGGGGGTCTCCTTTTTTAATTTTATTTTTGATTTTCTATTTTTATTTGTATTTTTTTATTTTTTATTTTAATTTATTTTATTTTTATTTCTAATTTTAATGTTAATTGCACATCATAACCTCTCTCCCAGGTATGTTTGTATCTTTAGTAAAAAAAAGAGTCTAATAGACTCTGGCAGCGCTTATAAGAATAATTGATCGTAAACCATGAACAATCTGAACAATATATACATTCAATCAAGTCCGTGCACTTATATAATAAAAAATTTTGATTATACATGGAAAAGTTAAGTCCTTTGAAAAACCGAATCTCATGGAGTAAGATCCTCAGAGATAGTTGCTGTCACCCAAGCGAGTTCCACATCACACGTGCTCAAATTAAAGAGGGGGGTGTGCAAGAGAACCCCCTCTAAATAAAACTCTTACCAGATCCAAACTTGATCTTTATCGTGTATGTTAAACAGTGGAATTCATGACGGTATCCTCCTTCTGTTGTCCAGATCAAGACAGCTCTCAGGTCATTCAATGGTTCAGGGAATGAAAGAAAAAGGGGCGGACATAGCGTAATCCCATTTAAATCATTTATTGTTTAAAAAAAGAAGGAGAGAATAACCCCCCTTCAGGATGTATAGTTACAAGAAATAGTATATATTTAAGCGGTGTCCACCAGCAAAAACATCAGGCAACTTCAGGTAACGCAGTGTCTCCTACTGCTCTCGACAGGTACCTTCTCCGGTAATAGATGTTGTCTTTCCCTGAGTACACTGGTGTGTCTACGTACGTCGTGTGGCTCCACTCTGACACGTTTTCGTTACTCGTGACATAATCAGATGTTTGTATCTTTGTTGATGCATACATACTTTGCTACATGTATTTTTTACTGTGGTTAATAAGTATTTATATATATCTTAGACATATACAATTTGGATTTTATTGTTATGGCTATCATCGCATTGTCAATATTAATACCCAGTTTGTGCGTTGATCGGCTACAGGCTGCGAAGCAATGTAAACTGGCACCGCGGCTGCGCTATTCAATCTTCCCTTTCTCAAACAGATTTAGCAAGCCCCCTATTTTTGACACACTGCTATAAATATCCCGTTACCTAGTGACCAGGCAAGCTTCCGGAAGACATTATTACGAAACACACGTTGGAGCGCCGCCTGGTCACGTTACTCTACGTCATATCCGGTCTCTTTGGTTGTCTCATCCGGCTGGTGGAACGCACGCCAACCACGGAGGTGGTATCCAGGCGTCCATTCACTTTTACAGCACAGACGAGCTAGCAGCCCCAGTGCCAGGTTTAGGCACTTATAAATTTTAGCAGTCTTTTGGCTTTTTTTTGTATGTTTTACCTTTTTTAACCACTTAAGCCCCAGACCATTTGGCTGGCCAAAGACCAGAGCACTTTTTGTGATCGGCACTGTGTCACTTTAACTGACAATTGCGCGGTCCAGCGACGTTGCACCCAAACCAAATTTTTTCCCACAAATAGAGCTTTCTTTTTGTGGTATTTGATCGCCTCTGCGGTTTTTATATTTTACGCTATCAACAAAAAAAGAGCAACAATTTTGAAAAAAAGCAATATTTTTTACTTTTTGCTATAATAAATATCCCCAAAAAATATATTAAAAAAAACAAATTTTCCTCAATTTATGCCGATACGTATTCTTCTACATATTTTTAATTAAAAAAAAAGCAATAAGCGTATATTGATTGGTTTGCGCAAAAGTTATAGCGTATACAAAATAGGGGATGGTTTTATGGCTTTTTTTATTTCTAATTTTTTTTTATACTAGTAATGGCGGCGATCTGCGATTTTTTTTTTTTTTTTTATCGGGACTGCGACATTATGGCGGACACTTCGGACAATTTTGACACATTTTTTGGACCATTGTCATTTATACAGTGATCAATGCTATAAAATTGCATTGATTACTGGCAGTGCAGGGGTTAACCACTAGGGGGGCAGTGAAGGGGTTAAAGCGGAGCTCCACCCAAAAGTGGAACTTCCGCTCATTGGATTCCTCCCCCCCTCCGGTGTCACAATTGGCACCTTTCAGGGGGGAGGGGGGTGCAGATACCTGTATAATACAGGTATCTGCACCCACTTCCGGCATAGATATCCACAGAATCTGCGGGTATTTACACCACTTCCCGTTCCCCCCCCCCCGCTGTCTGCTGGGAAACACACAGGTCCCAGAGACAGCAGGGACCATCCGTATTGCGCTGCGCGACTCGCGCATGCGCAGTAGGGAACCGGGGAGTGAAGGCGTAAGCCTTCACTTCCCGATTCCCTTACCGAAGATGGAGGCAGCAGCACCCGAGGACCGAGAGACGGTTCGGCCTCGGGTGCCGACATCGCGGGCGCCCTGGACAGGTGAGGGTCCATGTTTTAAAAGTCAGCAGCTGCAGTATTTGTAGCTGCCGACTTTTAAAAAAAAAATTTCGGCGGAGCTCCGCTTTAAGTGTATCCTAGTACGTGTTCTAACTAAAGGGGGGAGGGGACTGTGCAGGGGAGATGACAGATCACCTGTTCATACCTCAGAGAACCGGAAATTGTGTGTTTACACACACAGATCCCGGTTCTCGTTGTGCCCCGAGCGATCGTGGGAGCCGGACGGTGATCGTGACTGCCGGGCACTCGCTCCGCGGATGAGGCGCGTGCGCGCTCCATAGTGGCCGTCTATGGTACGGACGTACCATGACGGCGATTCGCGCAGCCGAGCCATGTTGCCGCACTACAACTGCGGAGGCTAGTCAGCATGCGGTTAATAAATAGAATTACGCTATGGATTTCTATTGTGTTTTCCACATATCCCATGTCTAAACTCCGGGAAGGAAGTTTCTTGTATATCTCCAGTCCACATATGCGAGCAGGCATCATCCTGCCAAAGCGTTATTTGACATTCTTTTTAAGTAAAGAGTTCAAATTTATCTGGTAAGCAGATTCATTATCCAGCACACATTGGGTGTCATTTATGGTGTTGTTGATAAAGGACTTTTCACTACTCTGTTGCAAGATTGTTTCACACAGAAGAATTTTTGCTGTATTCAGACCACTATGAACTGTTTTGGAACTACATCTATGATCTTTTTTTGATCATTTGAGTCTATTGTGGCAACTTTTTTATTTGTGTGGTTTTACACTGTTCACAGGTGTACAATTATTCAGTTTTTTATTGCTGTCTTAATTAGTTACTCTATAGCACCCTCTATATACTACACAATGATTGGTCACCTACCTGCAATCTTAAAAAAAAATGTTTTTTTGCTTTTTAAAGGTAAATGAGAGGCATCTTGTTAATCCTGTAGTTGATCCCATGATCATAGAACATTTGGAGTAAATGGTTGAAGCTTTAAGCTGTGGTTGTGGTGGGTCTCTTGTCAGTACATGTGCAGAGGGCACTTTAGTTAAAGTGTTGAACTGCAGAACCTGCATCTAAAATGCATCTGATCTGCATGCCTTTCAAGTGGCCACATCTCTTCACATCTACTCTGGATGCCATTATCAAGGGCACTACTTTTAGCAAGATCACCAGTCGTCTTCTTCGATGAAGGAACCCTAAGCCACAAACCTGGAAGGCTCATTCCTTGCTGGCAGTTAAGAGTCCTTTTCTGTTCACCACTCCAGAAACATCCAAGTTCAACCCCCTCAAAGTTGGCTTGTAGTCCACCAACAAGGCCTGATGCTCAGTCTGCCAAACCTTTTGGCAAACCTTCTCTGACTTAGCCCTGGCTCACATTGATGCTACTTTGAAATTGCGCCCACTTCACTCGAAGTAGCGCGATTTCAAAGTAGCAAGGTCAGTGCGATTTCAGGTGCTACTTGTTAGACATCTTTGTGGCTTCATGCATAGATGTATATTGAAGTCGCACCTGAAATTGGCAAAAGTAGTGCAGGAACTACTTTTGCAAATCGGTGCAGCGTCGCAAAATCGGTGTCGCTCAGCTTGGAACAGTGTCATTTCCTCAAATAGCCTGCGACTTGCCATGCGATTTGATCTATCAAATCACATGGCAAATCGCTCCAATGTGAACCTAGGCTGAAGGTTTCCAAAGCTGAGGGATGTTTGGAAACATTTGTGGACACTTGAATAGTGTTCACCTCAGATGCTTCAGAAGCTCTCAGCTCCCTCCTCATTTTTTCTCTGTCAACCTTCCTTTGCGATGGCACAGATTAGCAGATCTCCATTTAGCCCTCTCGGGTCTTCTGGATCAAGGGGGTTTTACTCCAACCTGTTCAGTTCCCAAACCCAAGGGTGGTATCTCCCCATCTTGATTCTCAAGGGGGCGAATGTCTTCATTCAAGTTCAGAAATTTCACATGAAATCAAATAGGTCTATCATCAACTCCCTTCACCAGGAAGACTTCCTTTTTTTCGTTGTGGGTCCCCTTCAGTTTCAGTTTTTAGCCCTGGCATTCAGCCTTTCATCTGCACACACTCAGTGTTCACCAGGGTACTGGCCCCAGTACTAGCCCTGCTGCACTCCCATGGATTCCCGCACTCTCTTGACATCCCCCAGCAACTGGGGAAGTCATTTCTTCCTGTATTTTGTAAGATCTCCTTGACCGATGCCATCCTGTTAGGCTAGTGAGGAGTCCTGGGCACCCTGTCCGTGTAGGAGATTTGGTTGTCAGAGAAATGTCTCCTGATCAACCTCTCGAATGTTCAGTTGATTTGGCTGTCTCTGCCAGGTTGGACCAACCTATTGGAGGGTCATCCAATCCAAATTTAAGTGGAAAATGCCAGTGGTGGCATGCATCAATCCATCAGGGAGGAACCTGAAATCATTGTGGCAAGAGAGATAGATCCTATCCTGGGCAGAACTTATTTTGTTCTACTTTAATAAACTTAAAGTGGATGTAAACCCGATTCATGAAATCTGACCTAGGCACATATACTGTATCTGTAGTGTTTTCTTATCTCTCTTCAAAGCACTATGGCTTTCTCCTACTCCGTTCTTCTGTTATCAGCAGCTTCTGACAAGTTCTTTGACACATGTGATAAAACCAGCCTGAATTTTGTGTCAGGGTGAATGCTATAAATAGATTAGCAGAAAGCTGCTCTGCTTAGAGGACAGTTCTGAAAGTTTCTGCCTATATGGACGGGGGTGTGTGCCTTTCCTCCAATCAGCTGTCTCCCAGTGTAATCCAACACTACACTGCTACTGCTGAATGAGGAAGTGAAAATTCTAACACAATGTGCACTTTCTAAACAGTATATAAAGCTGAAGACAGCAGATATACATGTAAAACGTATGTAGGAGGATTTGTTTCATCTCTGTGTATCATCTGTGGCTGTTCACTTCACTGGGTATAAGTGAAGGTTTACATCTACTTTAAGAAACTGTTATGTGATTTACATTTACAGGTTTTACTAAACCCTAAAATAGCAGTTTTAAGAGGACTGACCCTTTAACTAGAAATCCATTTACATAGTCCACATTTGTGTTCTTGATGCTAAATAAATGTATATTTTAACATTTAAAAAAAATGTTCTATTCATGTGTTCTAGGATCTTGTCCACAGCCGGAAAACACTTGTCTGAATCCTACAGCCCTCGCAGCCTTACTGGCATGCAGGAGGCAAGCAGCACAGAGCGTAAGAGCAGCAAAAACCCCTGGCAGGAGTACAATTACCTCCAGAAGGGCAACCCGGCAGAGTATGGAAGCCTGATGGAGACGTTGTACATGCTAAAGGTTAGCTATACCCTTCCCATTGGGCTGTCCCAAATAAAGCATTCTTTGCTTATCGCTGTTTACTCATCAATGGCAGGAACACAAAATTCTGACTTATGCAGACAATAGTTCCCTGATTAGTGTTCAGTGAGCTTGCTTACATAACACAAAATGTCATGGTACACTTTATTCAACATCTGTTCTCCTGCCATATCAGTTTTCATTGAAATCTACTCTTCATACTGTTTCCCTGCCAGGTATCATATAATAGCACAATGTCAAATATGCTCTTAGTCCTTGTAGCACTGGTGTTTGGGGTCACACTTCTACTATGGTGCCGTATTTTCTCTGTTCGTATTTGGCCCGAATTTTAAAATTTTCTTCAATAATCCATATGGATATGCATTTGTTGTGGACAGAGCGAAAAGGATAAAGCGGGGGGGCTCCCCCCCATGGACATACCAGGCCCTTAGGTCTGGTATGGATCTAAGGGGAACCCCCTAAACCGAAAAATCGGCGTGGGGTCCCCCCCAAAATCCATACCATACCCTTATCCGAGCACACAGGCCGGCCGGTCAGGAATGGAGGTGGGGACGAGCGAGCGACCCCCCTCCTGGACCGTACCAGGCCGCATGCCCTCAACATGGGGGGTGGGTGCTTTGGGGCATGGGGGGCACCCTGCGGGCCCCCCCCACCCCAAAGCACCTTGTCCCCATGTTGATGAGGACAAGGGCCTCTTCCCGACAACCCTGGCCGTTGGTTGTCGGGGTCTATGGGCAGGGGGCTTATCGGAATCCGGGAGCCCCCTTTAATAAGGGGGCCCCCAGATCCCGGCCCCCCACCCTATGTGAATGAGTATGGGGTACATCGTACCCCTACCCATTCACCTAGGGGAAAAAAGTGCCAATAAAAAACACACTACACAGGTTTTTAAAGTAATTTATTAGACAGCTCCGGGGTCTTCTTCCAATTTCGGGGGTCTTCTTCCGACTTCACGGGTCTTCTTCTGACTTCCGGGGTTCTCTTCCGACTTCGAGGGTCTCTCCGGCGTCTTCTCCCGGTGTCCTGATCTTCTGCCGGCTCCTCCGCTATCTTCTGCAGCTCAATTGCTAGCGGTGGCCCGGACTTCTGCCTTCTGCCTTCTTCTTTTCTTCCAATGTTGACACGATGCTCTCTCCAGCTGCAATGGTCTCTGAGCTCTCCGCAATGAACTTATATAGGCGGTGACCCCGCCCCCTTATGAGGTCACTGTCTCGGGGCATGCTGGGACTGTGCCGTCATAAGGGGGAGTGGTCATCACCCGGTGACCACGCCCCCTAAAACGTCAGTCCCAGCATGCCCAGGGACTGTGACAGCATAAGGGCGCGGGGTCACCGCCTATATGAGTCCGTTGCGGAGAGCTCAGAGACCATTGCAGCTGGAGAGAGCGTCGTGTCAACATCTCTGGTAGAGAAGAGGGAAGAAGACGATCCAGAAGTCTGGGCCACCGCTGGCAAAAGAGCAGCAGTAGATAGCGGTGGAGCCGGCAGAAGATGCGGACACCGGGAGAAGACGCCGAAGAGACCCCCGAAGTCGGAAGAGGACCCCCGAAGTCGGAAGAAGACCCCGGAGCTGCCTAATAAATTACTTTAAAAACCTGTGTATTGTGTTTTTTATTGACACTTTTTTCCCTAGGTGAATGGGTAGGGGTACGATGTACCCCATACTCATTCACATAGGGTGGGGGGCCAGGATCTGGGGGCCCCCTTATTAAAGGGGGCTCCCGGATTCCGATAAGCCCCCCGCCCGCAGACCCGACAACCAACGGCCAGGGTTGTCGGGAAGAGGCCCTTGTCCTCATCAACATGGGAACAAGGTGCTTTGGGGTGGGGGGGGCCCGCAGGGTGCCCCCCATGCCCCAAAGCACCCACCCCCCCATGTTGAGGGCATGCGGCCTGGTACGGTCCAGGAGGGGGGGGGGGGGGCGCTCGCTCGTCCCCACCCCCATTCCTGACCGGCCGGGCTGTGTGCTCGGATAAGGGTCTGGTATGGATTTTGGGGGGACCCCCACGCCGATTTTTTGCCGTAGGGGGTTCGCCTTACAATCCATACCAGACCTAAGTGCCTGGTATGCCCCTGGGGGGGAACCCACGCCAGTTTTTTTATTTAAAACTTGGCGTGGAGTTCCCCCTTATGGTTCATACCAACACCAACTACTGTATGTTTTCATTTGTTAATGTCAAAAATGTGGCAAAGTCGTACAAAGTAGTACTGCTCCCAAATCGCGGTAAAATCACGGCCGCGAAATCGCGGTAAAATCGCGCGACTTTGAAGTCGTATAAGTGTGAAAGGGGCCTTAGTCTTTAAGTGATTAAACTGCTCTCATTTACAAACCGAAGTTCTTTCTTTTGATCTAAAAGAACCAAAAGATACTTTGATCAAAGTTCTCTGACATTTTGAAAAACATTTTGCGGAGGTACTTTTTTTTTTTTTTTTTTCAGCTGTGGGTAAGCAGAGAACGACTCTGCACTGTTTACATAGAATCGTGGAAATTCTGGATTAAGATCATGAAGGGGTTGAATCAATTTTTTTTTTTTTTTTAACGATTAATTGTGCAGCTCTATTATGTAGATTGTATCAGGGTCTCCTAAAGAAGCTCTACATTCCAAAATGTGTTGGAACCTCTGGACACCTCTCTGCACAACACATAACCACCCAACCTTCTATGAAGCAAGCACATTCTTTTTATATATTATTTGGAGTTCATTTGTAACTTGAAATACCTATTGGTTAATGAGAGGTGTGGCTTTGGTAGCAGAGAGGCACCCTGGGAATAGCTGTGGCACGCGTGCCATAGGTTCGCCATCACTGATCTAGGTGGATCCCGACCATAAGGTTAGGATCTCTTCAGAGCCTGGACTGGCTCTGTGACGTCTGCTGACAGTGGGCTTTAACCTGCTGTCGACTGAAAACAAGTCACAGAAGTGATTAGAATGAACTGCACTCGTCTGATGCCTAGGAGAAGTATAGCCAAAAAAGCTTTGGCTATACTTCTCCTTTAAAAAACTTTTGACTATACATATGCCTTTAAGCTGTTCATACATGGAGCAACCCTCCAGCTTGATCTGCAAATCGAAGGAGCCAGATGAAAAATTGTCAGGCTGAACAGCACCTGCATCCAATCATATACAGCCACTGTTTAGATACTTTGGCATCCATCGATGGCGGCTGTCGGAAAAAACAATAGCGGGCAGGGAAGATTCATCCATCCATGGCTAGAGAAATCAGTAGATTTCACTTGTTCAGCCCACAGGGCAGTAAGAGAAAAAAATCTTACCAACCATCTTAAGCATTGGTCTGCTTTAATTGACAAATAGCTGATCTCACTGCCATTAAATTATGAGTTCCAGTATAGTACGGAAGCGTATATAGACCATTGACAGCTGACTCACCCTCGGTAGATGTAAACCGTGCAATGTCCTTTCCACAATTATGCAAGCACACATTAGGGATGATCTAAGTGGAAGTCAATTAACCTAGCATTATGTAGATTTAAAAGAACCGCTCTACCCTGGTGAAGCAAGCCTAGCACGCTCCACATACAGGTCAAAAGCACTTATTTACTTGCTCAGCAAAAGTCACAAGTATACAGTAGGTCACAACTCACATATGTACAACAATACACCAATCTTCTCTGAGTAGAAGAACTTCAGCAGTACATGGACAACTGGAAATATAGAGGGAAAACCCACCATGCAAGAACACCTTTTTTCAAAACCGTATAACTTGTTTACCTTTTTGCTTTTACATGTTATTAATACATGGACCTGTTTAAAAAAAAAAAAAACAGGTAAGATGGAGCGTGGATCATTTGTTTCTTTTTCATACACCTCTTCCAGGAGAAAGGAGCAGTCAATGCCGGCCTTCTTTCCTCCGCCCGATCAGCTCTAACTCGCCAAAATCAGGTAGCTCACCAGTTGGCTTTCGATTCTGTCTTCTTGAGGATAAAAAAACAACTCTTGTTGGTGCCCAAGATGGAGGTAAGTTTTACCCCAGTTCTAGATGATGCTCTCTGCATTTAAGTGAAGGCTCTTTAGCACCTACACACATGTAGTAATGCATGGTCCTTACCAATGTAACTGTGTGGGTTTATGAAAGTCTTTATTTTAAATTCATGTTCATTGTGCTTTTTAAACGCACTTTTTTTTTTTTGGTTCAGATTTGTAAAAAAATGCACAAAATATGTTTTTGCATTTACGATTCTTAATTTATTGAGTCTGCTTTAAATGAACATTTCAATATATTTACTGGCCTTGTTCACATGGAGAGTACTAAAGCATAAGCCCATTGAGAGCAATGTGTACCTACACAGGGATGCACGGGTGCTCTTTGCTTGCAGTACCATTGATGTCACGGACATAGGCGCTGCTCCCAATCTGACAATGGTGCAGGTGCAGGGCCCTGAGCGCTGACAGTGTGCGCTCTGGGCCGTGCATCCTTGCGGATGTCAGATTGGGAGCAGCCTCTGTGTCCATGCAGCTGCTGAGTCCAAAAGGATATAAATGGCACTGCATGAATAAATTCCTCCAATGCCATTAAATACAGCAACCGTAAAATGAAAAAAAAAACTAGCTTTAATCAATAAGAAAAGCAATTATTGTGTGCCAGTCAAGTGACTCTGCCTAGGCAAATTATGTCATTAGTCTGCTGCAGGCAGGACAAAGTCACAAGATGAGAACCTGCAGCAGGGGACTGCTCTGTGTCAAAAATGTGTTTTTCCGGTGCTGCCCCCTCAAATGTTCTTTCATTCACTACATTGCATTGCTCTTCTGAGTCCAGCGCTACTCACTCCACTTCCTGTGTGCCCCATGGGAGGATGTCATCACAGTGCTCTGGGCTCACAGTACTGCTGCACAGGAAATGGTTAGGTATTGGTAAGGAAATGCTTAAGAGCACAGGAAGGGGTTGAACCTTGATTTTTTTTTTTTTTTTTGTGTTATGAGAGCAGCAGGGGGTTTGAGGAGCGGCTCACACACAGACAGAGAGGGGAGGGGGGAGGAGGACACAGGAGCAGAGAGGAAAGCAGATAGCAGGCTGCTGATGACAGAGGCACGTAAACTGACCACGATGTCTGGTCTCGGCAGCCATGATACACTGTGGTCAGTTTACAGAGGGGTGGGGAGAAACTGGCAGGATCATCCAGGTTTTTTAGGTGTTACAGGGGGCCAAATGACACAGGATAAGCACTGTGTCATATAACATGCTTTAAAGGAGCAGGATCCATTTTTTGGGGGGGTTCACAAACGCACACTGGTGCAATGCGGGAAACCCTGCAAACCCAGTGCGGGTTCCCACATCCCACCTGAATCGCCGACAGTTCACACTGCCCTATGCGAACCGCTGGGAGTGTCAATACAAAGTTAATGACACCCCCAGATCAGTTCGCATATCGAAGTGCCAACTGTCAATTCGGACAGGAATCGGATTGCATGGGTGTGAATGCCCATGTGATCTGATTCTGGTGAGGACAAAAAAAGGGTCCTGCGTGATTTTGGTCCGAATGCAATGCGAATTTAGCCATACAATCTGTATGGCTGAATTTGCATAGCACAGACATCGCATGTGATCTGCACAGCAGTGCGGTGCAAATCACACGCAATGTCTGACATTGCTATAGTGTGAACCGGCACTAAATGGACCTGAACAGAATGTGTACAAAAAAAAGCAGAGGGAAAGGACTAGTAACTAATATTGCCTATAGGCTCTCTGAAATTGGTCTTTTCCCCATTACTGACATACCATGACTTGTTCCATACAGCGTCTGTCCATCTTGGTAGAGGCAGGGCTTTGATTCCTCATGTCAGGTGCGCCCCTTAATAACTAGTGAAAAAATAACCACAAAGCACAGCTCCACAGAATGAATGAAAGTAGCAGTGAGGTGTTTGCCTGCAATTTCCTAAGTTACAGCTTCCTCTCCTGAAAGGAGAACCATAAGCTTGCACAGTAGTGACATCACCAAAGTCTCACTCAGAGAGACTTGGCAGTCAGAGGCAGAAGTGCCTTAGATGATCTCACAGTGCAGATATACAGCTATGAGTCAAACTATTCATAGGATTTTGATATAATTTTGCTATAACTTCTTTCATCTGTGACTCTTAATTTTCAGAGCTGGGGATTTGAAGAGTCAGGAGAAACACTGACAGAAGATTTACCCACATTCAGCCTTACTCCGCTCGAGTATATAAGTAATGTAAGTGGTGCTATATACTACCAATGGCCAGACTGTGATGAATTTATCACTGATTAAATTAACATTGCTGTATTAAACTTGCCAACTTGAAGGGGTTGTCTCTCTCTAAAGCAAGCCATAGATGATGCGAATTTCTTTCCTGCAATCATGGGTTGCAGAAAAGAAAATTGCTTGATTCTCCATCAACAAAGACCATTTTGATTGGGGAATCCCTCCCACAAGGCTATTGTGTTCTGCTGGCAGGTAGCCTTCCTTACCAGTGGAATACATCGATCACTGCTGGCTGCTAAAGTGATCGCATATGAAAAAAATCCAACAGGCTGGTTGTACTGAAGTCGATCGATGGTTCGACTACAATTCAACCAGTCTGCCCATAGATTAAATGAATCTTGGGCGGTCTCTGCTGAACCTGCTGAGGTTTAATGCATCTTTGGCTGGCTTCAATGATGTGTAGAAATTTTTTACGGAATTGTTCATGTTAAATTGATGCTTCCATTTTCAGTAAATACTGCAATTTAAAATCCACCAGCAGACTCTCAGTTCTTATGGATACTAGTTGAAGCCTTGGCACTTTAGATCCCAGTTTTGCATGCCTGCCCTGGTCTTACCTAGGTTGTTTCATACTTCTTAATAGTATTTTTTATGCATTTATGATGATAAAGAATGAAAAGAGGAGGTGGGGAACTCCCCAACACTTCAAGGTAAGTGGGAACAGTGCCAAAAACTATGGTGGGGATATTTCAACAAGGGATTCCCAGTTATAAAGGACCAAAAAGTGGTATTTGTTGCCAGTGTACCCAATTATTATTATTATTATTATTATTATTATTATTATTATTATTATTATTCAGGATTTATATAGCGTCAACAGTTTACACAGCGCTTTACAATATAAAAAGGAGACAATACAGTTATAATACAATAAAATACAAGAGGATTGAGGGGGCCCTGCTCAGAAGAGCTTACAATCTAATAGGGTGGGGCAGGTGGTACAAAAGGTTGTAACTGTGGGGAATGAGCTGATGGAAGTGGTAGAAGAATAGTTGAAGACGTGATAGGCTTTTCCGAAGAGATGAGTTTTCAGGGATCGCCTGAAGGTAGCAAGAGTAGGGGATAGCCGGACCAGTGGAGGTAGCGAGTTCCAGAGGATGGGAGAGGCTCTGGAGAAATCCTGGAGACAAGCATGGGAGGAGGAGATGAGAGAGCTTGAACGTAGGAGGTCTTGGGAGAAGCGGAGAGGTCGATTATGTGATATTTGGAGACAAGTTGGTGATGTAGCTCGGGGCAGAGTTGTGAATGGCTTTGTATGTTGTGGTTAGTATTTTGAATTTAATTCGCTGGGTGATTGGGAGCCAGTGTAGGGATTGGAGGAGAGGGTTGGCAGACACTGGTAAGGTGGATAAGTCTGGCAGCAGCATTCATGATAGACTGAAGAGGGGATAGCCTATGGAGAGGCAGGCCAATGAGAAGGGAGTTACAATAGTCAAGGCGAGAGATAATAAGGGAGTGAATGAGGAGCTTGGTGGTTTCATTTGTTAAAAAGGGGCGAATTTTAGAGATGTTACGGAGATGAATTCCACAAACTTTTGACAGCGATTGGACTTGGGGCTGAAATGACAAGGCAGAGTCTAGGATTACACCTAGTACAGTACTACAGAAGCAAATACTCTTGCGCACAGGTGTATAGGCTAGACGATCTCAAGGTTTCAAAAGGGACAGTGAATTTCAGCCTTGCTGCTCTCCAGGATGGGATTATCCTAGTAGTCAATGATAAGAAAGAAAAAGAGAGCGCACCGGCCTAGTGCATTATCCTTAAGAAAATGATTTATTAAAAACAGGATTAAAAACTACTCACAAAGGTAGAAAGAAATATCGCACTGTAAGCAGTCACAAAGTGATAAATCCGCAGGTAGCAGTCTCCAGGTCCTAGGAGGAGGACGCACGAACCGCCGCTGGCTAACGCGTTTCAAAGGTGTCTCTTCTTCAGAGCCTTAGCTGTGCTGATCTCTTGCTACCATTTATACATGTGTCTGACTGAAATGGTATTGGAACTCCTCCCTTAATTGATGGGAGGTTCCAAAGGGGGAGGAGAGGGGGGTTTGTGGGCCTCTGCCTGATTGTTATAAGATATTACTTTGGTAGGTATAGGTATCAATTCATAATATATTGTTTTGTTGTATTTTATTTATTTATTTAATTCGCTCAACTTTGTCTCCTTCCACATGCGCCTGCACACTGGGGGTGCAAACAGTAAGGTGACCTGGGTCTATTACTACACATAATACATCTAGTGGTCTTGGGTAGAACAATATGAGGTTATATAATATATCCAATACCGTTTCAGTCAGACACATGTATAAATGGTAGCAAGAGATCAGCACAGCTAAGGCTCTGAAGAAGAAGAGACACCTTTTGAAACGTGTTAGCCAGCGGCGGTTCGTGCGTCCTCCTCCTAGGACCTGGAGACTGCTACCTGCGGATTTATCACTTTGTGACTGCTTACAGTGCGATATTTCTTTCTACCTTTGTGAGTAGTTTTTAATCTTGTTTTTAATTCCGTAAATCATTTTCTTAAGGATAATGCACTAGGCCGGTGCGCTCTTTTTCTTTCTTATCATTACACCTAGTACCCGGACGTGAGGGTACCCTAGTCAAGTCCTAGTTAAGTAGGATTATGAAGGGCCATTAGCTCTGCCTCTGACAGTTAAAATTGCTCCCATTCATGTAGTAACCAGATCCAAAACTACATAGCTTCTAAGATGAAGCATAATTACACCAATGAGGCCCTAGTTCAGGTGTACAGTATGTAAACCATAATATTGAGCTTCTCCATTCACTTTTGGTCTGTTTAGTATTTAGTACCACCATAGGTGTATTGTTATATCTGGCAATAGTTGCACAGAAATACCAGTGGATTCTGTCAGAAATATTGGGACCTGATAACCTTCTATGTCCTTTGCCTTTGCTTCACTCTTATCAGTTAGAATTGTTGGTAGTTCTCTCTGTGTACCTCAGATCACCTCTCCTATTATACGGAGAAGTGGAGAGAAGGGGGCCTTTTGTAGTCCCAACACATTTCCTGTCCTAGGGTGAGAAAGCTGCCCCTTCATTGATACAGTACAGGTAATACGTGTTGTCACTCTTGCACAGGAAGTGTGTTACAGATAGGTTCAAAGCTGAAAATATAGAGGAAAAACTGAAAAAATAAAACATGCAGCCTCCACATTACAACTGACACTTTTTATTTTTTTGGATAAGATACACTGGGGAAGCTAGATGTGACTTTATTAAGCAGTGATGAATTTGATACCAAGGCTCCTTGCAATATCTTCTCATCCCACTGTATGGCTAGGAGGCACAGCCTACATGAAGGTGGCAACACTACTCTGTATTCAGGAACAGTGTAGTAGCATTTGAATAAATCTAAATCATAAAGAAACAAAAAACTAGAGTGGAGACAGGAGTGAATGTCTCATACACATAATGTAAATGGTGTAAATATTTAACATAAAAAGTCCACAGTGGGCCACCAATCATGTAACCATATGATTACAAAGTCCACACAAGTGTGTGAGATGATGGTCAAGGGACAAATGACAGCCACCAATGTGACAATCCAACCACCATGGATAATGACAAGGCGCTTACCAGAAAATGTGTATCCAAATACCATACGGTAGTGGGCACACAGGCAGAGGTAAAAGGACATCAACCAGGGGAGCCAGATCACTCAGGTACAGTATCTCTGGATGGATAAGTCTCACAGATCTCCACAGCTCTGGTATGGATGGATGCCAACATGGAAGCACCATCATCCCACTGGATCCTCTGCGCTTTGTAGAGCTGAGGGCACCTGTCTTACAAATTCCTGCAATCACAGCATCAGTCAGCAAACCGGGATTCGTAAGACAGGTACCCTCAGCTCTACAAAGCGCAGTGGACCCAGGGGATGATGGTGCATCCATGTTGGAGTCCATCCATACCACAGCTGTGGAGATCTGTGAGACTTATCCATCCAGAGATACCTGAGTGATCTGGCCCCCTGGTTGATGTCCTTTTACATCTGCCTGTGCGACCCACTACCGTATGGTATTTGGGTCCACATTTTCTGGTTAGTGCATTGTCATTATTCATGGTGATGGGATTGTCATTTGTTGTTTGAACATCATCTCAAGCACTTGTGTGGACTTTGTATTCATATGGGTACATGAATGGTGGCCTACTGTGGACTTTTTAATTTGATATATTTTCACTATTTACATTATATGTATGAGACATTCACTCCTGTCTCCACTCTAGTTTTTGTTTCATTAGGATTTATACTTATTCATATAATCACATTTACCTATACTTATCTAGTGCAGCACTTTGAGTCTTGTATTTTGCACACTAATTGTCAATTGTGGTGCTAGCACATTTTGCACAATCGTTAGCACAGTAATTTTCTCTTTATTTAGTGCAGTAGCATTGTCACCCCATTACAGAAATTTGTATTTGTGATACTTTGCAAGGGGACTAAAGGGAAAGCCGTGAGTGCAGATGCACATACAGCAAAGTGCTGTAGAAGATGTTTTTTAAAGGTAGACCGTAATCTTACTTTATTATTTATTTTTAATATTAAATGTATATATTTTTTTAAGGAACAATTTAACTGATTTCTACAGTCAAACCCGTTTCTCTGCTTTATTAGAACACTTCTAGTCACTTTGGTTCCTTGTAATTTTAGATTGGTCAATACCTCATGTCCCTCCCCCTGCATCTGGAGCCATTCGTAACCCCCGAAGACTCGGCATTGGAGCTAGCTTTGCATGCTGGAAAGTTGCCCTATCCTCCAGAGCAAGGTGAGTTAGACTATCAGGAGAACAGCACCACTAAAATCTTTCTTTAGATCAGTCCCACGGCTTTTTAGCAGATGTGTTTATATCCAAAAAACTAAAAGGAAAAATTTCCATCAGTGCAATAATGATCTAACTCTTATTTTCACTGATAATTGGTGCCATTTTGATTTTGATTGGTGCAATACTGACACATAATCACACACATAGGTTGGACTTGATGGACTTGTGTCTTTTTTTCAACCTCACCTACTATGTAACTATGTAGTTAAATGGATTTTCCCTTTGACCATAACAGAAATGTGAGTTAAAGTCTAAACCTAGTAAAGTGACTAGCCTCACTTCATACACAGAGATGAAACAGATCAGAGATGATACACAGAGATGAAACAAATACTCCTACATAAGTTGTACCTGTTTATCTGCAGTTTTCCCTTCTCTACAGCCATTCGAAGTGCAAAACTTAAACAGCTTGTCTGAGCTTTCAGAAAGCAGGGGTGGGGAGCTGAAGTTACACTTTGAAGTTACAAGCAGAGCTAAGTGAGAGCAGCTTGAAGGGGAGGTGCCCCCCCCACCCCCACTTCTCACAGGAATGGAGCTGAGACTGTCAATCACAGGCTGCCTGCTGCAGCTCCCTCCCCTTTAACCTTTTTAGCTCTTGGTGTCACGAAAACTTGTCAGAGGTGACTCGTACATATAGCAAAGGAATGGGCCAGCAGAGAGAAATGACACTTCATGCTCTGGATTGAGATAAGTACACACTATAGATGGATGTGCTTTGTTCGTATTTCATGTCTAAGACTTACAGCCACTTTAAGCTTAGACCTTAAGCCAACCATTGACAGATCAAAATTCAGCTGCTTCAGCAGGAACCGGCCTAATTTTAATCTATCTATGGACAGGCCTTTTTTTTTTTTCGTAAGATCACTGCTGCTGGCTATAGTCGGCAGCAGTAACCATTGTGTGCTGACAGCGGGGAAACCTCCCGCTGTCAGAATACAGTAGCACAGCGGGAGGGTTCCCCCAAAGAGGAATGGAGTGATTTTCTTTCCTTTCACCTGTGGTGGAAGGAAAGAAAATTTCATAACGTATGGCCAGCCTTGGTTGGAACCAAGCTGGGTGTAGCTATAAAACGGATTTTAATGCAGATTCTTGGCTTTTTATGTTCAGTAGATTTAAGATGATGCAAACAAGTAGTCCGAATGCTGTGCTGCAGATTCTGTGCCTGTGCATGCCCTGCCACAGGGGCTGGCTCCCCAAGTAGTCCATCCTCTCTTCAACGTAATATCTTCAAACCTTGTAGAGAAAGACAAGCCACACTCCAAGATAAAAGCCGATGAAGATATTTAATAATCGCTCTGGGGAAAATGGCAAAATCATCTGAACTTCTGTCCCCTAATGTTTCACTTAACAATGAGCATAATTGTAGACAATTAAACGAATTGCTGAATAAAACCACATCAGGGAGCAGAGGTTCAGGTGATTTAGCTGTTGCCTTTCTCTACTGTGTTTGCAGATATTAAGAGGAGCCACTCCAGTCCAGTTGCTGAAACATTGCTAAAATTGTGTGACGGTCTCCCTTTACTATAACTGCATGAGCAGCCCACAACAGGTGTAAAGGAAACCAAGAGAACCTTTAGAAAATGATGAGAGACTAAAGATCAACGGTAACCCTCCCAGTGCAGAAAAAATAAGAACATTGCTGATTATTGAAACTCAAGCTCTGTGGAGACTGCTGAGGATAGCAGTAGCCAAATACAATCATTTTTGCAAATTGTTTGTCTTCTGCATCAAGATCTTCACTAAGAACAGAGACCTTTCAGTGCTTATTTTGGTGCAAGAGTGTACAATACTTTTGGCATATGAAAAGGTAAATGCAGGATCTGTAAGGCTTACATTTGAGTTAACATTTAGGGTAAAGGATACCTGTACATGAATGAATCCCTACTGCTCCTTTTTCCCATTCCATAGATATCTTTTCTGCTTACCTCAAACAACCTCTCGCACTCGTTGCAACCTAGCCATCTCAGGTGACTCTAATCCTCTTCACTGAAGAGTACTGTGCATGCTTGACAGCTTCTCTAGAAGACACAATGGAGAAGCAACTCCCTGCAGGCTTGCAAATAGACAGTTTTTTTCATTAGGTCCTATGGAGAAGCCAGTGTGCAGTCGCAGTACATTATGACCCACCCACTTAGTGCGGAGAACTAAGCTAGCTAGTGAAGGTTACCAACTTATCTGAGGTAAGAAGCAAAGGGTATCTATGGGATGGCATATAAATACTTCTATTGGTCCAAGCTGGACCAATGTAACGATACAAAAAAAAGCCATACCTGGAATGTAACTTTAGGGGTTAATTGATAGGGAGGAGGTGAAGTGTTGAGGTTTGAGAAAGGCAAGGTTAAAGGAGAAGTAGGGCCAAAGCTCTTTTGGCCCCACTTCTCCAGTGGGTCACAGGAGTGCACTTAACGGCCTAAAGTCTGCTGTTGGCTGACTTTAGCCGGTCCAGACTGTGGAAGATCCCAACTTCAATGTTGGGATCCACCCAAATGCCTGGACAAGCAGTTAACTCAGCCTCTCAGCGCACTGCTGAGAGGCTGAGCCAGCCACTCCTGACCCCCCCCCACCCCCATCAAAGCCCAGCACTCCAGTGAGCACTGGAGGGGCAGAGGAGAGAACCGGTGTCTGCTCACTGAAGACTGAGAACTGAGCAGTCAGCGGTCTTTGAGGTGGAGAGGGACAGACACAGCATCAGAGGGATGTTGCATCCACCATGTTGAGTATGTAGGTTTATTTTTTTTCTTTAATCCTGTACTTAGGGTTAGATAAAGTGTGAGGTCAGAGCAAAGGTGACTGCCCTTTTTTAACTTTGAATGTAAGCCCCATTACTTAAAACTATAATATGCAGGCTGCAACAATGCACCAAAATCTTCATAACTTTAAAGTACAAAATTATTTATGTAGCAGTTAAAAACCTTTTTAACACTTTAAAAAAAAAAAAAAAAAAGTCTTTCTTTGACTTTCATCTGCCAAGTTGTTTTAGATTGTGTATGCATATTGCATACACACAGAACACAGGCACATCCTAATCAAATATCAATTCTTCTCAGACTAACCTAATGCCCCATCTGGAGATTTGTTATTTTTACTTTTTTCTCTCCAAAATAATTTAGTTATAGTGATAGGAGAAATATGGGTGCTAAAATTGTTGATTTGGAAACCATAGGTGTGCGTAGCCTATTGCATTAGTGTGTGCACCCCAAAGTTCAAGCACAAATGCCTTTCTCTGCAGCCTCAGTGAATGAATGGGAAGTGCTCTGTGCTGAGCAGCTTCCTGTTCATTCACAAGCTGAAGCATAGTAAATACAGCTTACTATGCTTTCGTTATGAATGAACACCTGTCAGAAACCATAGTAGAACAGCAAGCAGGATCTGGAGCCAGAAGGAATGTCAGCCAAGCAAGTCTTTAACAGGAACACAGAAGAGCGTCTCTCGAGATGTGACCAAGGCGAAGGCAGAGATCATCTGGGTTGGACAGCTTAAGTAGGCAGAACTGACGAGTAGGATATCATCAACAGGTGAGTCACTGTGGAGAGAAAGGAGCTGGCATTTAGCCGACAGCTGAGCGGCCAGCTTTGAGAAGGAAGGGCTGAGCCCAGCCCTGACAACACAGTGAGTGTTCATTTAGAAAAGGAAGGGGCTGGTAAATGATATAATAACACCGTCGGGGGGGGGGGGGGGGGGGGAGACAGGGGGAAGCCCGGGAAGTAGGGGAATCGTCACTGCACGTAGTGATTAGGGTGTGCCCAGGCACTATGCTGGAAACACTAAGTGCCTGACTGTCAAACTAAGTCAATAGTCAAAACCCTGCAGCACATATGCAAAAAAAAGTCAAAGTGAAAATTGAATTTCTAATTTTTATGCCAGTTCATGTCAGTGAATGCCAATATTGAAATTTGACATCAGGATCACAACCAGGTAACTGGCATTTATAGAAGGCGTGGCTATTGCAGCCTACCTATATTTTGAACACTGGTTTTCATTAAAGAGAATGAATGGCCCTCAATTCACTCGTCTACAACAGTTAATATTTTCCATATCAATTGTTCTTCTCTGCTGTAAGAGCCAATAAAAGCTGAATATAGAATCACTGAATATAATGTCACATGGCTGAAATTACAATTATGACCAATAGCACATGTGATTTAGCTTAGTAAATTAAAGCAGAATTCCACCCAAAAATGGAACTTCCGCTTTAAGTGCAGGTGACCCCCTGACATTTGGCATGTCATTTTTTTAGGGGGGGAGCGGGTACCCTGTTTTTACAGGCACCCAGCTCACACCTCCTCCCTCCCTGCAGTCTTCTGGGACACATTACAGGGAGGTGCGCTCATGCGCACTGTGTGCCCGGCTGTGCAGCCACAGTTACAATACCGGCGCCGTGGGGAGGAGGGGGAGAGGAGCGAGGCTTCGTACACTCGCATCGCTGGACCATGGGACAGGTGAGTGTCTGATTATTAAAAGTCAGCAGTTACACTTTTTGTAGCTGCTGACTTTTAAATGGGTGGAACTCCACTTTAACGAAGAATTCCAGGTATAGATATTTTCATATAGTTACTTTGGTCCAGGTTGGACCAATGTAACTATACATATACCATACGTGTGCGATCCCTCTGGAAGCTGGAAATCACTGTAGTAGACTTCTGCTACAGTGCTCTCCACTAGCTTCCTGGTCTCATGCCAAGTGGCTGCCCTGCTGCATTGTGAATACAGAAGGTCGGCCGCTTGGCACGGGTGCCATTCAGAAAATGCTTTGCAAAGCATTCTTTGATTGGATGAGGTGGAGAGTGTGATAGCACCACCCCACCTTTTTACCTCATCCAATCAGAAAATGCTTTGAAATCATTGAGAAAAAGCCAACTTCCTGTGTTCACAATGCAGCAGGGCAGCTGCTTGGCACAGGACCCAGAAGCTAGTGGCAATCACTCTAGTAGCAGTGCCTACTACAGTGAATTCCAGTTTCTAGAGGAATCTGATGGCTGTAGATTGTCCAAGCTGGACCAATGTAACTGGAAATTTTTCCATATCTGGAATTCCTGTTTAAGCCCAATGCAAAGGTTTTTTTTTTTAATTTATTTTAAGTATAACTAATGGAAAAACTTAGTTTTTTTTCTACATTTTGTAGAGAGGGATTGGAACAGCTTTTAGGTTTTTATTGCTGTTTGTGCCCCCATTAGGGAGATTCATCCTCTCTTTTTGTCCTGTTATCAGGAAAGTGAAAGTTAAAAGAAAACCCACATTTTTGGGTTGTCCTCAGAAAAGTAATTGAGGTGAAATATTCCAATGGGCACACCTTAATTTGCAGGGATTTCTGGTTGCTTCCAGTTTTGGCTATGGGACAGGAAGTGAAAGTAAATCTCCCCAATGGGACACAGATTATTATTAATATTATTATTATACAGTATTTATATAGCGCCAACAGTTTACGTAGCGCTTCACAACTTTAGGGTAAACAGTACAAATACAATACAATTTGATACAGTAGGAATCAGAGGGCCCTGCTCCTTAGAGCTTACAGATGGAAAAAAAAACTTACAGGGTAACCCTCCCTTACCCTATCCAAAATAAAAATAAAACGTTTTGCAACGTTTTTGGAATCCTCCGAAAAGGTGTCACATTTGGCACCTTTCAGGGGGGAGGGGGAAGTACCTGTCTAATACAGGTATTTTGCTCCCACTTCCTGGCATAGATACCCGAGCCACCCGCGGGTATCTACGCCACCTCCGGCGCCTTCTCCCCCCCCCCCCCCCCCACACTGTCTTCTGGGAGACACACAGGTCCCAGGAGACAGCAGGGACCAGTGGGAACACGCAGCTCGAGTCTTGCATGCGCAGTAGGGAACCTGGAAGTGAAGTCGCAAGGCTTCACTTCCTGATCCCCCTACCGAAGATGGCGGCGGCAGCACCTGAGAGCCGAGTGACAGATCAGCTTCGGGTGCCGACATCGTGTGTGCCCTGGACAGGTAAGTGTCCATATTTTAAAGGTCAGCAGCTGCAGTATTTGTAGCTGCTGACTTTAAGGAAAAAAAAGCGTAACTCCGCTTTAATGTACAAATTATGAGAACAATTAGTGTTTCAAGAACTAATTTCTAATTTGTAATCATGGTAGCACAATAAAGCAGTTTTGCTACTTGCCAAATTTCAAAGTCTGACCTTGAGATAGCCAACAGTAGTAGATCTCCCTGCATGAAATATGGTAAATATGACATCTCTCTACATCTAGTGATCAAATATGACTGCCTCCATATACATACATTAGAAAATATGGAATGCACACTGATGAAATTATTTGTTGCCAGCCAAACTTTTCAAGTCTATCTAAAAAACAATATAGTTCCTCTTTAAACATCTTGGTGAAATTATTTATAAAAAATGTATGTATACTGTAAAAACAATGATACCTTTGCCAAACCTTATTTGTGTATCTGTGTGTTTCAGGAGAAGAGACGCCAGAACTAGACAACATGGCTGATTATTGGCTGGGATCACTGGCGAGAGCCACAATGCAGACTTACTGTGACGTCATCCTGCAGATCCCGACCGTCACCCCACACTCCAGCAAACAGCTGGCAACTGATATAGGTGAACCTACACAAATCAATCTTGGATGAGTCAGCTGTGTGACTCAGAGCTTAATGATAACCTTGTGTTACAGAACAAAAAGTCTGAGAGTTCTGTGGCGTGCATATGTATAGTGAATAGAGGTCGACCGATATTGTTTTTTTTTCTGGCCGATGCCGATATTTAGAAATCGCGGCGTACGATGGCCGATATATGATGCCGTTTTTTTTTTTTTTTTTGTTTGTCAACGTCTGCCCGCTGCAGGGTGAAAGCAGCCTTAAGTAATAAATGATACAGAAAATTTCTTACATTTAAACATTTATTAAACAAAACAAACCTCCCATTAGTTCACTTTTATGTATAATTTAGATTAAAAAAAACTATATCTTATATATTAAATACACAAAAACAGGTAATCAAAACTTTTGGACAAAAAAAATGGGCTAACTTTACTGTTTTATTTTTTTTTTTAATTCATTAGTGTATTTTTTCCCAAAAAATTGCATATTAATAGACCACTGCGCAAATGCCATGTGACATAAAATATTGCAACAACCACTATTTTATTATTTTATTTCCTAGGGTCTCTGCTAAAAAAAAAAAATATATATATATATATATATATATAATATAAAATGTTTGGGGGTTCGAAGTGATTTTCTAGCAGAAAATACAGGATTCTTACTTGTAAGCAATAAGTGTCAGAAAATATTTAGTCTTTAAATGGTTCAACTGAGAACTCCTACACAGGGAGTTCAGTCCATTGTATCTCTTTTTGGTTCTTTTCCCAGACTTGGCAGGCTGCCCAGATAGATAGTCGCTCCACGGGAAGACTTCAGACAACTTGCATTGACTTCTGTTACAGAAGTCATTTGCAAGTCGCGCTGAACTTTTAAATCGGCCTTTTTTTATCAGCACAATTGGCCCAATGCCGATTAATTAAAAAATGCCAAATATCGGCCGATATATCGGTCGGCCGATATATCAGTCGACCTCTAATAGTGAAAATGTATGCTCAGGCTTTTTTTTTACTTTTCCCATGACATTGCATTTTTAACTTTCATAATATATGTTTGAGTGTGATACAAGGACACTGAAGGAACTTGGAATACCTTATGAAACTAGGGTAAGTCTAATTTAAAAAAAAAATGAATGATGCTATTTTCTTATAGGTGCAATAAAATACATTTCAGTTGGGGCTTATTCACACTGTGATACACTCAGAAGCTCATGTTGCTATACATGCTGACTTGCATTCTGGTGCTGAAATTCCCATTGAATTATTTTGAAAAGATCTAAAAAGGTAACCCATATTTGCATTGCAGACTTCATCCAACCCCTGTCTAGATGGCACAGACCATCATTCAAGTTCATTTTCTCAAAGATCAGGTTCCCTCTATTAAGACTTGCTCTACCTAATCTGCAAGTATTTCTTGGGCTTTTAGACATCATGCAGCTGTTTCCCAGATTTACAAGGCTGCTGTCCTTTGTTCACAGTTTCTCTAAGTTCCACAGGTGAATGCTTCAGCCTCATTTAATGCCAGTTTTGGGTAAAGTCTTTCAGGGTACTCTTTGAATTCAAGGCAGTACCCAGTTTTCATTTATTTTTTCCACTCCAAAAACATTCCTTTTGGCATTTGCTGTTTTGCATAATGTCAGTAGGACAGCTTCTGGATGTCCTGAAGGCTAAAGACTTCCTGTGTTCCTGAGTGTTCCTGAACGAAAAAAAAAATCAAATTTTCTTTCTCGAGTCCATTGGGGGAATGTATTTATAATCATGCTTACAGTAGTGCTTTGCTACAAAACTGAGTCCTGCTGGCAGTAAGAGGGGTTTTCCTTGGCTGGCCTACAGTTTCTTTGTTTACAAGGGTCCAGTCCTCCTGTAGGCAGCTGTATGACTGAAGGTTTATGACTTCCTTTGCTCCTCAATGGGCTTTAAGAAAAGACTTTTACATGGAGAAACAATGTAACCTATTATTTTTAATCTAGATTATCTAATTAATGTGATGGACGCACTGGGTTTACACCCCACCCGCACTTTGCAGAACATCGTCACACTGATGAAAACCAAGCCTGAAGACTTCAGGCAAGCTGCAAAGGCCTTACCCAGGAAACTGACCTCCTCCATCGCAGCCATGAGAAGCATCGAGTACTGATAAAAATTCCACCTTTCACAATATACTGCCGGCCGTCATTGTACAGGTTATCATATTGTTCTTGGATTTTATTTTCAGAAGGTTTATTTTGAAGGTGATGGACAATAGTAGTGTGCAATGTCACCTGTCTGATCAGATGATCTAAAATACTTCAAGCTTTACTGACAATAAATAAAACTTTTTATTAGAAATGTTCTTGTGTCCATTTACGTCATAGGAAGAAAAAACTGGGAGCAGATCCTTCACTTTATGACTTACAAGAATTGTGCTTGGTGGAGCAGCTCTACAGATAATGACTAGCGAGGAATATGCTTGGTGTAGAAGTTATTCAGTGCATAAAGCTCATTCCTCAGAATGCAGCTAGCATGTAGATATGTAGGAGTAAATCTGCAGATCACACAAAACAAAAAAAGTGGGACTCCAGGAAAATTGCTAAACACTACTGCAGTTCATCCATAGGAACTTTTTTACCTGCCAAAAAATTTGTAATTCACACCCCTAATTACCTTCCAAATGTGTAGTACAGGGGTGTCAAACGCCATTTCATTGCCAGCTGTATCCATATTATGAATGCCCTCAAAAGGCTGGTTGTATCTGTAAGACTAGATGTCCAGAGTACCCCACTCCCCCTTACATCAGATGTCAAGAGCCCCCTACCATCAGAAGTCAAGAGTCCCCCACTATCCCTTCCATCATAGTGTACACCCCCCACCCCACCTTGCGCTGCTGCCCGGAAAAAGATGGGGGCAGAGCTGAAAAACAAAAAGTGCAGAGTCTGGAGGAGGACCAGAGGAGGGCTGCAGTCAGCTGACGGAGTCTGCTGAATGCTGAGACCAGGCAAGGTGGAGGCGAGGGGGTACTGTGGCTACCTAACAGAAGTGCAGGATTTGATGGAGGAGTTCTGTCCTCCTCTCTGCTAGTGAGACAAAGTGGGGGCACAGACAAAGGGGGTGCCACAGATGCAGGAGAGGTGCGAGGGCCACATGAAATGGCCTGGACCCCCGGGCCTTGTGTTTGACACATGCGGTCTAGTAATTCACACCTCACTGCACCGCCAGACAGGTGATGCCATTATTTACTGTTCTACCTTTGCAGATATTTATGTCACTTGTCTGCTTATTGAGCAGTGAATCAGTGATACAGATGCACTGTTTAGTGAACAGAAAGGTGACACAGAGCTGTAAAGATGGTAAATAGGGGTTTTACCTGCGTGGGTGTGCAGAGTGAGCAAAATGTATGAATCACAAGTTTGACCAAAATATGATTACAAATCTTTGTAAGCAGGTGGAACAACTCTTAGATACAGTATATAGATATGTATGTGTGTATATGGTGCCTCCATGTATGTATTGCCTACTACTGTGTTTCCGCAAAAATAAGACCTACCCCGAAAATAAGACCTACTGTGATTTTCGGCGAGGGCTGCAATATAAGCTCTACCCTGAAAATAAGCCCTAGTTTAAAGTGGTTGCAAATGCTAGAATCCACTCTCCTACAGTAGTATATAATGTAAAAGGTGTGTGTTTCTGTAATATAATTGTATCAAATACCTTCGGTACAGCGACGCTCAGCTGATAGACCCCAGCAACAGTAGAAACCCCCACACGCACACACGCGCACACACACAATCGATAGACCCCACCCTAGCAACAATATGTCCACCACACAACAATAGACCCTCACGCAACAAAATAGCATCCCAGCAACAGAACCTGGCAGCAACAACAGATCTTCCAACAGCCAGCATTAATAGAATCTCCAGGAGTCAGCAACAATAGACCTCTCCCTCAACAGTAGATCCCTCCCAGCAACAATTGACCCCCCCCCCGGGCAACATAAGGCCCCCACCAGCAACAATAGACCTCCACACAAAAATAGATCCCCACCAGCCAAAATAGATTCCCCAGCAGCCAGCATCAATAGACCCTCCAGCACACCACAGCACTCCTTGCCATTACATACATTCATTGCTGGAGGTGCTGGAACTGCGTTCCTCCGCATTCCCACTGAAAAAAAGCCCTGGGCTCACGTATGTAAAATGTGCCAACAGGAAGATTTATTCGTTGCCAGTAACCATTCTGCTTTCAACTGTAATTTTTGCAGTACACAAGGGGAAATAAATCAAGACTATGGAAAATGTTTGGGGGTATATGAAATATAGCTGTGTAATCTGAATTTTCCTTTAACCTTAATCATACCTTTTTTATGCTTTTATGAGCACATAGGGCAGCTAAGTAAGGTTAAATGTTAACTATCTGTTGTCACTTGAAGCAATAGCTCAAACTTACATACCTAAACAAAAAATGTGACATGAGGACTACTAATAAAGACACTGTTAAACCTCGTACACACGATCCAAAAATCAGACGACAGATCGTCTTTTTTTTTTTTTTTGTATGCTGGTCGCATATCGAACATGGAGAGTTTACTAAAATTACAAAAATTCTCATACGACAGAATAAAAAAATCGGAAGTGATGTCATGTGTTGTAGTGTATTTCTATTGTATTTTCGGATGGCAACTGTACTGATTAAACAAAAATCGTATGATCTGGTATCGCACAAGAATAATTTTGTGCTTGTTCCTATCAGATAATATCGGATGAACTGTCGTGATTGGCTCTCGAAAGCTCTGTACTAACGATCCGATTATCGTACGATCGCTTCTAAAGCGGGATTTTTCGGACGGTTTTCAGATCGTGTGTATGGGCCTCAAGACAGTCTTTCTGCTTTTTACAAGCTTGTCATATTCTCCATTAAAACAAACAGGTGGAAGAATGAATAAGCTTTACACAAGCTGTTCAGATCATGCAAGGAACACTGTTAATGTCATTGCCATGTCATTTGGCTACAGTAAAAGACGGATAGGAGAACAGAGCCCCACTGAAAATGTTTTTCTTGACCAGGATGTAGGGGAACAGATCAAAGCAGTGGGAGTGATGACAGGTAACTACCGTCTGTTTTTCAGAGGCGCTAATTCCAGTATTTAAGGCTAGCTGTCCTATCTCCTGCTAGATGTTCCCTAGCTGAATATACTAGCCCTCTCTGTGTAAGGCAGAGGCAGTAATTGGCAGCTCAGTCAATGACAACCATTCGGACAGTGGGTGCCCAGTTGGCTTTATGCTGTTAAAAGATAAGTATCTGAGGGCTGTTGGTGTATTTTCAGATGGTATTGGTTGGGGGTGAGATAATGAGTTAGATCCACTATAAAGGAAATCTGTTGTGAGATGATCATGGAAGCTACCATTGCTGACCATGCATTTTAAAAACTGTTGTCTTGCAGATGCATTGGCTTCAGTGTTTCCTAAGATACTGACCTGGAAGGAGTTTAGAGATCAGGAATTCTCACATTTTTCTTTCTCGGTTACATGCATAATTCTGGTCTGTATCTCAAAAAGTATTAACACTAGACACAACTAGGCAACAAACCTTTTTAACCTCCCTGGCGGTTTTCTAGAGTGTGGCTCGGGGTTAAAATTCAGGACCATTAGCGGTAACCCCGAGCCACACTCAGGATTACATCGCAGGATCCTGGTGTGGCTTTACTTACCTTGTCCCCGGGATCCTGCGATGTCCCCCGCTGTGTCTGAGGGCTCCGTCCTCCTCCGAAGCCTCTCCGTGCCAGGCTCCGTTCCCTGCGAGCGTTGCGACGCACGGGGGCGGAGCCTGGTGGCAAATTCAAAAAATTGTAAAAATCATAACGCATACAGTACTGTAATCTTACAGATTACAGTACTGTATGAAATTATTTCACATCCCTTTTGTCCCCAGTGCTTTGTCCAGTGCCCTGCATGCAGTTTTATGTGATATATACTGTTCTTTCTGCCTGGAAACTGGAGATTGTCCATAGCAACCAAAAAGTGTCCCTTTACATCAAAAGTGGCTTTAGACCAGCTAGAAAACAGCGATAGTAAATTAGAACACTTGCAGAATTGAGCGATAGTGAATAGTGGGGAAATTTATTTTATTATTATTTTTTTTTTAACTATTTATTTTTATTATATTATAATTTATGTTTTTGTGTTTCAAACTTTATCATACCCGGGATATTTACTAGACTCTTGTTTGGACAGATTTAAGTGTGTTATTGTTAAGAATTACAGACCTACAATATAAAACGCCAAATTTCCATGCAAAATAATTGTACCGCTTTCAGCACCTAAAATCCGGGAATAATCATACCGCCAGGGAGGTTAAAAATGAAACTATCAATGGCAACCCGCATACTTTTCTCGTGACATGGTTACTTTAAAATGGAAGTTCTACATTTTTCAGTATTCTAGTTGATGCCTGACTGGTTGTCCTGCATCGTTTTTCCCCAAACCCTAGTTCATAGATGTGGATTCCATATCTCAGTAACAATGGCCAAAACAACTGAAACCACTGGGTGTGACATGGAATAAATTACCGTAATTTCAAACTTCATCTATGCTATACACCAGTAGGTTTGGCTGCACAGTTGGCCCATGGGGGGTTGATTTGCATTGCTCTGCCCATTATCCTACAATGAGGAATAAAACCCTTTTGTTGATTTGTGAAGAAAATTATGACATCAAGATTTGGTTTTATGAAGCAAGTATCGTGATTATACTGAACTACAGAACGAGAAACATTTCCCTTTGTCCAAAATGCTGAAAAGTGAAATGGCACTGAACACTACAATATGTACACTGTCTGGAAAGAATGAATAGAGTCCACAGCGCAAGGCATGATTGGAAGAATCTGAAGAGCCTGTGGGATACATCAAAGATCTCAGCAGAGCAGGGCAGGTACATAGGTACTTTTACAGAACTGATGGAGATCAGGTTTGCTATAAGGGCAAGTGCACGCTGATGGTCTTCTTACTATATACCGTAAGTGTAGGGTCTACTGTATTTAAAAAGCACCAGCATTGGGATATGCGTATGTTGAAATCACTTAATAAAGAATAAAACTGAAAGCTGACCTTTCACTCAAAACTATTGCCAAACTGTTTGCTCACCCCACCCCTTCCTATATAAAATTGATAGCTCTAAACTAAACTAAACTAAACTTAAAAAACAATTATCAATAAAAAGTTACTTACCTTAGACTCTGTTTTTTATCTAGATGCCAGTGACATCACAGGGGCCTTCTTATAGCCTCCTGGGACACCAAAGTATGCAACATTTAGCAAGAATTCACTTCTTCACATTGCAAGTTTTAATTTGTTTTATAGGCAAGGTCCAGATTAACAGATTGTCGATTAATAAATATTTTAGTGTATTTTTTTCTCTTTCTTAAGAATTGCATTTCAAAGTCTAAGAAGGCAGATCGCGAAAGTCAACATTAAGTCTAAATTACTAACCACTATACGGTAAAGGGGGAAATTGTTTGGGACTTTAAATGAGGTATATGGTCAAACAAGCATACACCTCCATCCCTATTCATTGTTAAGGGGGGGAATTTGGGACTTTGAGTGAGATGTGTGTTTGGACAAAAATAGATATAAATGGATACATTGCACAATAAGGAGGAAGTTTATTCATATAAATGCACATGGGACATGGTACATAGCAGATATGATGAGCTGATGGGCATGTAATAGACATGAAATAAAAATTCCATTATTGCACATGATACATAAAATCAGAAAACAGAGTATGATGTAGATGCATGATTGAATGAAAAAACTGCATTTAAAAGCTTGATGCGTTTCGTGGATGAAGTTCCACTTCTTCAGAAGCAAGTGCAGAGTGCATATATATCAGCTCTAAAGTTGGTCATAAAATGCTAAAACCTGATGGTTGAGGAAAGCTGGGAAATATCCCTATCGGGAGCTGTGGGGGCGTATAACTGCGGGCAGCCTAGGCGGAAAAACACCACAATCGAGGGGAGAGATGGGAGGTGTCCATGGTGAGTTGAATAGAAATGCCTGCAAAAGTTCCAATCTGGTGATCCCAGTGCTGGTGACATGGCTTCCATGTGTGATCCATAAAGTGCCCAGCATGAAATAAGGGTCCCCTCATTTCATGCTGGACACTTTATGGATCTCAATGCGATTAAGGCCTGGGAAGTTTCCTGGCCATGGGCCCAAAATTTAGATGTTTTGTTCCCCAAGCCACTTAGTTATCACTTTTGCCTTCTGGCAAGGTGCTCCATCATGCTGGAAAAGGCATTGTTTCTCACCAAACTGCTCTTGGATGGTTGGGAGAAGTTGCTCTCGGAGGATGTTTTTGCACCATTCTTTATTCATGGCTGTGTTCTTAGGCCAATTGTGAGTGAGCCCACTTCCTTGGCAGAGAAGCAACCCCACACATGAATGATCTCTGGATGCATAACTGTTGGCATGACACAGAACTGATGGTAGCGCTCACAAGGTTTTTTTTTTCTTCTGAATACCCCAAACAATCGGAAATGGGATTCATCAGAGAAAATTACTTTACCTCAGTCCTCAGCAGTCCAATCTCTGTACTTTTTGCAGAATATCAGTCTGTCCCTGATGTTTTTCTTGGAGAGAAGTGGCTTCTTTGCTGCCCTTCTTAACACAAGGCCATACTCCAAAAGTCTTCACCTCACTGTGCGTGCAGATGCACCTGCCTGCTGCCATTCCTGAGCATACTCTGTACTGGTGGTGCTCCAAGCCCATAGCTGAATCAACTGTAGGAAACTGTGCTGGCGCTTGCTGGACTTTCTTGGGTGCTCTGAAGCCTTCTTCACAACAATTGAACCTCTCTCAAGTTCTTGATGATCCGATAAATGGTTTATTTAGATACAATTTTAGTAGCAGCAATATCCTTTCCTGTGAATCCCTTTTTGTGCAAAGCAGTGATGACTGCACGTGTTTCCTTGCAGATAACCATGGTTAACAGAGGAAAAACAATGATTTCAAGCACTATCCTCCTTTTTAAGGCCTCATGCACACAGGGCAAAAAACAAGCTGCAAAGCCAGTACCAACGCCATTGAAAAGCGGCTGTGGAAAAGCGCATTTTGCATCGGTGTTTTTGCGCATTTAACCGTGTTACCGTTTAGCAGCGTTTCTCTGCCCTCTTATATTTTCCACTCGCAAATTCAATTACTACAGCTTAAAAACACTTGATGCGGCTTAATGCTGTATACAGTGTTAACATGCGTTTAGCTGCATCAGATGTTTTTACAGCTTAATGCTGCTGCACCAGGATGCACTGCCCTGGGTTTTTTTTACAGCTTGAAAACACCTATGCCTCTTACAGCTCCTAAAAGCCTATGTGTGCATGGACACATAGAATAACAAGGAGACAGTGGCGGAATTACCAGGGTCACAACAGTCGCACTTGCGACTGGGCCCGGCATTCCGCCACTGTGGGGGGGGGGCCCAGCGGGGTTGCTCTTCAAACACGGCTCTGAGCGGAGATCGTGTGTCATGGAACAGTAGCACAGAGACACCAGCGGTATTAATGTTCTATTTGCCCGTCCATCCTCTCTGGCACGGGATGAGAGAGGACACACAGCTGATCTCACGGCTCTTCCTTCTCCTCCCTCCCTTCTCCTGTGCTCCATGGGAAATGTGAGCTCCTTCGCTTCACACTTGACTGCCCGCGGAGCACAGGGGAGGGGGGAGAAGGGGGAGCCGTGAGATCAGCTGTGTGTCCTCTCTCATCCCGTGCCAGAGAGGATGGACGGGCAAATAGAACATTAATGCCGCCGGTGTCTCTGTGCTATTGTTCCATGACACAGATCTCTGCTCAGAGCCGTGCTGTCCTGCGAAGGCAGACGGCACTGATGGAAATGAATAGCATTCACTGATGAGCACTGTTGGAAGGCACTGATGAGCACTGATAGAAGGCACTGATAGAAGGCACTGATGAGCACTGATAGAAGGCACTGATGGGCACTGATAGAAGGCACTGATGGGCAGTGAGAGACGGCACTGATGAGCGCTGATAGAAGGCTCTGATGAGCGCTGATAGACGGCACTGATGAGCACTGATAGAAGGCACTGATGGGCACTGATAGAAGGCACTAATGGGCACTGATAGGAGGCACTGATAAAAGGCACTGATGAGCACTGATAGAAGGCACTGATGGGAACTGATAGGAGGCATTTATAGGCACTGATAGGAGGCACTGATAAAAGGCACTGATGGACACTGATAGAAGGCACTAATGGGCACTGATAGGAGGCACTGATGAGCACTGATAGAAGGCACTGATAGGAGGCACTGATGAGCACTGATAGAAGGCACTCATGAGCACTGATAGAAGGCACTGATGAGCATGATAAACAGCACTGATGAGCACTGATAGAAGGCACTGGTGGGCACTGATAGAGGCACTGATGGGCACTGATGGGAGGCATTTATGGGCACTGATAGGCACTGATAGAAGGCACTAATGGGCACTGATAGAAGGCACTAATGGGCACTGATAGGAGGCACTGATGGTCACTGATAGAAGGCACTGATGGACACTGATAAAAGGCACTGATGGGCACTGATAGGAGGCATTGATGGGCACTGATAGGCCACATTGATGAGCACTGATGGGCAGCACTGATAGGAGGCACTAATGTGCACTGAAAGGCTGCACTGATACGTGGTACTGATGGGCACTGATAGGTGGTACTGATGGGCACTGAGGAACACTGATAGGCAGAACTGAGGCAGTATTGATGGGCTTTGATGGGCAGGATTGAAGAGTACTGATAGGTGGCACTGATGGACACTGTTAGGCGGCATTAATGAGCACTGATAGGTGGTGCTGATAGGCAGAATTGATGGGCACTAATAGGTGGCATTAATGAGCACTGATAGGTAACGCTTGTAGGTGAAAGTGATGGGCACTGATAGGCGGCATTGATAAGCACTGATAGGCAGCACTGATGGGCACTGATAGATGGCACTGATGATTGGGGCACTAATTATCAGTGTAAACAATTTACTGACATTCTTCACAGTTAACAGCAGTCCTTTCCTAACACAGACACAGCGTGTGAGGAAAGGGCTGTGGATAACCGGCAAGTCTGTTTACAAGTGATCAGCTGATCACATGGTAAAGGGCCGTTGTGATTGCGCTGGATGCACATCCCAGGGGTCATGCGGAAAGCACGGTTTTGGGAGGATGTCCATGGACACCCTCCCAAAATTGGAAGCCCGGGGCTCGGATGGAAGGGGGGCCCCATCATGGTTTCTTGCACCGGGCCCTGAAGGTTCTAGTTACGCCTCTGCAAGGAGAGGCATTTTTAAGCTGTAAAAAAAACACCTGACACGCCTACAAAGTGGCAGGAAAAACGCCCTGTTTGCATGAGGCCTAAAGCTTCCAGTCTGTTATTCTAACTCAGTCAGCATTACAAAGTGATTTCCGGCCTTGTCCTTGTCAACACTGACACCTGTGTTACGAGAGAATCACTGACATTTCAGCTGGTCCTTTTGTGGCAGGGCTGAAATGCAGTGGAAATTGTATTTTTGGGATTAGGTTCATCTTCATGCAAAAGAGGGACTTACAATTCATCTGATCACTCTTCATAACATTCTGGAGTATATGCAAATTGTCATCATAAAAACTGAGACAGCAGACTTTGTGAAAATTAATATTTTGTGTCTTTCTCCAAATTTTTGGCCAGGGCTGTACTTTTCTAGTCTCTAGTCCACTAAATTTTAAAATAGCAAAATTGTTACTAACCATCCAACAGGGTCAATAGAAAGGAACTATTCTTGTGCTTCCTTAAGTCTGTCCTTTTTTAACTTTCTCTTTTTCTGTTTCCTATATCACCAAACAAATTCAAATTTCTAAAGCAGGTTAAAATGTCATCAGTGGTTGTGAAGAACTTTTCTTTTCTGGAATCTGTTTGCATCAAACTGTCCATTCATGAGGGGCAGAAAGAAGTAGCTTTTTAAAATAGCACTAGATTATGGACAAAAGGAACTAGTGTGGACTGAATCAATACCGCAACACCCAGATAAAAATCTGACCTATTGACTAGTTAACCTGGGTGTCCTGTATGCATCTCAGAGTTTAATTTCATTTTCAAAAGAAGTATATTGGAGTCATGAAAGATCAATTACACAATTTTCATACACTGGTTTTTAAAGGAGTTTTATTCGCATTCACAGATACATGTCTTAAAGGGTCCTGGCGTTTATCACCTAGCTGGGTGGCAGAGTCCTCAGTTGAGGAGGTGCTAAAGCCAGATTTGAAGTCCATTTGGCAAATAAGTGAAGGGTCTGCCACGAGGCACATTGTATGGGGATGCCTTTAAAGCGACTACTAAAAGGATGTATATACAGTGGGGAAACTAATTATTTGATCCCCTGCAGATTTTGTAAGTTTGACCACTTACAAAGAAAAGAAGTGTGTATAATTGTTATCATAGGTGTAGTTTAAATGATAGAGACAGAATATCAACCAAAAATTCAGAAAAAAACACATGATACAAATGTTATAAATTGAGTTACAGTTCAGTAAAATAAGTATTTGATCCCCTACCAGCCAACAATAATTCTGGCTCCCACAGACTGGCTACAGTATGTGCTCATGTGGTATACAGATTAGTCCTGTCACGTTAAGAAGGTGCTCCTAACAATAACTTATTATGTGTATAAAGACATCTGTCCACAGAATCTTTCTTCCATTCAAACCTCGCTATCATGGGCAAGACCAAAGAGCTGTCAAAGGATGTCAGGGACAATATTGTAGACCTGCACAGGGCTGGAATGGGCTACAAGACCATCAGCAAGAAGTTTGGTGAAAAGGAGACAACTGTTGGAGTAATTTTTCAGAGAATGGAAGAAATACAAAATAACCATCAATCACCCTCGGTTTGGAGCTCTGTGCAAGATTTTGCCTCATGGGGTCAGGATTATCATGAGCAAAGTGAGGAATCAGCTCAGAACTACATGAGAGGAGCTTGTGAATGATCTCAAGGTAGTTGGGACCATATTCACCAAACAAACCATTGTTAACACAATACGCCACCATGGTTTGAAATCCTGCAGCGCCCGCAAGGTCCCCCTCCTCAAAAAAGGACATGTGCAGGCCCATCTGAAGTTTGCCTATGAACATCTAAATGATTCAGAGAAGAATTGGTAGAAAGTGCTGTGGTCAGATGAGACCAAAATTGAGCTCTTTGGCATTAACTTGACTCGCTATGTTTGGAGGAAGAAAAATGCCTATGACCCTAAGAACACCATCCCTACAGTCAAGCACGGAGGTGGAAACATTATGCTTTGGGGTTGTTTCTCTGCTAAAGGTACAGGCCGACTTCGCTGCATTGAAGGGCCAATGGATGGGGCCATGTATAATAAAATCTTGGATGAGAACCTTCTTCCCTCAGCCAGAACACTGAAGATGAATCATGGATGGGTCTTCCAGCATGACAATGACCCAAAACATACCGCCAAGGCAACAAAGGAGTGGCTCAAGAAGAAACACATTAAGGTCATGGAGTGGCCTAGCCAGTCTCCAGACCTTAATCTTATAGAAAATTTATGGAGGGAGCCGAAACTTTGAGTTGCCAAGTGACAGCCAAGAAACCTTAAGGATTTAGAGAATATCTGTAAAGAAGAGTGGACCAAAATCCCTCCAGAGATGTGTGAAAACCTGGCAAACCAACTGCAAGATATGTCTTACCTTTGTGCTTGCCAACAACGGTTTCTCCACCAAGTACAAAGTCATGTTTTGCTTGGGGATCAAATACTTATTTTACTCACTGAACTGCAACTCAATTTATAACATTTGTATCATGTATTTTGTCTGGATTTTTGGTTGATATTCTTATGTTTCTATCATTTAAAGTACATCTATAATAAAATTTAGAGACCCTTCAATTCTTTGTAAGTGGGCAAACTTACAAAATCTGCAGGGAAGCAAATAATTTTCCACACCGTATCGGCCATTACCCTTTCGTGCCAGGCCCTGTGCTCCATTTTTACACTCAGGTGGCCAGGCAAATGTTTATCAAAACAATATTTTCATTAAAAAATACACTAAAATCATTATTAGCAGATAATAACACAGTACATTTCACAAAATGCCTACTAAATATAAACACAAATGTTTATCAAACAATACATTCACAAAAAAAAATCTAAAATCATTTTTACCAGATGTAAACACAGCACATTTTACAAAATTTCTGCTAAATTCCTACTAAATATAAAAGCTTAACCTGTATAGAGTTAATAAATAACAAATATTTGTAATTTTTAAATTACGGTTTTTTGCAAAATGGTGAAAACTGAAAGTACGCAAAAATGTAAATAACCACATTTCTTCAAAAATCTGAAGGTTTTCATTGTTCCCTTACAGCTTTCAGAGTTTGTTAAAGACCCCCCCAAACCATATATTTTCTGAAAGCATAGGACTGGTAGATTAAAAGGTGCTACTGATTTTTAAGGCCCCACGATATTTGCACTAATGTTTACCAAAACAATAATTTTGCTAAAAATACACTAAAATCATTATTAGCAGATACAAACACAGCAAATTTTACAAAATTCCTGCTAAATCCCAGCTAAATATAAAAGCTTAACCTGTATTGAGTTAATAAATAACAAATACTTGTAAATTTTAAATTGCGCCTTTTTGAGAAATTGTGAAAATCGGACGTACGCAAACATTTCTTTGAAAATCTGGAGGTTTTTCTTTTTCACCTACAGCTTTCAAAGTTTGTTAAAGACCCCACAAACCATATACTTTCTGAAAGCACATGGTCCGTAGAATAAAAAGAAGGTGCTACTGATTTTTAAGGCAGCGCAAATGTTTATCAAAACAATATTTTCGCTAAAAATACACTAAAATCATTAATAGTGGAATCATACATGGCAAAATGTACAAAATTCCTGTTAAATTCATAGAAAATATAAAAGTTAAAACTGTATTGAGTTAATAAAATAACAAATATTTGTACATTGCACCTTTTTTGTGAAATGAAGAAAACTGAAGGTACGCAAAAATTGTGCAAATGTCCATCATATCGCTATTTTCACTAAAAATACACAAAAATCATTAATAGTGCACATAAACACAACATAGCTTAAAACATTCCTACTAAATTACTCCTAAAGCATTGTTCACATGTGGCATACTAAAGTGTAAGCCCACGGAGCGCCATGTTTACCCGCAAAGGGATACACAGGTGTTGCAAAGGCTGCACAGGCATAGCTGCTGTTCCCAATCTGACATCCGTGTGGGTGTGGGTACATGACTCCGAACGCAGACAGTGTAAGCTCAGGGACATGCATGCGGACCTACATGGATGTAAAATTGGGAGTGATGGCTCTGTTCGTGCAGTTGCTATATTCCAAATGACATTAATGGGACTGCCTACACAGAGATGCACGGAGCACCTGTGCATCCCTGTAAAAGTATGCTGTGTATGCCCTGTGTGAACAAGGCCTTAGGCCCCTTTCACTCAAGCACACCGATCGGGTCTGCCTGTCCGTTTTTCAGGTGGGCCCAATCAGACCACCCATTGTTCTCTATGAAGAGGCTGATGTAAATGGACATGTGTCCGTTTACACCCGCCTGCATCCGATCCAGTCCAGTCCACTAAAAACAGACGACTGGGGATCCCATTCTCCATTCATCTAGCAGATCAGATCGGATGGTATCTGATGGAAATGGATAGGCAGTCCATTTCCATCCGACCGCCCCATTGAGAACAGTGGGCTGTGTCTGTGTCCACTTTGCATCAGCGGAGAGGAGAGGACATGGATCTGTCACCTGCCTGCTCAGCGGGGATCAGCAGACAGATCTCCCCGCTGAGCAGGCGGATCTGCTTGACAGAGTCCGCTCCATGTGAAAGGGGTCTTACCAGGAGCAACCGGTCCATTAGGGGCGCTACCCCCCTGCAGGGTGCCACTCTAATGAGGCTCTAATTGGCTTGAAAAAGCTTGGGCTCAGGGCGCAGAGCATTGCACCCCCAACCCACTTGTGACAATAGCGAATTAATATTCGCTTTTGTCTTCTGGCTTCTCCTGGCCAATCAGGATGAATCGGGTTGGCCAGGAGGAGAAGCTGAGGAAGCCATGGAGGGGTGAGTGCGGGGGAGGGGGGGACCATCACCGTGGAGGGGCTGAGTGCAGGCGGACCTGTTTGCTGCCCCCCCAAAAAAGTTTAGCACCAGCCGCCACTGGGTCTTATGTTTTTGTTTTTTTCACATTTGAGGATAATAACTCTGATCAGCGGGTTGTAATCCTGAGTCTGCTGAATAATCCTGCTTCAAATTTATGGTCATTGAAGTGACCATGAGCTTATAGGAGGGGGAGAAATTAGGTCCGTACACTGTACGGACCTGGCCACCTGCAGGCACTTGTGCATACGGACCTGGCAGTGAAAGGGTTAAGGCAGCACAGGTAGAGCATAATCACACTGTATCGACTTTGCAGGATAGAGAACAGGTACAGTGCCTTGAAAAAGTATTCATTCATACCCCTTGAAATTTTCCACATTTTGTCATGTTACAACCAAAAACTTAAATGTATTTTATTGGGATTTTATGTGATAGACCAACACAAATTGGCACATAATTGTGAAGTGGAAGGAAAATGATAAATGGTTTTCAATATTTTTTACAAATAAATATGTGAAAAGTGTGGCGTGCATTTGTATTCAACCCCCCTGAGTCAATACTTTGTAGAACCACCTTTTGTTGCAGTTACAGCTGCAAGTCTTTTGGGTATGTCTCTACCAGCTTTGCACATCTAGAGAGTGACATTCTTCTTTGAAAATTAGCTCAAGTTCTGTCAGATTGGATGGAGAGCATATGTGAACAGCAATTTTCCAGTCTTGCCACAGATTCTCAAATGGATTTAGGTCTGGACTTTGACTGGGCCATTCTAACACATAAATATGCTTTGATCTAAACAAATCCATTGTAGCTCTGACTGTATGTTTAGGGTTGTTATCCTGCTGGAAGGTGAACCTCCACCCGAGTCTCAAGTCTTTTTCAGACTAAAGCCCCATACACACTACCAGATTTTCTGCCGATTCTTGTCTTCAGATTTACCAAAACCATATAATATGAGGTCAAACCTCAATGACCTGTACACACGATAGGATTTTCCGATGGAAAATGTGTGATAGGACCTTGTTGTCGGAAATTCCGACCGTGTGTGGGCTCCATCACACATTTTCCATAGGAATTTCCGACACACAAAGTTTGAGAGCTTGCTATAAAATTTTCCAACAACAAAATCCGTTGTCGGAAATTCCGATCGTGTGTACACAAATCCGATGCACAAAGTGCCACGCATGCTCAGAATAAATTAAGAGAGGAAAGCTATTGGCTACTGCCCCGTTTATAGTCCCGACGTATGTGTTTTACGTCACTGCGTTCAGAGACAACTTTGTGTGACCGTGTGTATGCAAGACAAGTTTGAGCCAACATCCGTCGGAAAAAATCCATGGATTTTGTTGTCGGAATGTCCGATCAATGTCTGACCGTGTGTACAGGGCATAAGAGTTTCAATTTGTATGCAATCAGGCAGGCCCTTGCACTACATGGTTTTGGTAAATCTGAAGACAAAAATCAGCAGAAAATCTGATATGTATGGGGCTTTACAGGTTTTCTTCTAAGATTGCCCTGCATTTGGCTCCATCCATCTTTCCATCAACTCTGACCAGCTTCCCTGTCCCTGCTGAAGAAAAGCATCCCCACAACATAATGCTGCCACCACCATGTTTCACGGTGGGGGTGGTGTGTTTAGGGTCATGTGAAGTGTTGGGTTTGTGCCAGACATAGCGTTTCTTTGATGGCCAAAAAGTTCAATTTTAGTCTCATCAGACCAGTGCACCTTCCTCCATACATTCTGGGAGTCTCCCACATGCCTTTTCGTAAACTCAAAACGTGCCATTTTGTTTTTTGCTGAAAGTAATGGCTTTCTTCTGCCACACAGAGTTTTGCTTTTAGGCCAAAAAGTTCCATTTTGGTCTCATCTAACCAAAGCCCCTTCTTCCACATGTTTGCTGTATCCCTCACATGGCTTCTCGCAGACTGCAAACTGGACTTCTTATGGCTTTCTTTCAACAATGGTTTAATTCTTGCCACTCTTCCATAAAGGCCAGATTTGTGAAGTGCATGACGAGCTGTGGATCTCTGCAGCTCTTCCAGAGTTACCATAGGCCTCTTGGCTGCTTCTCTGATTAATGCTCTCCTTGCCTGGCCTGTCAATTTAGGTGGATGGCCATGTCTTGGTAGGTTTGTAGTTGTGCCATACTCTTTCCATTTTGGTATGAGGGCTTGAATAGTGCTTCGTGAGATGTTCAAAGTTTGGGTAATTTTCTATAACCTAACCCTGCTTTAAACTTCTCTACAATGTTATTCCTGACCTTTCTTGTGTGTTCCTTGGCCTTCATGATGTGTTTTGTTCACTAAGGTTCTCTAACAAACCTCTAACGGCTTCACAGAATGGCTGTATTTATACTGAGATTAAATTACACACAGGTGGACTCTATTTACTAATTAGGTGACTTCTGAATGCAATTGGTTCCACCAGATTTTAGTTAGAGGTATTAAAGGGGACTAAATACAAATGCACGCCATACATTTCAGATATCTATTTCTAAAAAATGTTGAAAACCATTTATCATTTACGTTTTTGGTTGTAACATGACAAAATTTAGAAAATGTCAAGGGGTATGAATACTTTTTCAAGGCACTGTATGTGCTCAAGCCCATTCCACTGCACCTTCCCCGGAGACACTGGTAGACTTATGCCCCGTACACACGGTCGGATTTTCCGATGGACAATGTCCGATCGGAGCGTGTTGTCGGAAATTCCGACCGTGTGTGGGGCCATCGGACATTTTCCATCGGATTTTCCGACACACAAAGTTGGAGAGCAGGAGATAAAATTTTCCGACAACAAAATCCGATCGCGTCAATTCCGACCGTGTGTGGCCTGTTCCGACGCACAAAGTGCCTTGCATGCTCAGAAGAAATTCCGACACGGGACAGCTCGTTCTGGTAAACTTAGCGTTCGCAATGGATACAGCACTTTCGTCACGCTGCAATGTTAAAAATGGTTTAATACAGCGCACTCTCTTCTTCTTTATAATGTGACAAGAATTAAGTCGTTTTGCTGCTCATATTCACACACATTTCTCACAAACTTTTATTTGTGTTTTTTTAGTGGGATTCCCTGAATATATTGTTATTAGTTGTCACATCTGACAGTTTTATATTTTTTATTTTTTATTTTTTTTGGATTTTAAGCCTTTTTTTTTCTTTAATGTTTGGATTTTTTCCAAGGCTGATCTTTGTTCAATGTTATTTTTATTTTTACTCCAGAATATTTTTGTGTGTGTTTTGTGTGTCAAGTGACCCCAACACCATTGATATCTTTTATTATTTAATCTCCAGGAGATTGTTTGTTGTTGGTGTCCCTTGTTCATTTCACATTGTATTTTTGAAATGTACCTGAATCCTCACAAACCAACTGTCATTTTTGAAGTAAAACACATAGGAGAGTATAATTCAAAACAAAAATCCTTTATTAAGGGATCAGAACCAAACAAAGAGGAAGGCAACACTGGATCAACATGAGAAATTAGCGAAGCCTGGGACCCCCACGGCAGACATCAATTCTTCAACATCAAAATTGGTGGCCTGAGGAGTCCATATGTAAGGGAGGGCAGTCTGGTCCGGGATTCGCAGAGATCTGGATAGCAGCAGATGACATCTGTGTCCCCAGGCTGTGGTACCACAAGAGGCTGCATCTTTTGGCCGACCAGACTGAGCCCAGGGCAATCACTGTCTGGTCTTCCTTCCACGCTTCCTTCCGGGCTGTGGCTGTGCAGTTGGAGATGTGGCAGGAGGAGGAGTAGGACCTGGAGGAGGAGGAGGACTGGGGGGACCTGGAGGAGGACTGGGGGGACCTGGAGGAGAGGGAGGAGGAGGAGGAGGACCTGCAGGAGGAGGAGGAGGACCATCCCAAAGATGTGTGTGAGGTGTAATTTGGCCCCTCATACCTTTCTCCAGAGCCTCCGATATGAGGGCCTCACACATGACTTTTTGGCCCTCCTCCATCCTCTGCATTTTATAGGCTATGAAGGCAGCAATGTTCTCCTGCATGGTGTGGGGTGCTCCCAGGACCTCTGTAGCCCTCCAAAAGAATGCTATAGCAGCCTCCTCTAGGGTACTCCTGTTTTCAGGGGGGGGTGGAGGGACCTTGATATCAGCCAGCCGGCTCGGCCCGGCCACCTCCTGACTGAGACTTCCCTGTGTATGAAAAAGGGACATGGTTTTAGTTTTTGCATCATCAATCACAATCCTAAATTAGTACTCCCAACTAACATCTAGTTAACATCATTGATTGGACAAGCAGAAATATTTAGAGGAATGCTATACCTGGCTCAATCTGGGCTCCTCCACATGTGGCCTGGAAGGCCCAGGTTGGGCGTCAGAAGCCTCAGCCGGGGGGGAAGGAAGCGTGGAAGGAAGACTGGAGAGTGATGACCTGGGTTCAGTCTGGCCTGCCAGAAAATGCAGCCTGTCGTAGTACAACATCCTGGGGACATAGATGTCATCTGCTGCTCCGGATCTCTGTGAATCCAGGACTTTCTGGCGCTCCCTTAGATATGTGCTCCTCAGGCCACCAATGAAAATCTTTAAATAGGTGATGTCTGCCGTGGGGGTCACCTGCTTCACAATTTCACACAATTGCTCCAGTGCTGCCTTCCTCTTTGTTTGGTTCTTGAAATGGGGGTGGGTAATCTCCCACAGACAGGGCAGCTCCCTTAGCATATCTATGAATACTGACATGAAGTCATTGTCTTTCATTAAGATATCCATGTTCACTGCAAGACACAACACAAGACAAAGCCTAATGTCACACAAAACTCTCCTAATCTTGTTACAATATAGGCCTCAATCTAGAAGCAGTATAGGCACAAGTTTGTCTCTTACCTTCGTTCTTACGATCGGCGCGTCCAATGCTCCTTCCTCCGCTCACAGATCGTACGTAATACGCACGCGTGTTACGCTTTATACACACTGCGCATGCGTGTAACTCCGCCCGCCCCTGACGTTCTTTCTAGTCTATTCCCCGCCCCTTTTCGTTCGGCGCAGTGGGTGAAGAGCATGATGGCGGAGTTACAGCAGGTGCGTGCTAATTCTAGCAACGAGGAGGAGGAAAGCCCGGATCCAGGCACGTCCCGATCCAGAAGGAGACGTTTTAAGGCCACAAATATGTTGTTTGGGGAGATGTTGAAGATGGTCGACATCATGAGGAAGTCCGACTATGACGGAAAATATGGGCCTTACCCCAACCCCAACATCCGAAAGGCCAAGATCATGGCGAAAGTGGTCAGGAGTCTTGAGAGGAATTTCGGGGTACGAAGATCTAAAGATCAGCTCAGGAAGCAGTGGTCGGACCTGAAGTTGAGAGAGCCAGAGCAGTACCGAAAAATCCGGAGAGTGCTGCAAAAAAGTAAGTAGTTGTGCTGTGTTCCTATTCTTTCTGTCTTTATTCCGTTCATTCTGCTCCATAAGCTTTTATTAATTGTAACGTTTAAAAGGGCAACTTTAATGTTCATGGGCCCATTATTCGTTCGTATCAAACATTTTTCTTTCGGCCTCTAGAACACCATTGTTTAGGCCATATGCATTTTCACACATTTTTTAGGGCCTACTTGGATGCCAAATATTTGTTTGTGTAGATGGGTTTGTTACTAGAATGAAATGCAAACTAGATTGTGTGTAAGGAGAGGACACTGAGCAGCTGTTTTCACATCTGGACACTGGAGCACTAGTGTGGGACACAAGAACACCATTTTTATTAGGGGGGGCCACACAGGTGCTCCAGTGTATACTATAGGGGGGGCTACATCTGTGAAGCTTGTACTAAACAGGTAAAGTATTGCAGCTTGACAAAGGGCAATAAAAAATATACATCTTGGAACTCGGCTAAAATAGACAATTGTACCCCACTTCCAAGCAATGTTTCCTATTTCTAGTTCTGCCATCAAATATCTGTGTGCTAAGTATACCATTTTTGTTTTACATAGGGGAGAAAAGACTCGGAGGACACCCCTCATCCCAGGAGACCAGAGACCCCCCACCTCTGGAAGAAGGGGAAATACCAACCCAAGAAGAAGAGCAGGAGGAAGAAGAAGATGTGGTGGAGATTGGCACCACAACAGGTGAGTGTCTGCGACCACAGGCTCAGGTAAAAGAGATGGATGGTGGCAGATTTTTGAGACCTTTTTTTTTGTTCTTTATCTCTTTTTAGGTGATCGCGATCCAGAACGCTTTACATCTGAAAGTGCCCAGATACTGATCGGGGAGATCATGGGGTGTAATCTCCAATTGCAAAACATCCAGCAACAAATCAGTGATGTTATTAAAAAAAATAATAACATCATTGATGTTTTGGGGCGAATTTAAACCCCACAAAATCACCTGTTTTATCGTGGTCCAATCTTACAAAAATTTTTTCAATGTTTAGAGAAGCCAAATTTGGAGGATGCACACAGTGTGCCAACATGTGCTATCTGCCATCACGGGAGATCAATGGACGCGTTTTGGGGGTGCATCCCCTTCCTCAATTATAAAGTAGCGTTGAGGAAGGGCTTGCTCCCCCAAAACACGTCCCTTGATCCCCCCTGATGGCAGATAGCACATGTTGACATTCGTAAATTGGTGTGCATCTTCCAAATTTGGCTTTTCCAGGGGTGATTTACCCCCATCTGAACGCTATATCAAACCCAGTTCCTAAATACTGATGTCTGATATAGCCTTCAGGTTTTACCATATGTGAACTTTGTAAGTTCAAGTTTTTTGGCTTTCTTGTTGGTTTTACACAGGCCTGTTTTATCTGAAATGGATATTTCGATTTTTGATAATGCTACTGCAAACATTGTTATACAACAAACATGTTGGTTTGTTTTAAAAACCTTTGGTAAATGCACATGTGATTGTGCAAGTATAAAAAAGTGCCTTACTCAAGAATGTGTGGATTATTGTCTCAACACTACAACACTTTTGGGGTGATGTAATTGCTGTTTTATGCAAAAATGGGGGTTATTTCCTAAGGGCAAATACACTTTGCACTACAAGTGCAGGTTCAGTGCACTTGTAGTGAAATGTGTTTTTGCATTTAGGAAGTACTAGCCAACACTGTTTTTTATAAGGTTAACCAATCACGACATTTTCTGCACTCAACACATTTCTGTCAGGGTCAGCTAAAACAAACACAAGCAGTAAATGTCCACCAAGAATTTCTTTTGGTTGTTTTTTATTTGAAAAAGGTGTCACAGATTGTCTGGCATATTGATAGCCCCCCTACCCGCAAAGAACTCCAGGTATCCTAACCGGACATCACAGTCATTCAGGGAGGGCAAGTCAGGACGGCCACTTTCAAGCGCCGTCAGTGTTGATGGATTTGGGATTCCGGCCTCAGGCCCAACTGAGCCAGCATAGTTGGCTGAATGTTTTCTTAAAAAATTATGGAGAACACAGCAGGCAAGTATTATATGGTTCAGTTTATACTCCGCCATATGGATGGGTGTCAGAAATAATCGGAACCGGCTGGCCAGGATTCCAAATGTGTTCTCCACCACTCTTCGGGCTCTGGCCAGCCGGTAATTAAAAACCCTCTGTTCCGGGGTGAGGGTCCTCATCGGGAATGGCCGCATCAGGTGGTCCCCCAGCGCAAATGCTTCATCAGCAACGAACACAAATGGGAGACCTTCAACATTGTCCTCTGGAGGTGGCAAGTCCAAGCTGCCATTCTGGAGACGCCTGTAGAACTCCGTCTGGGCGATCACTCCACCATCGGACATCCGGCCATTCTTCCCCACGTCCACATACAAGAAGTCGTACTTAGCCGACACCACCGCCAACATCACTATACTATTAAACCCCTTGTAATTATAATAGTACGACCCCGAGTTGGGTGGTGGGATGATGTGGACGTGTTTCCCATCAATTGCCCCTCCGCAGTTAGGAAAGTCCCACCGCTGGGCAAAGTGGGAGGCCACAGTCTGCCATTCCTGTGGCGTGGAAGGAAACTGTTGAGGAAAAAAACAATAAACATTACTATTTTTTCACAGATACATGGCAAGCAGATTATACACAAACATTATGGGGCAACCTCCAGATAGCATTTACTAAGGGGAATTTAACAACAACAAAGTATAAGGTACACCTATCATATTCCCCCTCCCCCCCTCTCATAGGCCATTTCTAACATTATAGGGGGGGGGACTCTTGGACAGGTAACCCTCTTCACTTCATTGAGAGATGAATGCCTAAATACAGGGTATTACTTGGAACAGCCCCTCCTTAGTTACACTATTGGCAGACCACTGGACAGGTAAGAAGTGTCATAATACAAAGATATAAATACACACTGTACACATTTGAGCACATTTGAACATTCTGCTATTACCTATCAAGATAATAATAGGATACAAAAATTTTAAACAGTACCATTGGAAAGTAGACAGGCAGGCCCTTGCACTACATGCTTTGGGGAATTCATCCATAAATCTGACCAGTAAAGAGGTGGGTATAGTGTGTATGGGTTTGGCAAAGTCAGCAGATAGATGATTGAGGATACATAGAGAATTGGGATCAGCTGACTTAGCAGTTGGGGGAGGGAGGGTTACAAAAAATTTGGGGACACCACAAAAAAAAGCCTCTGGCACTCTGCCTGAATTTAAATAAAAAATAACATTTCCAAACATTTTAGGGGGTGTTTGGGGTAAAGCACTACTATGGAGCTGATAAAATACATTGTTAAGTGACTACATGAGGTGAATATAGGGCAGGAGACACCATGCTGGAGAGGTTATGGAAGGGGAAATATGTATGAAGGACATAAAATAATAATTACATAAAAATCCAGCATACATGAGGACAAAGGGGACATTCACAGCATATTACAATCATGGTAATTTGGGAATGAGTAAAGAAATACAATATATTAGCAAACATTCAATACAATAAAATGTGATATAAAAGGATAAAAATCTTACCTTCATATACTCCTTCTGCAGGACCTGGATGATGGCAGAACAGGTCTCTGGGATAATGATCCCCAGAGCCTGGGGGGAGATGCCTGTCGAGAACTTCAAGTCCTGCAGACTTCTCCCTGTGGCCAAATACCGCAAGGTAGCGACCAACCTCTGCTCCGGAGTGATGGCTTGCCTCATGCAGGTATCCTGCCTGCTAATATAGGGGGTCAGCGAAGCCAACAAACGGTGAAACACGGGGTCCGTCATCCTGAGAAAGTTCCTGAAATCATCAGGATTATTCTCACGGATCTCACGGAGCAAAGGCATATGAGAGAACTGGTCACGCTGAAGCAACCAATTCTTGGTCCATGAACTCCTCCCCACCCTGTTCATGGACTGGACTTGTGTCAAGGTCAGGACCCCAACACCAAGCCCCCGCACAGCACGAACTCTACGAGGAGTACGCATACGAAACATGGCTAGAAAACGGTCGGCTGCTCAGAACGAAGTAACAGAACGCACTGAAGAAAAGCAAGGCCTGTGAAGAGCGACCTGAAAACCAGTAAGGAACGAACAAGAATACAATGACTACTTAAAGTCACGCGGAACTTGCTTGCACGCACTGAAGAGCAGATACAAACCCACAAGCACAAACTGAACGGCAGAAAACGATCTGAAAGCCACGAGTCTGAAAAAGCGCGAATCGTCTCTCACCAAACTTTTACTAACACGAGATTAGCAAAAGGAGCCCAAAGGGTGCCGCGCTTGGTTCTGAACCGGCCTTTTCTAGTCTCGTCGTACGTGGTGTACGTGACCGCGTGGTTGTCGATCAGAAATTCCGACAACTTTGTGCGACCGTGTGTAGGCAAAACAAGTTTGAGCCAACATCCGTCGGAAAAAATCCTAGGATTTTGTTGTCGGAATGTCCGAACAAAGTCCGACCGTGTGTACGGGGCATTACAGTTTACTAGAAGACCCCTATATCTCCATTATCAAGACATACAGAAACTCATTGCTCCATGCGAAAAAGGGCGGAACGCATTTTTGAGAAAGGGGACAAAAATGGGTAACTACTAGCACTCCACATATGGCTGAGACTAAACCTATGACAGTGGTCCCTTGTATTTCCTCTCTGTCCTCTCTCTCTTGATAATGGTCAAGGAGGAAATTCTTCAGACTTTTGTTTCTGTTTACAGAAGTTTGTATTCGCCTACAGTGCCCTATAGTGTGAAAGACCTAGCTGTCCTAGAACCATCACATCTTCCTACCTTGCCTATTGATGCTTAAGATGACCTTGATGCCCCCATTAAGAAGGAGGTGGTGGCTGCTGCGATTAGTTCTTTTTCTAACAAGAAGGCGCCTGGTCCTAAAGGACTGCTGATAGAGTGGTATAAGCATGTGGAAGCTCTTGCACTGAAATTACTTCTTTTATACCAAGATTGTTTTGAACACATGTAGTACTCCTAGCCAAACCAGATAAGGACCCCCTTCAATGCTTCTCATATAGGCCCATTTCCTTACTGATTGTGAACTTTAAAGTGGGCACCAAAATGCTGGCTACTCGGCTTATGCCTGTTCTGCAGAATCTTATCTCCTCGAACCAAGCAAGGCTACGGATATTAAATTACGACGGGCCTTCTCTCATACTCAATTAGGTCCAGAAATCTCGAGTGGGGGTGTATTAATTTTCCTTGATTTAGAAAAGGCCTTTGATTCAGTTGATTGGCAGTATATGGAGACAGTGTTAGCTGCATATGACTTTTGTCCCAATTTTAAACAGTGGATTCACATTTTATATCAGAACCCAGTAGCTACTATTAAGTTGTATGGCCTAATTTCTGTTTTTTTCCAGTAAGTAGGGGTACCCAACAAGGATGTCCCATGTCTCCTGGCCTCTTTGCTTTAATGATAGAACCCTTGGCTACAACCTTAAGAGCTTCTTTGGAGGGGCATTCAGGTGAGCAGCCTGGTGGAAAAAACAGCACTATATGCGGATGGTATGGTCCTTTTCCTCTGGGATTCTGACTCGTCCCTATCGGCAGCCCTGTCCATTTTAAATACTTTCACCATATATTCTGGATTGTAAGTTAACTGGAGCAAATCCTGCCACCCTCTCGTACTCTACGAGTCCCAAAAAATTGCCCATTACAGTGGGTGGACAGGGTCAATTATCTGGGTATTCATATTTGTAGCCAAGCTTCTGACTTTATTCCATTAAATCTAACTCTGTTGCTGCAGACGTTTTAAAAAAAGATTACAGACCTGGCAGAATTTTCCCCTGTCCCTGATATGGAAAGTTAATTTATTGAAATTTAAATTTCTTCCCATGTTCCTATATACTCAATATATTGTCAAAAGTTTTGGGAGACCTGCCTTTACTCGCACATGAATTTTAATGGCATCCCAGTCTTAGTCCGTAGGGTTCAATATTGAGTTGGCCCACCCTTTGCAGCTATAACAGCTTCAACTCTTCTAGGAAGGCTGTCCACAAGGTTTAGGAGTGTGTCTATGGGAATATTTTAAAATTCTTCCAGAAGCGCATTTGTGAGGTCAGGCACTGATGTGGACGAGAAAGCATGGCTCGAAGTCTCTAACTCATCCCAAAGGTGGTCTATCAGGTTGAGGTCAGGACTTTGTGCATAAGACCATAAAGACATGAATGAGCACGCTTGGGGTGGAGGAACTTGACTGGCCTCTTATCAGCAGCATTTTCATCTTGAATTTCTAAGACTGGTAGTTCTGGTTTGTCAGATTTGCAAATGAAAGCTTTGTTGCAATTGTGTTGCTGGCCATCTTCTTTTATTCTTTTGCCATCTTCTTTCTGATGCTGTATCTGCTGTAGCTGGCTATGACTGGGTTCTCTGCTTTTCTCTGGCTGGGTGTCTGGGTGGGTGACTGGGATACAGTATGCCTGGGCCCATAACCTGTTAGAAATTATGTATATAGCCCTATAGAATAGAAATACAGTGCACAGTCCAGATAGGCTTTGCTGCTTAACTGCAGACAGGAACAGGAAACTTTATTATCAGAGAAAAGACATAGAGTATAGTCGTAGATGCAGCTAAAAACGTATAAACACTGCTATCCACTGTCTGATGTAGTTGTTGCACAAAAATTCCAACATGTATGAAGATGTTGAGTGAGTGCCTTCAGACCATTGCATGCCCTGTTTGGTGTTGAGAACTGTGAACAGGTTTGAGTAGAAGCTCTGAAACCTCTCCTTTTCTGAAACAATAGTGATGAGTCCTTGAGAGACGAGTTGTGCCAGAGCAGCATGGAGTGGAGGTCAGTTAGTCTTTGTGGAGAGCCTGGCAGGTTGGACAGCATAAAGCAGGGCAGAGGCAGACATTTCAATTCTAGCTTGTAGCCCCTGGACATCACATTATAACCCATGCACCTGAAACACTCTTATTGCGTGTGATGATTAAGACTAACAGGTGTCCCTCCACTCTGAGAAGTGGATGGTGTCCTCTCATTGTGAAGGGGGCTTGTTCACAGGTTTGGAATGTTTAGAATTCCATGGTTTGAAATGCAACTACGCCCCAGGTTTTGACTTAGCATTACTCTGGGAAATAAATAAAGGAACTCTTCTTAGCTTCCGAAGTAGGAGATTTTCCAAGCTGAGGCTGGTTTCTCTGCTGGGAAAAGAGGGTACTCTTTCTTCTAGTGACATCCATGCTGCAGTTGAGAGACATTCCCTATCAATAGGCATACACAGTAAGCATATTTTGCATTGTTTTTATCGCAAACCAACAATTTAGCCAAAGAGCCTTACACATATGTATGGATAGGAGATTCATTCTTGATATGAGAAAAAGGATATCCACAAGCCCATTAACACAGTAGTGTAGGGTGACAGGCATGAGTTATAATTGACTCAGGTGCATTATTCATGTCCTTAGTCCATACCCCCAAACATTGGCAAATGGACATGACAGCAATGACAGGTTGCAAGGCTAGAGAGAACAAGGGCTTGGAAAGGGTTTCTACTCTCCTGTGCACCAAGTCCTTAAACAAAGGGATGTCCTCCATGGTCAAAATTTTATTTAGACAAAAAAATGGTAGAAGCCACAAATTAAATCAGGGGCCCGGAGAGGACATCCTCTCTGGGCCCCTGATGACATAATGTATGACAAAACTTGCGTAATGCAGAACCGGAAGTCTTGACGTCACCATGCATGTGCAATCTTGAATTGCATTATGGGATTTAGAGTTCTGTGAATGCTTTTTTTTTTACATATGTTTTTGAGCTTTTTTACCTATAATAAAAAAACCTTGCTAAGGATTTGACACTATGCGAGACTGGCACTCTGTTTCCTCTTCATTCCAGGAGATCTTGAGAGGTGGAAAACCTGTGTGCTGAAGCCCAAGGGAATATCTCGGTCTCCAGCAGTGAGATTTCACCTACACAAGCGCAGTCTGACTTCTCGGTAATAGAGAGTCACACAGGCTCTAGTAAGCTTTTATCTATACCGGGTGAAAGGACACATGGTGCTATCAATAACAGGCTAAGTGAGGATACATGGAGATCCTGTGTGTGGAATTCTGGATTTACTGCATTGGTGGTGGGCTTTTTAAGTCTATACACAAATTCCATTTATGCATGGACTTTCAGTTGATTTATTTATGCGTTTTATACATCTATGATTTTTTAGAATGCCTAAGATCAGCCTATCCAGAACACTGCAAGATAATCTTTCATGCCTCTGCAGCAAATGAATAATCTTGATTAAAGAAAAATTATCTTGATACAAATGGCAAATAATATGGGTTTAATTTTCTCAGGAGAATACATATCTATTGTCCTAATGCACTAGCAAGAAACTGAAGCATGATGGGAGTGGGAGGGGTTATACCTGGCTGACTAACAGCTTTTTTGATGCCAGTGTCCAGGTCTTCTGTGGGTAGCAGTATAACCCAGTTATCTCAGAATTTCTTCTGGCCCTGTATCCAGTGGCGGCCCATTCATTAGGGGCCCCCTAATCTACATGCGGGGTACCAGATGCATGGATTCCAATGGGTTTTTTTTCTTTTGAAGCACGTAATTAGAGCCTGAGGCTATAATAGGCTTCAAAAAAGGGTGGGCTCGAGGCGTAATCCCGTGACACGGGAGCAGGGGTGGGGCCGAGTTCCACTGTCTGTGTCAGTAGACGCAGCAGTGGGACTTGAGAGCGAACCCACATAGGTGCCCCCATGGAAAGCGGCTCTCTGTGGGGGAACCCGATGAAGAGGAGGGGCCTGGAGCACCAGCGGAGCATCCCAGAAGAAGAGGATCGGAGCTGCTCTGTGTGAAATCATTGCACAGAGCAGGTAAGTATAGGCATTTTTTTTATTTTTATTTTTTTTAAAACGAGGGTTTACAACCACTTTAAAAGGAATGTATTGTGTATTTTCAGTTAATGCAGATTTTGCAATATCGTTGCAGCGTTTAACTTAAAGTAATTTTGGTAAGACTATTACATTATCCAAGCTCTTCCATATCTTTGTTGTATTAAATACGAAAATTTTTTGATTTGAATGAACTCCCATGTGCATGTACGCAAGGTATGTCATTCTGGCCTGGACAAACAAGATAACTGAAGATCCCAAACTCAGAAGAAGGCCAGGTGAAGATGTCAGTGCTAGCAAAGGAATGAGGGGAGATGAGTTAAAGCGGAGTTCCAGCCTGTATTTAAAAACAATAAAAGTCAGCAGCTACAAATCCTGTAGCTGCTGACTTTTAATATAAGGACAGTGGGTCCATCGGCTGTGGGTGCAGTCGCCGGCATCCTTGCTAAGGGAAACAGGAAGTGAAGCCTTGCGGCTTCACAGTCTGTTTCCTACTACGCGAGTCACGCTGCGCTTTCTGAATGGTCCTGCTGTCTTCTGGGATTGTGCGTCTCCCAAAGGCAGTGGGGGGAAGGAGGAGGGGCCGGAAATTCCGTAGATCGCCACGATTGTTGTTCAGCGATCTTACCTGAAAGTGGGAGCAAGTACCTGGTTTTGACAGGTTTCCGCTCCCCCCCACAAAGGTCCAAATGTGGCAGTGAAGGGGGGGAGTGGGTGCGAACAAGCGGAGCTTCCACTTTTGGGTCGTGCTCCGCTTTAAGTTCTGCTTTACTCTCCTTGAGTCCAAGAGCATTTTTTTTGTTCAATCATTTCAGCAAGGTCTCATTTTTAACAACAGACCTTTTGGTGTTTGTAGTCTACCATAACGTACTACGCATTGTTTTTTGGTGGGTAGATATAACTTTAATGTAGCAGCAAATTTTTCCGACGGATGTTGGCTCAAACTTGTCTTGCATACACATGGTCACACAAAGTTGTCGGAAAATCCGACCGTTCTAAACGCGGTGACGTAAAACACGTAAGTCGGGACTATAAACGGGGCAGTGGCCAATAGCTTTCATCTCTTTATTTATTCTGAGCATGCGTGGCACTTTGTCCGTCGGATTTGTGTACACACGATCGGAATTTCCGACAATGGATTTTGTTGTCGGAAAATTTTATAGCAAGCTCTCAAACTTTGTGTGTCGGAAAATCCGATGGAAAATGTGTGATGGAGCCTACACACGGTCGGAATTTCCGACAACAAGGTCCTATCACACATTTTCCGTCGGAAAATCCGACCGTGTGTACGGGGCATAACATGAGTTGCATAAATTGTTAGCATAGCATTAAAATAAGATTAGGTCAGGTTGATGAGGCAACAGATTAGCACAAAGCCAATTTTATTTTTACACAGGACTGCAATCAAGTTTAAATGACAAATGATGCGCTCACTTACATGAGCATTTGATGCTTGGGAAATCGACAAATGTCATCCAGATCATTCAATGTCATTGTTGAGACCTGAGGGTTAAACTGGGGAGGGACTTTTGTTATGTTTTTAAACAAGATAGTTGTTACAAACAAGATAGGGTCTGTAGGTTTGTACTTAAGTTGAATCTGTTTGTAAGTCGGAACAGGTACATTTTTTAAATGTAGCTCCAGCCAAAAAAACGATTTTTAAGCTTTTTGGATAGCATAGGGAAGGGTTAACACCCCTGTAATGTTTGTTTTGCTGTCTGTGCCCCTGTTCAGAAGATTTCCCCTCACGTTCTGTCCCAATGAGAATTGGATTTAGAACATTTTGGGTTGTTGTGGAAACAAGCCTTGGTAATAAAGCATCAGTGGAGGTACCTTTTCCCCATAATAACTCTTACAGGAGTGAATTTCTCTTACAGGAGTGAATTTCCCTTTCTAGGGGTAAATTTCCTCTCACTTTCTGTTGTCTCCCTCTGTTTGTAGGTAGGAGTCGTTTGTAAGTTGGATGTTTGTAACTAGGGGACCGCCTGTACATGTTTACCCTAAAATACACATAAAAAAAGTTTTTTTTTTAAACATTTCAACATTATTTATCATAGGGACACGTTTATCAAAAAAGAAACAATGAAAAGACTATACATTCCCTTCAAGGAAAACTTCCATCCATTCTTGAGGGAATTTTAGACTTCTTCTTGTCACTTCTTAGCTGTGGATCTTGATTAGTAGTTGAGCTTTGCACACACTAAGTGTGGCAAAGGGAATAAAATGAATCCAGTGCCAGGCTCAAGGGTTATATCCTCTCTGGAGACTCCTGGAGGTGGGTAGAAAGTGAAGGCTTGCAGAAGGCCAGTAAAAAACAGGAAAAGTTCCATTTTGGCTAAACTTTCTCCAACACAAACTCTTCTTCCTGGAGGAACAAAGTCAACTCAAAGTGACACAATGTATACAGTACTTAGCCACTGTTATGCAGTCTAGAAATAAAAGAATTATATCTAAATCTATGGATAGAATGGTGTGGTAGAGGTAAGCCTAATCCCATCGGAGATGTACTCACAACGAAAGTGTGATGTGAACTGCTGCTACTAGGTTTCTACCAGGTGCTCAAAACACACTGAAAGCTACAGAATGGATCATCACTCTGCAGCCTAAAGCAGCTTTTGCACTATGCATTTTTTCTTTTTTTTTTTTTTAAACCAGTTGGTTGAAAGAAAGAAAATGCCTTGATTCACCCATCCACACATTCAGTCTGGATGGGGAAATCCTCCTGCTGTAATATTGTATTCTGACAGTAGAGAGACTTCCCCACAGTCAGTATAGAATCATCAGTGTTGCCAGCTATAGCCGGCGGCACTAATCTTTCAGGAAGAACCTATAAAACAACTCTATAGATCAACTTATGTACAGCTAGCCTGCCCATACATAGATCTAAGTTTGGCGAGTCCCTGCTGAACCGACCAAATTTCGATCCATGTATGGCTGGCTTTAAAGTGTTTACCTACACCTTCCTGATGAAGTGCCCATTGTTAGTGCCACAAAAAATGTTGATGCTGTATACATGTATTCCATCAATAAAGACCAGTTCTTGATGTAAAAGATTCTCTAAGCATTCTTTTGAATACAGATGCCTCTGTAATCAATAACAATTTTTTAGGGCTTGTTTCATTACACATGTCCTGCATCACAATCCATCCCAGCAAAGGATTATCAGAAAAACACCTCGATAAGCTTTAAGAGTGACCTATATCTGCATGGGGACAGAAATCATCTCTGCAGGCCTGACTATCGGGTTGTTTGACCCCTTCCAAATTGGGTGTACTGCAACCCCACTAATGTGAGTATTTGTCCTATATTATTTTTTGATCTATAAAATTAAAAATAACTGAAACTGAAACAAGTACTACATTCAGAAAGATCTCTCCTGGGACTTTAAATTCCTTTATCCCATGTACACTCTCCACACGTTGGAGTTTTTCTTATGGTAAAATGTGTAATTTGGCAATAACCTAATTTTCTTTCTTGGTAAGCACTTCAACTTTGGTAGAAACAAATTATGGTAGGCGAGGGGAGGAACACAGTAGAGAAAAATTATATGTAGCACCCTCCTAGCGCAGGATGGTAGGTAGATTTCATTTTTGGCTTCTTCCGCAATTAAGGTAGCAGTGATTGTTTGGTCTGGTCTGTTCAGGATTTCAGAGGCAGGGAGTTTCATTGCTTCCCCCTGCTCTAAAATAAGTTTCTGGAGCTTATGGAGGAAGAATTCAAATAACCAACCTGAATATTGATCAGGGCCTAGCCAGATGGTGTCTGGGAAACTGATAAGAAGTCTTAAGCCCTGGAGAGAGGGTCTTTACCTAGTAAGGAGAGTTCCGAGCCTCAGCGGACTATTGTCCTCAAGGCAGCCTGTGGACTGTGTTGCTGTTCTGTAACGTCTCAGAACTGGCAGATATGGGACCTGGAAGTGATCTGGAACTGACTGCAGGACTTCACCAAAGGGACCGGGTCTAGAGAAGGACTGTCTCATTCACTGGACTATGTCTGGAGGAAGCGTGAAGGTGGCAGCTGTCCTGGGGCCTTATGAGTAATGACCCTGAATGGATTCCTGTTGACTGTGCTTTTGGGATATACAGTAAGGGCCAGAGGTTGCTTGGACTGAGACTGCTTTCATAGTGTTTCATGTATAGAAAAGAAGACACTGCAAGCTGTTAGTCTGAGGAGTCATGTTGAACTGTATAACCACATCCAGGTCAAAAGCAAGAACAGAAAACAGGAAGTACAAGCAATGCCATATTACCATAAACAATCAGAGTCACTGTATTTGTATAATAACACCATAACACATACAGTCTCGGATACTAGCCATTCCCCTGTCATTAGACTTTGACTGTGAGCTTAGAGAAGAGTTCCCTCCAGTACTGTGCAGTGTTTCTGAGATTGCACTGGGTACCAATAGTTGTGCAGTGGTGCAAGGTAACGATGCCAAAGAGACTTGCCTTTTGGTCCCCAGCTGTGAGGCTTTAGACTGCTCTGAGATTTGCCTTTTGGTCTTTAGATGTGAGGCCTTAGAATGTCCCATTTCTCAACAAGTGCTAAAGAGAAGATCACATGTACCAAAGAGCCATGAGGTTTTAGCCTGTTCAGAAAGTCACTTCATGGTCTTCAGCTGCGGGGAGTTCAGACTCGGGGAAAAGATTGTCCTCCAACTGTTATTGGGTAAACATTTAGGGGTATCCCATGCCCCTAACACCTTCCCTGTTACTGGTTTTATCAGCAATAAATAAAAAAGACAACCCCTAGGCTGTTAATTGGAGCCATAGTGAATGGACTGTTGCTTGTATGGTTGGTGGCCTCTGTACTGCTTGGGAAAGATGCAGTTAAAATCAGTGGCCTCAGCGGGTGTAGCACTACATATAGACAAACCAAGGGCACTTGGTTAAAGTTGTTTCTTGTTCTTAAGAATGGTTGTAACTTGGGCTGCATCTCTCGTTGTGTGATTTAGGGGAATAAAGTATATTTATCTTGGGATGAATGGGGTTGATTACCAGTGCACAGAGATAACATGCTTAATACTTCACTTTCCGTGGAAGATTATGTCATCACTCTAATGCTGCCCATACATTGAGGTTAGAGACACCTATTAATTTTTTTTTTTTTTCAAATCTTTTTCAAAAACATGCATGCTTGAATTACTCAAGAGAAAAAAAATAATCACCGACAAAAATCCAGAGGGGTTGATTGATTTTTCCCATGAGAACATAAGGACACAGGGTGTCTGGAAATGTTACACAGTAAGAACAATTTTAATCCTAAGAACAATTACAGCCATACTAGGTAGATTCTAAGCTGCCTAAATAAATGACCAAAGTGTGTTATCTGTGTACCTGATCTGAGCTTGGCCTCTGAAGTGTTTACATCCTCTGAGCTCTGTATGCAGCCAAGAAGGGCAGGCATGAACTCTGAGATAAAACTAATGTATTAAAATCTCTGTTTCAAGTAAATATTGCTTAGGCTTACACAGAGTTTGTACCCGTCCTCCATATCAAATACTCATTCACCCCACACCAATGAATACTGTCCACACAAAGAGCTTAAGGAATGTGAACAATGCACTTCCCTTGTATTGATCAGACATAGTTTGTGGTGGTGGTCTCTCAGTGTAATAAGGAAGGAATAGTTTATTATTGATTTAAATATGATGTAATAGCAATGTTGACCTACCTGCAGAAAAAGGCATAAATGCATCTCGTTTTAAAAATTTCCCATTAGAGTCCAAAAAGTGGTTCGGATTAAACTGATAAGGAGTTTCCCACTGAGTCTTGTCATACAAAACAGATCTGAGGAAAGGAATTACCTCTGTACCCTACAAGGAGAAGCACATTGTACAATACTTAAAGATGAACTCTAGGTAGACATAAAATGGGGTTGTAAAGGGGTTTTTTTTTGGTTTCTTTTTTAAATAACAAGCATGTCATACTTACCTCCTCTGTGCAAGGGTTTTGCACAGAGTGGTTCTGATCCTCCTCTACTGGGGTCCCTCTGTGGTGCTCCTGGCTCCTCCTCTTTTTGAGTGCCCCCACGGAGAAGCGCTTTCCATGAGGGCACTCGTGCGGGCACGCTCCTGTGTCCTGCTGCTGCATCCATTGACACAGACAGCAGGACTTGGTCCCGCCCCCGACTCCTGCGTCATTGGATTTGATTGCTCCTGCTGCTATCAATCTATCCAATGAGGACCCGAGGCACCGGCTGGAGCTGCTGTGCTCGTTCCCACTGTTGGAAAGATCGGGTTCGGGTAAGTAAAAGGGGGGCTGCTGCACTACAGAAGGTTTTTCACCTTAATGCATAGAATGCATTAAGGCGAAAAACCTTGAGGGTTTACAATCTCTTTAAGCCTCTTGCAGTCGTTGTACAGCAGAGGAGAAGGAAACGAAAAAGCGGCATAAATGTATACACTGAAAGGAAGAATGCTGATAGGAGAAGAAAGCAGAGTAACAAAGATAACCCCATCACTGTGCTTCTTCTCCATTGGTGCCCAATCACAGACTGGGGCCTAGAGGAAGTGGGTTAAATGATGCTGGTAGTCAATCTAACCATAAGATTGAAGACATCTACAGTGGGGCAAAAAAGTATTTAGTCAGCCACCAATTGTGCAAGTTCTCCCACTTAAAAAGATGAGAGAGGCCTGTAATTGTATACCTCAACTATGAGAAACAAAATGTGGAAATAAATCCAGACAATCACATTGTCTGATTTTTGAAAGAATTTATTTGCAAATTATGGTGGAAAATAAGTATTTGGTCACCTACAAACAAGAAAGATTTCTGGCTCTCACAGACCTGTATCTTCTTCTTTAAGAGGCTCCTCTGTCCTCCACTCATTACCTGTATTAATGGCACCTGTTTTAACTTGTTATCAGTATAAAAGACACCTGTCTACAACCTCAAACAGTCACACTCCAAACTCCACTATGGTGAAGACCAAAGAGCTGTCGAAGGACACCAGAAACAAAATTGTAGACCTGCACCAGGCTGGGAAGACTGAATCTGCAATAGGCAAGCAGCTTGGTGTGAAGAAATCAACTGTGGGAGCAATAATTAGAAAATGGAAGACATACAAGACCACTGATAATCTCCCTCGATCTGGGGCTCCACGCAAGATCTCACCCCGTGGGGTCAAAATGATCACAAGAACGGTGAGCAAAATTCCCAGAACCACAATGGGGGACCTAGTGAATGACTTGAAGAGAGCTGGGACCAACGTAACAAAGGCTACCATCAGTAACACACTACGCCACCAGGGACTCAGATCCTGCAGTGCCAGCCATGTCCCCCTGCTTAAGCCAGTACATGTCCGGGCCCATCTGAGGATTGCTAGAGAGCATTTGGATGATCCAGAAGAGGATTGGGAGAATGTCATATGGTCAGATGAAACCAAAGTAGAACTGTTTGGTAGAAACACAACTCATCGTGTTTGGAGGAGAGAGAATGCTGAGTTGCAACCAAAGAACACCTACTGTGAAGCATGGGGGTGGCAACATTATGCTTTGGGGCTGTTTCTCTGCAAAGGGAACAGGACGACTGATCCGTGTACATGAAAGAATGAATGGGGCCATGTATCGTGAGATTTTGCAAACCTCCTCCCATCAGCAAGGGCATTGAAGATGAAACGTGGCTGGGTCTTTCAGCATGACAATGATCCCAAACACACCGCCTGGACAACAAAGGAGTGGCTTCGTAAGAAGTATTTCAAGGTCCTGGAGTGGCCGAGCCAGTCTCCAGATCTTAACCCCATAGAAAACCTTTGGAGGGAGTTGAAAGTCCGTGTTGCCCAGGGACAGCCCCAAAACATCACTGCTCTAGAGGAGATCTGCATGGAGGAATGGGCCAACATACCAGCAACAGTGTGTGACAGCCTTGTGAAGACTTACAGAAAAGGTTTGACCTCTGTCATTGCCAACAAAGGATATATAACAAAGTATTGAGATGAAGTTTTGATATTGACCAAATACTTATTTTCCACCATAATTTGCAAATAAATTCTTTCAAAAATCAGACAATGTGATTGTTTGGATTTGTTTCCACATTTTGTCTCTCATAGTTGAGGTATACCTATGATGACAATTACAGGCCTCTCTCATCTTTTTAAGTGGGAGAACTTGCACAATTGGTTGCTGACTAAATACTTTTTTGCCCCACTGTATTGGCAGAAAATAAATACTGAGGACTGCTCTGGATTGAAGCAGCCAAAGCCCCCTTTTTTATTTTTGTTTGAAATCACTATACTTTTTTTTTTTTTTTTTTACTGGAGTTATGCTTAATAAGAAGCTGGGTTTTGGAGGATTTCACTGTTAGTTACATAACTACCAATGTAGAACCAAAAGTCCCATGACAATAATTTGTTGTACATAGTTTAGACTAGTTACATAGTAATAAATATATCTGTAGCAAGTAAAGTCTGTACACAATGGTGTAATCATAATAAGAGCCGGTTCACACAGGGGCAGCACGACTTGCAGCGCGACTGCCCTAGGCGACCTGCACACGACTTCAGCGGCGGCTTGCAAAATGACTTCTGTATAGAAGTCAATGCAAGTTGCCTGAAGTCGCCCCAAAAGTAGTACAAGAACCTTTTTCTAAGTCGGAGCTACTTGAGTCTTTCCTATTAAAACGGTTCCATAGCACAGAACGGAACGCGACTTGTCAGGCGGCTAAGTCGCCTGACAAGTCGTCCCTGTGTGAACCGGGTCTAACAACTCTGAACAAAACCCTGTTTTAAAAGAAACCCAAAATGAGAGTAATATGTAGGCTTGCCTCTCCTTTTAAAAATGCTAGTTGCCTGACCGTCATGTAGCTAAGGCTTCAATATTTTCTGAGTCACTGATCCAGAAGTATGCAGATCAGGAGTTTTGACATTGTTCTTTATTTGAAAGCAGTGGAGAAAGAGCCGTGCAATTAGTATTTTCAGAAGGAGTCAGCAATGGCACCCCCCCCCCTATGTTTCTCTCAGTAAAGGGTTAAAGGATTGTATTTTTATATGTTGCACGGTATTTGCGCAGCTATTATCAAATGCATATTTTCAGGTAAAAATACACCAAAATTAATTTTAGTGCAAAAAATTATTCTTACAAATAATGCAATGTGCAAAAATCCACATATCATGCATTTACAAAATCAATATAATAAATTACAACCATGATTTGTGATCAATACTCCCCAAAAATGGTGTAAAACATACCAACAAAACAATGTAGAGGGTTAGTAATCTTTTCAATATTCACTTGACATCCCATGCTGTGTGCTTACTCCAGCACTGTGAGCGATCAAGCCTCACAGTGGTGGAGTGTGCTGAACTGTGCAGACCCCAATCCTACTGAGGACACTTATGCTCCTACACGTGCAGCATCTCCAGAGTAATGCAGGTGTCAGGACCCGTATCTGAACCATGCAACCTCTGCTCTGTCTGGCAGTATCTCTTTTTTACTAAGCCACCTGACATGCTGGACAGTGCTTTGACTAATTCTTTAGACAACCTTGACTTGTGTTTTGTTTCTCTTGAACTTGAACCCTTTGCTTCTCCCATGAACTTTTTATTTATGCCATGCCTTTGCACTTCTGTTTGCATAATTATAGTGCTCTCTCCAACCTAAATCTCTTGCTTGTCACTGCTTCTGCTATCCATATCTTTGCTACACTCATTACCAACCTTTGGCTTGTTCCTTGACTATGCTTCTGCTTGATCACAACCTGCAACTACTGTACTTGTTAACAACCTTTGGTTTGTACCCCAACCACACTTTTTCTTGATCCTAACCTGTAATCACTTGTTACCAACCTTTGGCTTGCTTACTGACTGCACTTCTGCTCGATCCCTACCTGCTATATCTGCTACTAGACCACGGCTTGCTCATCTACTGTTGGGGTAATCCTGAGGACCACAACCTGGTACTAACATGCAGCAAAACCCATCTCCACCATCAGGAGCTCTGGTGAATACTGGTTAGTGCTTAGACCCTGCACTTTGGGTGAGCCTGTGTCATCCGCCAGGGTGACCTGCCTGTGTGCCTATCCTGCTGGTCGGTGGGAGCCTCTCTACTGCTATAGCTACTGGTCCCCGAGTGTGACTTCTGACCGTGACAGCAGGATAACATCAACCAATGAACCTTTTCTTCTCAGCAGCTCACAAAGCGTGTATCATCAGAACATAGAAGATAAAGGCTAGGACTACTCCACTATCTTGTGCAGGATCCTTCACACAGCTCATCTGGGCACAGACAGTCTCTCATTATTACCCTGTGAGTTGAACATGTTACTTTGTTTTATATTTACTGCTTAAACTGTTTTACACTTTTGGTCGCCTGGCGCCTCTCTCCCCTTCCCCTTTTCTGTTTTAGGTGGAGGGAAGTAAAAATAAAAAAAATAAAATAATATGGTTGCATAAATGTGCACACCCTTAAACTAATACTTTGTTGAAGCACCTTTTGATTTTATTACAGCACTCAGTCTTTTTGGATATGAGTCTATCAGCATGGCACATTTTGACTTGGCAATATTTGCCCACCCTTCTTTTCAAAAACACTCCAAAACTGTCATATTGCGAGGGCACCTTCTGTGCACAGCCCTCTTCAGAACACCCCACAGATTTGCAATCAGATTTAGGTCTGGGCTCTGGCTGGGCCATTCCAAAACTTTAACCTTTCTCTGGTGAAGCCATTCCTTGATGATTTGGATGTATGCTTTGGGTCGTTGTCATGCTGAAAGATGAAGTTCCTCTTCATGTTCAGCTTTCTAACAGAAGCCTGAAGGTTTTGTGCAAGTATTAACTGGTATTTGGAACTGTTCACAATTCCCTCTAACTTGACTAAGGCCCCTGTTCCAGCTGAAGAAAAACAGCCCCAAAGCATAATGTTGCCACCACCATGCTTCACTGTGGGTATGGTGTTCTTTTGGTGATGTGCCACACAGCCAGTACTTGCCAGATATTCCTGTAGCTCCTTTAAGGTTGCTGTAGGCCTCCTGGCAGCCTCCCTGACCAATTTTCTTCTCGTATTTTCATCAATTTTGGAGGGACGTCCAGTTCTTGGTAATGTCACTGTTGTGCCATATTTTCTCCATGTGATGACTGACTTTACTGCATTCCATGGTATATCTAATGCCTTGGATATTCCTTTGTACCCTTCTCCTGACTGATACCTTTTAACAATGAGATCCCTCTGATGCTTTGGAAGCTCTCTGCGGACCATGGCTTTTGCTGTAGGATGTGACTAAGAAAATGTCAGGAAATACCTACTAGAAGTGCTGAACTTTATTTGGGGTTAATCAGAGGCACTTACTGTAAAATGATGGCAGATGTGTACTGACTCCTGTTTAACATGAGTTTGAATGTGATTGCTTAATTCTGAACACAGCTACACCCAGTTATAAGAGGGTGTGCACACTTATGCAACCACATTATTTTAGTTTTTTTATTTTTACTTGCCCCTTAAAAGATTTCAGTTTGTGTTTCAATTGAGTTGTACAGTATATAGGTCACATTAAAGGTGGAAAAAGTTCTGAAATGATTTATCTTTGTCCCATTTTTTTACATCACAGAAACCTGACATTTTAACAGAGGTGTGTAGACTTTTTATATCCACTGTATGTGTAATGTGTGTGTTATGTAGTGATTTTACTTTTCGATCCTGCTTTGCAGGGAATGAAAAAACAGCAAGATCGCCTGTCACTGTTCGGAGTTCTGTGTTGATTACAAAACAGAGCTCCCTTTCTCTGAATGAGGAAGCAGATCAGCGGGTGCTGGCGGTCAAACATTGCCGCTGACCAGCTTGTGCTGTGACTAATCACAGTACAGTTGGGGTCGGCGGGTGCTCGTGTCCCCTACCCAGAAGTGCTGGATCACATATCAGATAAGTGATCCAGCACAGAGAAGCCGCGCCACTGTAAGTGGACAATCAGTTAAAATAAAATCCTTGCAAAACTGGCATATACGGAGGGACAGCATAACCAGCATTGGTGTCCAGCTGGAGTGCATGCTGTTACTTCCGCTGCAAATCACCAAGACCAGATGGCTTGGACCCAAGGGTACTTAGGGAACTCAGTCAAGTGATTGCCAGACCATTGTTCCTAATTTTTACTGACTGTCTACTGACTGGAATGGTACCAGCTGATTGGTGAAAAGCCAATGTAGCACCAATATTTAAAAAAAGGCCAAAATACATCCCTGGGAATTACAGACCAATTAGCCTTACATCAAAAGGATGCAAGGTCTTGGAGGGGATGATAAGGGACTATATACAAGATTTTAGTAATGAAAACGGTATCATTAGCAGTAATCAGCATGGATTTAGGAAGAATCTTTCTTGCCAAACCACTCTATTAACCTTCTATGAGGAGGTGAGCTGCCATCTAGATAAAGGAAGGCCTGTAGACGTGGTGTATCTGGACTTTGCAAAAACATTTGACACAGTTCCCCATAAACGTTTACTGTACAAAGTAACTTGAATGGGCTGCCCTACATGCAACAATCACTCCATTACTTTTTTCGAGTGGAGCCCGTTACCACAGTTTTTGGTGCGTTTGCCACACTTTGGGTGCCTTTAACATGTAATGACAACACAAGCATGATGCATATTTACAGCGTTTCTGAACCGCATCACAAAACACGCATTTTCTGTGTGGTTTGCTGTGCGTTCCGAAACACACAGATGTGAATAGTGCCTAATTGTTCTTGTGTAAATGCACCAATATCACTTTCAGGCCTCATTCACACCTAGAGTAGTGGGAATGCATGTTTTTTGGCTAATTTTTCTAGTGATACGCATAGGGCAGCCCGTTGACTTCAATGGGCTGCGCTACATGTGGCAAAGTAGCTCATGGGGCATTTTGTTGTGGTGAGAGTTGCATGTTTTTTACTGCTGTGTTTGTCATCCATTTTTTCATGTGGCAAAATGTGTGTTTGCTTCTATGTTTGGTGTGCCATTAACAAATTATGACAGGAAAGCGCAACTAGGTAATTTTAGGTGTATAAATGTGGCCATACACTATGCAATCTGATTGTACAATCTCTGTACAATCTGATTTAGATCTACCAAAACTATATAATAAAAACTATATAATAACAGGAGGACATAACATCTATCCAATCAGGCAGGCCCTTGCACTACATCATGGGTGTCCTGTGGGCTGCATGTGGCCCCAGGGAGTTTAGCATGTGGCATGAGCCTGTCTGAAGGGATGCTGGGGAAGCCAGGCACATGCACATGTGGAGAAATGCCAGAGATGCTGTGAAAACATAGTTGATGGTTGAAGGTGTGCTAATGAGGTCAGCTGGTAAATTCCTTCCTTTGTCTTACTGGTTTCTCCATTCTGCATCTAATGTCAGGATGTGATGAAGCATTCTAAGAAATACAGCAAGGGCTAAGGTAAGGCCTTCTCCTCAAAATCATTAATGCATTAAACATGAATGCTATATTATTACATAGGGGATCTGGATTTTAGAAGAAAAAAGAAGGTGAACTTAGCCTTTAAAGGTTTTTTTTAGAATTAAGAAAGGTTACATTAGACAGCAGGTTATCACTGCTATTGCCATCTGCTTAAAAAACCAATGCTCCCACAGCTTCCTTAAAATGTACTTACTCCATGCTTGATATTTTTTAGAAATCAAATACCCATAGCATTTCTGGCTGTGGCCATCTTGTGCAAGGGCAGATATTCATGTACCATTTACTTCCTGGAATCCATCTGCCCTTAGCTCAGGCAGGTAGACAGGAGGGTGTGTTTAGCTGAGAAAACTCCTCCTACCCCCCTGAAGACTCCTGGGATGTATGGCATCATTTGCCTAGGCCTATAAAGCAGGCAGTAACTGAAGAAATAAAATTTAAAAAATGTTTAAAACAAGTAAATATAATATACTGTACCTTCCTATCTATTTACTAATGCTAAGGGTTAAAAATAGTCAATGTTGATTGAGAGAGTGAAGTTCCACTTTAGGCGCCAACACATAGATTACTCTCTGTAAGGCCAACCCCAGGACCACAGAATAGGGCCCCATTCACACTTTGGCGATTTGGGATTGCAAGCTTTACGTGATGTGATTTGCCACAATTGCCGTGCAATAAATCACGCAACAATCACTGCAAGATCACATAGCGTTTTAGGTACCATTGAAAATAATGGCACCGGAACCTACATTTTACCATTGTAGCGAACTTTAGGAGCGCCGGCAGAATCGCTGTGATTCTGCCACTATCCCAAAACCCCTAAGTGTAAATGGAGTCAAAGAGTCAAATGCAGCCGCTGGCTTCAGGTTGTCTACCAGGGGTTTAGAACCTCTGTCAAATTTTTATTGTTTTCTGCATCTATTTGATTTGCCCCCTGTAGGGACACAGGCAGCAACAAAAATCTGATAGAGCTTAAGGACCCTCCCCACTTTGTTGCTGTGACACAATTTAGAGATTCTCCTCCCTTTGTGTCCTGGTCAGACAAATGCAAGAGCGGGTAAAGCTCATCACTGGGGAGTCGGGGACATACACAGTAGTTGTAGCATATATTGGATTCTGGAACTCACCTTTGGGATGCAGTAACCTCGGAAATACACATCACTTGGAGTTGTATGTGACACATTCAAAGGGACAATATTAGCGAATCTCTGAATTTCATGTATCACTGCTTCAGTATAAGGCATTTTCCTCCGATCATCTACTGTAGGCATCTGACCTTGTTTAATATTTGTCCGTATTTCTTCTTGTACCTTTTCTAGAACATTGGAGTAAATACATTTCCTCAGCATCTCCACACACAATATATTTGAACATAAACATAATTATATTGCAGTTTTTTTTTTCATTTATTTTAACCTGAAGATTCTGCCAGTAACACACTTCATGTTTTTGGGTTACAAAGCTCACTCAAATGTCTATGTCAAGACAACATAAACAAGATAAGACTAGGGAGTGTGGTTTGTAGTCCTCAGAGAAAGTGAAGAACAATTTAATTGATAACAGTCAGCACCGAATTACCTGTGCAATAAAACATTTAGCAAATTAATACATTTTCCAAGATGATTTTTTAATCTGTGAAAAAAAAGTAAAATAAAGGCGCTAATGAGAAGCTAAGAGCTATTTAAAGCCTATTGCCTCCAGACAAACCACCAGGATCACTTCTATACAATAACATGCCTTTCAAAAAAAGAGTCACTGTATTCATCTTTTTTTGGTGACCCATTTTTTAAAATTCTGCCACTTCACTGCTTCCCAGCTACCTTAAAGTGGTTGTAAACCCTCACATATACCCAGTGAAATGAACAGCCTCAGATGATACACATAAATCAAACACATTCTCCTACATAGGTTTTACTTGTTTATCTGCAGCCTTCTCCACACCCTTTCAAAGGTGCAGATCTTTTTAAAAATCTTTCTTCATCTGTCAGGAGCACAGAGGAGGGGGTGGAGAGACTTCAGTTACAGTGTGTGAGAGCTGATTGGAGAAAAGGAACACCCCTCCCCCTCAAAACAGCAGAATTGTGTTGTGAATAGACAAGCTCCGTTCTGAGCCCCCCTCCCCTCCTGACACAAATTTATCTCTTGTGTCAGGAAAGTGACTCATGCTGATAACAGAGGAATGAGGCACCAGAGAGAAACAACACTTTGAGCTTTGGAGAGAGATAAGTAAACCTTACAGATATACAGTACTGTAAGTGCTTTGCTCAGATTTCAAAACTGAGGTTTACAAACACTTTAGGTATTTCACATATCTGATTGTGAGAAATACCTGCTCTAAAGCCACACAAGGTAGTTTCTCCCACCGGCTCGTACATCACTACAGGATATAAGAGCTGGTGGGAGGAACCACAGTATACAGCAGGGGATACGGGCTGCTTGCAAGAGCTGGGGGATTATTGCACTGGTGTTTCAAGACACAGGCCACTGGAAAGGTAAGTACAGATTTTTCTTTTAGAAGGCATGCTTTTGGATACAAATAATTTTTAATGACAGTCACTTTAATTTTGCTTTCCTCATTGATTTTAATGCAATTGCACAAAATGTCAAACATTTTTAAAAATCTCCTATTTTTAGGTGAAAATTTAGGTGAATTGAAAACTAGAAAAACAAATTGTGTTCATGCTTAATACAGACAACAAATTATGCTGGTTGTTAAGTTTTTGAGATGTGGTAATTTGGGTAAAATAATCAGAAACTGAAAGTGAGCAGCCTTTTGCATTATGGTGTGCACCCCAAAGTTCAAACACACATGGGTGTCCACAGACATTTACAGACAGGAGAAAAGTGCCTGTTGTTTACAAAATGTCTGTAAATTTACGGACAGTTGGCAACGCAGGGCTGGGGGTGTACGCCTGCTGCCAGTGTGATGCATTGTTTCATGGCTGTGGCAGGAATTATGCGCTGTTTCTTTCTGTGGGCACTGCCCCTGCTGAACTTGACTCATTCAAGTGGTGGATGCTACTCTGCCGTGCGCTAGTGTGGGGTTCTAGTGATTAACCACTTCAGCCACAAAAGTTTACCCCCTTAATGACCAGGCCATTTTCTTGCGATACGGCACTGCGTTACTTTAACTGACAAATGCGTGGTTGTGCGACACTGTACCCAAATAAAATAGAGCTTTCTTTTGGTGGTATTTGATCAACTCTGCGGTTTTTATTTTTTGCGCTATAAATAAAAAAAAAGAACAATTTTGAAAAAAAAAAAAAAAATTTTTTTAGCTTTCTGTATATAAAACGTGTATAAAACATATCCAATAAAAAAAATGTAAAAAATCTAATTTCTTCATCAATTTAGGCCAATATATATTCTGCTACATATTTTTGTTAAAAAAAATCCCAGTAAGAGTATATTGATTGGTTAGCGCAAAAGTTATAGCGACTACAAAATAGGGGATATATTTATGACATTTTAATTAATTGATTTATTTTTTACCTGTAATGGCGGCGATCAGCAATTTTTTTAGCAGGACTGTGACATTGCGGCAGACAGATCAGACACCTAGCTGACACTTTTGACACATTTTTGGGAACCAGTGACATTTTTACAGTGATCAGTGCTAAAAATATGCACTGACATTGTACTAATGACACGGGCAGGGAAGGGGTTAACATCAGGGGCGATCAAAGGGTTAAGTGTGCTCTCCCAGTGTGTTTCTAACTGTGTGTGGGGGGGTTGGCCTCACTGCATGGACACTCTGATCCATGTTCTTGATTAGCAGGAACACTAGATCAGAGTGTCCATGCCTGACAGCACGGCGGTCTGCTTGTTTACATCGTCAGTCCGCCGTTCTGTCTCTGTGGGGAGCAATCGCGTGTGGCTCCCCCATGGCCAATCAGCGTGCGATCGCGGCTCCTGAGGCGTGCGCGCGCCCCCTAGGTACAGGTACACGATTTTGCCCAATAGAGCCGCCTTGCCGCAGTATATATACGGCAGGCTGTCGGGAAGTGGTTAAAGCAGGTGGTGAGGTGGTAATAAAATGTGGTTGATTTACTTACACAAATAGGTTGTGCACTTTGCAAAGTGCAGTTGCTCCAGAGCTTAGTAAATGAGGTAAAGCTTCACTTTGTAAAGAGTACCCAATCACATGCAAGGAAAATTAAAAAAGAGCAGCATTTTTGCTTGTACGTGATTGGATGATGAAAGTCAGCAGACCTTCTGCTAATTTACTAAGCTCTGGAGCAGCTGAACTTGCAGAGTGCAACTACACTTTGCAAAGTGCTCCGTCTATTTGCCTTTAGTAAATCAACCCCAATTCAGAGACCAAAGTACACGTAAACTAGTCCCTAAAGGGATCCTAGTGCTGGGTAGGAATAGGTTAAAACAGAAGCATCACAAACTTGTGAGTAAAAACCCCATCAGTTTACCCAACTATCACACTGTCATCAATCAAGAGTACTAAAGTTGTCCCTGAGTGTTAACTGGACATGAACAGAGAGGGGGAGGAAGACAGACGGTAGAGAGAAGGGAGGGAAATGGGGTGAGTTCAGTCGCAGTACACTGCTCACTTACTCCAGGCTGGTCTCTGGTGGCTCAAGCAGAGGCATCAATCTTCTAGCCACCATGTCATTTCCAGCTGCAGTGCTTTAAATTTCCAGCTCACTCATCCCCTTTCCTCAGGCACAGCACTGGGAGGGGATTTGGGTGTGGGTGGGAAGACACAGAGGGAGATGGGAGGGAGCAGGTGGAGCAGATCGGTCCCTCTCTCCTCTCCCGTCCGTGTGGGGTGACAACGGGACTGTGCTGGCTGGGTTCAGAGAGAGTGTAATACAGATACTCAACTTTGACAGATGCAGCCAGCTACCCCTAAATTTTCAAAGAACTTGGATGGTTGGCAACCATGCCTGGGCTCAATGTCCATGAGTTGCCTGGGGGGGAACATAGCCCACCCCAGCACCCCCCTAGATCCAGCCATAGGTGATCAGAGTGTGGCCAGGCATATACGGACACCTATTGTTCTGCTTACTGAAAATGTTGGGGGATGAATGTAAGTGTATGAAATCTAAATTTCCCCAAAAATTCTGCAAAAATTCACCATTTTAGGAAAAATGCATTGGAAACAATAGGACCAAGATAAGGTAGTTTTTTGGTTGTTTCAAAGGGTGCAATGGCCTTTAACCACTAGCCGACCAGCCACTGTCATTATACTGAGGTAGGTTGGCTCTTTACCACAAATTGCCGTAGTTGTACGTCAGCCCTTTAAACAGCTATATCAGGTGCGCGCCCCGATGGTGTCCACTGGCCACGTGCGATCGCGGGCAAGAGAACCAGAACGGGGATGTGTGTAAACACACACATCCCTGTTCTGACAGGAGAGGAGAGACAGATCGTCTGTTCCTACTAGTTAGGAACAGTGATCTGGCTCATCCTCTAGTCAGTCACATCCCCCCACAGTTAGAAACACTCACGAGGGAACACATTTAACCCCTTGATCGCCCCCTAGTGTTAACCCCTTCCCTACCAGTGACATTTACACAGTAATCAATGTATTTTTTGTAGCACTGATCGCTGTATAAATGTCAATGGTCCCAAAACTGTATCAAAAGTGTCCGATCTGTCCGCCACAGTCCCGCTAAAAAGCGCAGCTCGCCACCATTACTAGTAAAAAATAATAATAATAAAAATGCCATAACTCTATTCCCAATTTTGTAGACGCTATAACTTTTGCGCAAACCAATCAATATACGCTTATTGCGATTTTTTTTTACCAAAAATATGTAGAACAATATATATTGGCCTAAACTGATAAAGGAATTAATTTTTTTACATTTTTGGGGGGGATATTTATTATAGCAGAAAGTAAAATATATTGTTTTTTTCAAAATTGTCGCTCTTTTTTTGTTTATAGCGCAAAAAATAAAAACCGCAGAGGTGATAAAATACCACCAAAAGTAAGCTCTATTTGTGGGAAAAAAAGGATGTCAATCTTGTTTGGGTGCAACATCGCATGACCACGCAATTGTCAGTTAAAGCGACGCAGTACCGTATCGCAAAAAATGGCCTGGTCATTAAGAGGGCAAATCCTTTTGGGGCTGAAGTGGTTAAATGTCTCCTGAGGGTTATGGAAGCCCTCATTATGCTCATTGTTATACTTTATTTTCACAGAAAGAGAAAAAGAGACAGTAAAGTTAAAGATTAAAAAAATATATATATATAGCGACCGTCCACAAATAATGATCAAGTACACACAAAAGACAACAACACACTAATACAAAGTATACTGCATTAAGTAAGTAAATTAAATTACCCAAAATGCACCCAAAGAAAAAACACATTCTCTAAATGAAAAAAAAAATAGGAAAATCTTTTTTTTTTTTCAAGCAAGGTTTGCCTAAGGTACTAAATGATCAAACTTGTGAGTTTCCACATTGTAAATTTACATTTTATTTCAAAACGGCAAAAATCTTTTTAGCAGAAGCTACTTTATTAATAAGATGACAATTTTCAAACCTGCTATATAGTTTACAAATGATCACATCCTGTGTGCATACTGTAGATTATCATTCCTCAGCAGAATGCCCAGTGCTGAAAAAAAATATAATACTATTGTGGTGCTTTGAACACTGGTCTCACACTTACAACTGAGATTCATACAGGTTGGTGCCAAAACATATGATCGCTGACAGCCAATTATAGTAGTCACATGGGTTTGTTTACAAACCAACTTGTCAGTAAAACCGTCACTGTGGGATTAATTTACTAAAGACAAATAGACTGTCCACCCAGATACAAATAATGCAGCCACTGCCCTAGAGGCAGCAATTCTCACATCATATGAATCCTTACAAAACCTTATTCATGGACAGTCTACGCAAAAACGGGAGGGTACCCAGGTTCTTGATATGACATTACGAATCTTTAAGGCCTCTCATTTAATTCTGACTGGGGACGCTGGTACTGCACCTCTGTGGCATAATCTACGTCTTTGTGAATTCCACTTACGGAAAGAGGGCCTGTTCTGGGCCAGATGTGGTGTTAAGACGGTTACGCAATTATATAGAGGGGATTCATTTAAATCTTTTGCGGATTTTCAATGCGATTACGGTGTACCTGGCACTGCGGATACCTGCAGATTCGGCATACAGCGGCTGCTCAATTTGGTCTGGCGAATATCTCCTTTCACGTTTCCAGACTTGGGCAGATGCTCTCTCAGTCTAACCACTTGAAATTGATTTCTACTTCCTACAACTCCTTGATACACACTACCACCAAACACCTTGAGCGGACTGTGTCAGATTGACGACGAGATATGCCCGATATCACTGAGGAAGTGTAGCAGGAAGTCTTACCCCTACAATCCTCTATGGTTATTTCTGCAAGAGATAGGGTGGCGCAAACAAAATTCCTCCATTGCTCTTACTACACTCCCTATGTTCTTTTTCGGGTGGGTAGGCTCGCATCCCCCAACTGCACTAAAATGTAACGGGAATGTGGGTTCATTTTATCATATGGTCTGGGACTGTCCGTCTATTCAGGCCTACTGCTCTACAATCACTTTGTCCTTCAAGCTCCTAATAATTGTAATCCCTTACGTTGTTTGTTAGGATATGTTGAGGAGGATACACTTCCTGCAGGGAGGAAAGTACTTCTACGGTTATTATTCTTTTATGCCAAAAAAGCTATACTTTTAACTTGGAAGTCATCAAATCCTCCCTCCCTTTCCTTTTGGCTCACTTTAGTTAATAAGGCTTTCCCTATGTACAAATTAACTTATGAAGCAAGAGGCTGTCCTAAAAAATGTAACAAAATTTGGTTCCCTTGGGTAGACTCGCAGGCTCCAGTTGCTCCAGTGGTTTTATTATATTCATGGGTATAAGTTGGTATTAACCATATGCTATATCATGTCCAGTTCCTTTTTCATTCATTTAATTTTTATGTTGTTTTGACAAGATATGTGACGATTATAGTCTGTGCTATGGCACTGACATTACTTAGCATGCTAAATAAATGGATGTCTTCTTCCCTTTCTTTTTGTCTATATTTGATTGAGCTGTGTTTATTTTATTTGATTTGCTTTGTCTTATTACTGCACAAAAACATTTTTTGTCTTTGTAATCGCTGTAATGTTTATAACCGTTTATCATACCCTTTAAAAAAAAATAAAGACAAATAGACTGCACTTTGCAAGAGCAGTTGCTCCAGAGCTTAGTAAATGAGCAGACGTTCTGCTGACTTCCATCATCCAATCATGTGCAAGCAAAAATGCTTTTGTTTTCATTCTCCTTGCATGTGATTGGGTATTCTTTGGAAAGTGAAGCCTTACCTCATTTACTAAGCTTTGAAGCAATTGTGCACCTTTGATAGGTGAGCACAGCCAAACCACACATGTGAAAGGAATCAGGTGGAGAAATTGAACCTGGAGAAATTGATTTTATGAAGAGAAGTTTTGTTAATACTGGAATGAATAGCTGAAATCCTTTCCTGATCTGGATGACCTTTTTGGATTATCACTGAAAGCGCCAATAAACCCAAGAGGTCTTCATTTGAGGTAAGCAGGCATTGCACACTGAGGTGATGGTGATTATTTTCGGCACACATACACTGCATAGAGTGTCATGGATAATGGAATAATTTGATATTCACGTTTTGGTAGCATTCAAGAACTTTTTCATGCATGTGGATTTTTTGCATATTATTATTTAAATTTTGAAATTTAGTCACTATTGTATTCACCTATTCACTGGAGTTTATTATTAATTATATATTTGAGGTTTAGCGCAGTATTATTTGTTATATAAATAAATTTCATACCGCGCTCAAACAACATATGTGTACAATAAATAAATGCACAAATAAATAATATTGTCTATAAAGCCACCACCAGAATCTTCAATCCAAGTGAAATAGTGAAGTATTCTTAATTGCTGTGTGAGGTAAGTGCTGTCTTCCACCGGTATTAGGCAAACATCCTACTCACCAAACCAACATGACACCCATTACAGGTAGTCAGACAAGTATAGATATCAATAGGGATATATCCTTTGGTGTAATATGACCCCCAACACGGTAATCCACCAATGATGAGTTACATGAATCAAATCAAAGAGAGAAGAGCCCAACAAAACAAACAGGCATGCCGATTGTGTTCCACCTGTGCTCCAGAATGATGGTGGAAGTGACGTGTCACGCACTAGCAGGTCCGACGCGTTTCATCAGAAAAGTCTGACGTAATCAGGGGTCACGACCCCTGTTTGTTTTATTGGGCTTATTGAGGTTTATTGAACTGTAAGTGCTACATTTTTTATGGATTCAAATCTTTATATAGTACCCCATGAGGAGTCTCCTGCTCTCTCTTTGATTCATGTAACTCATTGTTGGTGTATTACCGTGTTGGGGGTCGTATTACATCGGAGGATATATCCCTATTGATATCTATGCTTGTCTGACTACCTGTAATGGGTGTCATGTTGGTTTGGTGATTAGGGTGTTTGCCTAATACTGGTGGAAGACGGCATTTACCTCAAACAGCAATTAAGAATACTTCTCTATTTTACTTGGATTGAAGATTCTGGTGGTGGCTTTATGGACAATATTATTTATTTATTCATTCATGCTCTTCTCATTTTTTTTTCTTGCTGTTACAAGCTGTTAGTGGAACAGGAAATTCAGTGAAATTTACCCAAAGGGGTCAGACGGATATTTACTTTTTTCAAGTCTATCAAAGTCTAAAAAAAAAAGTCTGAAAGAAGACCCACATACTGACTAAAGGTGGAGCAGAATGGTAAAGCAGATGTTTCCCCGAAATAGCATCACTTTATAAACAAATGAAATTACTTTGTATTTCTGGATACTTTATCATCAATAAAATGCTCCAGCGCAGTGTTGTAGATGTTGTCTCAGTCCCAGCTCCAAAGAGATCCGCAACTGAGTACACCAGATTTTCATCATCAAAGTATGTTTCAGCTTTGGCTGACTCCTAAAAACACAAACATCAAATGCTTCAGACTTTAATAATTTATTTTTCCTTTTCCACTTATTATATGCTGTATGGAGGAGCCTTGAGTCATGAAAAAAATGGAAAGGTTAATATTTATGAGGATCCACCAGCATATTACCAACACATTCACTTGGTAATGTTCTCTTAAAGTGGTTCTAAAGACTTAAGGTTTTTTACAAAAAAACAAAAACAAAAAAACCTTCTCTCTCAGCAGTCCCCGTAGCCCCCTAATACTTACCTGAGCCCCATCTCGATCCAACAATGTGCACGAGAGCCTCGGCTCTCTGAGGACTCTCCCTCCTCATTGTCTGAGACAGCAGCAGAAGCCATTGGCTCCCGCTGCTGTCAATCACAGCCAGTGAGCCAATAAGGAGAGAGAAGGGGTGGGGCCAGGCTGCAGCTTTGTGTAGGAATGGACACACAGAGCCCTGGCTCAGGAATGAGCCTGCTTGGGTGCCCCCATTGCAACCTGCTTGCTGTGGGGGCACTCAGCAGGAGGGAGGGACCAAGAGCACCAATGAGGGACGCAAGAAAAGGAGGATTGGGGCTGCTCTTTGCAAAACCACTGCACAGAGCAGGTGAGTATGACATGTCTGTCTATTTAAAAAGAAAAAAAAAGGAAAGCCTTTATAATCACTTTAATTATTGGGACATGTTAGTCGTGTATTCCTCAGATGAAGAGAAAAAACACATTTGCCAACATCTTTTCTTCAATGGGGATAGGTGCTTAAAGAATAAATGTTACAGCCGCTGCATGTAGGCAGGTGCAATCCACTTTCTCCACTGTAGGTGCCGCTCAATCGTAGCAGCCCTGTAGCTGCAAAGGAAGTCAAGAGGAACACAGTTCCTCCAGGGTTTCCTAGGTTACTGCGCTTTGGCACCAGGCAGGCTATTTAAACTGCACTAGTCCTCTGTGTCAGTGCCGTTTGGTCTTTTACGCTCCTGAGCATCTGTGCATATGTTCCTGTGTTGATCCTCTGTTGCCAACCTCATCTGTACTTGACTGCCACCTGTACTGACCCCTAGCTTGCTTCTGGACTATTCTTCTGCCTGCTCCTTTGTATGATCTGCCTTTCTGTTACCAACCCTGGCCTGGTTCTTGACTACTCTGCTGCCTGCTGTCTGTACCTTGATCTGCCCGAACGTTGCTGACCTGGACTGTCTGAGCTTGCTTTGACTCTCATACCTGCATCTGCATCAGCTAACCTGTGCCTGCCTCCAGCTCTGGTCCTTCTGCCTATTTGTAGCCAGCCAGTCATCTCTGCACACCCTAACACACATCAGCACCTGTCAGCAAAAAACTTTACAGGCACTCGTGCCACTTTGTGCCCTGGCGTTCCCTGTTACCTTACCTCCTGAGCTGTAAGAGGCCTACCTCTGCAATTCAGACTCTGTCATACTGAAGGAACAAGTCATAACTGGTCTGAAGGCAGGCCAGGTTCGGAGAACCTTGCAAGAGAAGGCTAAAGAGTAATCCACCACTTGCCCAACCAGGGGTTGAGACGCTATGTGCCCCCTTGCAGGCAGCAATGGCTTCTTGAGTCTAGACTCAATACAAGTCCCTTTTAGTACAGCTGGACATTACCTTTAAAAACTTTTTCTTACCTCAACAGAGACTGCTTGCCTGGCTATGATAATTAAAGTATAGCTAAAGGCAAAACTTGTATTTTTTGGTTGTGGAGGGGAGAGGAACTAGGACACCTGGTAGGTTCTTATTGCTGTCTGTGCCCCTGTTGGAGAGATTCAGCCTCCATGTTTGTCCTGTTTATCATTATCACCAAGAGTAATGCCGCGTACACACGAGCGGACGTTATGGCATACTTTGTCTGGCGGACTTTTCGACGGACTTTACAACGGACTTTCCAAATGAACGGACTTGCCTACACACGATCAACCAAAGTCTGACGGATTCGTACGTGATGACGTATGCCCGGACTAAAACAAGGAAGTTCATAGCCAGTAGCCAATAGCTGCCCTAGCGTAGTTTTTTGTTGGTCGGACTAGCATACAGACGAGCAGACTTTTCGACCGGACTCGAGTCCGTCGGACAGATTTGAAAGATGTTTCAAATCTAAGTCCATCAAACTTTTGAGAAAAAAAAGTCAGCTGGAGCCCACACACGATCGAATTGTCCGACGGACTCAGGTTCGCCGGACCAAGTATGCCGTAAAGTCCGATCGTGTGTACGCGGCTTAAAAGTAAGTGCCACCGCAGCGGGGGGTTAATGAAGTGACAGCCGAGCCGGGGGAAGTGTCTGGCAGTATTTGATGGGCACAAGTGGCTGCATATGACGTGCACAAGTGGCTGCATATGACGGGCACAAGTGGCTGCATATGATGAGCACAAGTGGCTGCATATGATGGGCACAAGTGGCTGCATATGATGAGCACAAGTGGCTGCATATGACGTGCACAAGTGGCTGCATATGATGAGCACAAGTGGCTGCATATGATGGGCACAAGTGGCTGCATTTGACGGGCACAAATGGCTGCATATGATGGGCATATGATGGGCACAAGTGGCTGCGTTTGATTGGCACAAGTGGCTGCATTTGATTTGCACAAGTGGTTGCATATGACAGGCACAAGTGGCAGCATATGATGGGCACGAGTGGCTGCATTTAATTGGCACGAGTGGCAGCATATGATGGGCACAAGTGGCTGCATATGATGGACACAAGTGGCTACATTTGATGGGCACAAGTGGCTGCATATGATGGCACAAGTGGCTGCATATGATGGGGCACAAGTGGCTGCATATGATGGGCACAAGTGGTTGCATATAATGGGGCACAGTGGCTGCATATGATGGGGCACAAGTGGCTGCATATGATGGGGCACAGTGGCTGCATATGATGGGCACAAGTGGCTGCGTATGATGGGCACAAGTGGCTGCGTATGATGGGCACAAGTGGATGCGTATTATGGGCACAGTGGCTGCATTTGATAGGCACAATGGCTGCATTTGATGGGCACAGTGAGGCTGCAATTGATGGGCACAGTGAGGCTGCAATTGATGAGGGGGGGGGTCAGTATATTTCAGTTTGTTTGAGCCTCCCCAAAAATTTTGAGCACCAGCCACCACTGGTTATACTTACCTGCTCTCTGCAGTGGTTTTACACAGAGCAGCCCAGATCCACCTCTTCTCGGTTCCCTCACCGGCGCTCCTGGCCCTCCCTCCTGCTGAGTGCACCCACAGCAAGCAGCTTGCTATTGGTGCACCTGAGCCAAGCCACTGCTCTGTGTGTCCATTCAGACATGGAGCCGTGGCTCGTCCCTGCCCCCTCTCTCTCCTCATTGGCTCTGACTGACTTTGATTGACAGCAGCAAAAGCCAATGGCACCCGCTGTGTGTCTCAGCCAATCGAGAGAGAGAGTCCTGAACAGCCGAGTCTCTCATGCAACATTACTGGATCCAGATGGGCTCAGGAAAGTATTAGGGGGCTGCTGAGGGTGGGCTGCTGCACACAGAATTTTTTTATCTTAATGCATTAAGATAAAAAAAAACCTTCTGCCTTTAGAACCACTTTAAGCCTCATTTAGATGGCAAAAAAGTTCCAGCTGTGGCAAGAATCCAGGATTCCTGTAGCTGGATATACAGGTGGATGCAGACAGTTGGAGCTACTGAGTCTGTACAAATTATTGACAGGCTAACCGTGGCCTCAACAGTCCTCAGCAGCTGGATGTAATTGAACAGCTAGCAATTACCTGTGGTTAGGAACAGATCATTGCCCCTAAATGCAATTGTGCAACTGTAAGACTGACCTGTCAGAGACAGATCACTATGTAAGACCTCATTCATGCAGGGGCGGACTGACCATTCAGGTACTCGGGCACTGCTCGAGGGCCCCATGCCACTAAGGAGCCCCTCAGGGTTGCCAGCCTCAATAAAACCAGGGACAGTATGTAAAAATCTGTGTTTTTTTTTTAAATCCCAAGATTATAGCTGCCCCGCCTCTCCAGTACCTTTTCAGTGTGTGTATTCTGTGTGTGTATACTGTGTGTGTGTATATTGTGTGTCTGTGTGTGTATACTGTATGTGTGTGTGTATACTGTGTGGCTCCATAATCTATTGCCTGGGGGCCCCATAATCTCCTATTGCCCGGGGGCCCCATAATCTTCTCCTATTGCCCGGGGCCCCATGAGTTGTCAGTCCACCCCTGCATTCATGCCATGTGCAGATTTATTCATTTTTCTGCTCCTGTCTCTGCAAGGGCAGAGGAAAACAATTGTTTTCTATGTGCCCTGTTCACACCACAACACTGGTGTGTGTATTTTTTGTGCAGAATGCACATGTGTATTTTTGTGCAGTAATATGCAATACGTATGAATTTTTCTGTGCAGAAAAAGGACTCATATGACACCAACCACGTGGTGCAAACAGGGTACATAGAACACAATTGTTTTCTTTGCTGCCCTTGCAGAGAACTTTATGTCGTATATTTCTTGCACAGAAAAAAAAAAAAAACTTACATGACACCAACTGCTGAACAGCTGAGGTTTCTTTTACCTGCTAACCACTCAAGTCGGGTGAGGTGTGCGGCTGCCAGGCTATCTCTTCCCATTTTTGCAGTATGTCACATGACACCAACGCAATGTGTCCTTGCAGAGTCCTACGTTAGAAAAACGCACGTCTCTGCACATGGTGTGAACAAGCCCACATTATTCTATGCAAGTCAAGTCTATGCATTTTTCCATCAGTTTTTATGCACAGGAGTGTACAAGGCCTTAGAAACCTCACATCAGACAGACGATACCCTACAGAATTGGAGGATATGAAGAACAACATTTGGAATAATTCATGTGCCTTGTCATTGATTGCCAATAAATTGTTAAAAATGTGAAGCAAACCACAAAATCACACAAGGTTCATTTCTAAATTCAGAATATTATATAAGAAAAGTATATACCTGTTCTTGTTTCAGAAGGTATGCATCTATATATCCAGAAATGGCATTTGTATCAAATGCTTGTCTCTGATATTTGATGCGCTTTAAAATAAACTCTTTGAGATATTCATAATTCTGCACAATCTGTTTCTGCGTTCCAAGAAAGGATGAGATTCTAGGAAAAAAGTTAAATAGCTGTGGGGACAAAAAAGTAATCCTTAGAACATTGGTCTATGTACTGTATATAATAATGTTGAATCACATCTAGCACTCCATGCGGCATCCTGGCTATGTCCCTCTGTCTTTTAAACACCCCTTGTCTCCATAACAGTGTGAGGGTTTATAGGCTCTGTATGTTTATATTTGTAATAATAGGTCTAAGCTAATGATCATTAAATAGTAAAATACAATGCTTACCATCATCTTCGGTGAGCCAAACAGTTTCTCATTTTCACCCAATATTCGAACAAGTTTTTTAAATGTCGAGTCATTGTATTCAAACCGTTCCCCAAAAATAATGGAGCAGATAACATTAGACACTGCGCAGTTCATTATGAGGTCTGTGTCAAATGGTTTCTCTGGAACATATTAAATAAAAGGGAAAAAAATCCTGCATTAATTTACTTTTATTTGATATTTGTACTACACTATGCAATAAGCTAAATATGGCTTCATATACAGTATGAAAGAGTCTCCAGAAAACAATCTTGCTTCATGGGTATTAGGGTTGCATTAATACTAGTATCGGTGCCGATACCGAGTATTTGCACAAGTATCAGTAGTACTCATGCAAATGCACCGATACCTGAAACCGATACTTTCAGGCTTGGCTCTTTGAAACACTAAAAAAAAAGAAACATTGTTTCTTTTTGTATATTTCTGTTTCTTCATCTGCAGATCAAAGGGATGAAAAAATGTTCCTCTGTTTAACCCCTTAATAACTCTTAATTTACTCTAATCAGCCTTAATTAACTCCCTATTCTCCTCCATTTAATTATTATTTTCCCGTTTTTTTTTTTTCTTTTGTTCACGTCTATTTTATAAACGATAAACAAAACTTTTTCTTTTGTTTGCTTTGTTAGTCAATATTTTTACACATATACATTAACATGAAAAAGGAGGGAAAAAACTGCACTAAAGTGTACTAAAATATTGTGTTATAACCCAAATGTATAAAATTAAAACAATTGGCAAATAATGTGAAAGAAGCAGCGATTCTCCTGCACAACAAAAACAGTGTAAAAATGTAGATAATAATAGAATCGCGCTACAGCATTGACTCAATAATGCATACTCAATCAATAGTGTTATCCATAAACCGTAAACAAATATAACATAAACAAATAACCACAAATTGTATGTTCTCAAAATTATGAAAAGTAAGATTTGGTAAATGCAAAAAAATATGTAATAAATGTCCAAACATGTAGTCAAGCACCCGTGAAAAAATAAATGAAGGAAACTGCAGAATTAAAAAAGTCCATCAACATGAGAGACATATGAAATCTGTCATGACGTGGAAAATGTTGCGTGCAGTCCACCACCAGTGATAAAATTGGCTGATTACCAGAGCCCCATGACCCCCCACTACAGAGGATCAGGGGAAGCTTGTGTAAAATTAGTTCTCTGGAGCTGAATAAATGAACTCAGATACAGGATTCGTAGGTGGTCGTAGACATCCAAGGACACCAAATGGAATTATAGAAACTCAGAACCCACCGTATCTCCCCAGCTCATAGTTGGTAAATATGGCATGAAATATAAGCTCTTTCATGCTCCAATAGTGTAAAACCTTCAAATCATTAAAGATAAAAACAATCATGTATTGCACTCACATGTAAACAGAAAAAATGGCGCCTATATTGTCTGGTGCTCCAGCCGCGAACACTCAGACAAACCCGTCCTGCTGGGTCAGCCATGATAATGCGACACAAACACGTCGCTCCTCCCTACGCGTTTCGTAATAGATTATGTCATCCTTATATATATATCTATATATATTGACATATATATTTACACATTTCATATTGAAAGAGCACTACATTCAAAAAAATCTTTTTATTTAATTTGTAAATAACTTTTCAATGCTTTGTACCATTGCTGACAGCTGAAGTTAAAACAAAACAATTGCGGTAGGTATCAGTAATTGGTTTCGGCGAGTACTAAAAAAAAAAAGTATCGGTATTCATACTTGTAAAAAAAAAATGGTATTGGTGCATCCCTAGTATTTATGTTAAAGGACAGTTCTCTACGCTGATACTTTGATATATGGGAAACATTTATTGGTTTCCCAAGCAATTACTAACATTCTTCCCTTCACTTGTACACATAAAGTTCTAAACTGATTGGTTGCAAAATGCAGCACAGATTGAAGAAGGAACCTCTCATGTTTTCCTTTCTGAAGAGGGAGCAGAACAATTCACTATAAAACGGTAAACACAATCTAGCACAATATTCCAGTCTCCGATGAACGCTTCCAGCATGGGGTGAGGAATATTGTGCCAGATTAAATCCATCGACCATCTCACATATATCCGTATATCACTCTTAAGACATTTTATTCATAGGATAGTTTATAACAAAGAAAGGTGGTAAAAAGAAAAGAAAGAGAAAAGGGGATTAAGTAGACAAAAAAATAAAATAAAAATGAGGGGGTTGTTGAACTCAGTTATAGTTGGCAAGTAGAACTATATTTAGCGATTCAATTACCTTTAGTAGAAACATCTAGATGTACATTCATTTAACGAGTGGCCCAAAAGTGGTGAGGTTAGGTTTGGGTTTCTCTTTATTTCAACCAATTCTCAGGGATTTGTAAGCTTCCGAAAAGCGTAATGCAAACCATGAGGACCAGGTTTTATGAAATCTTTCAACTCTGTCAGATGCCTGGGCCAAAGTCTCCTCCATTGTGCAAATTTCCGATGGGTATTTTATTTACACACATTGGTAAATAGGTGATTTATTTAAGCAACACTGACAAGAGGTGGAAAACTGCACAACAGTAATACCTTGTAAAAGAATAAGCTTTATACTTATCTCTCCATCTTTCTTGAAGAGCTTCACCCACTCCCATTATCTGACACTTCCAAGCATAATATCATGTTCCACACAGCGTGCTTTGGTTCCTCCCACCAATCCCTGCACCATTACAAGACACAATAGGGATCAGCTGCGGGAATCATAGCACGCATCCACAGAACCCTAAATCCACAGCTGATTCAGAAGAATTTAAAAACCCCTTATAAACTGTGATTCAATTTTCCCCAGCAGGAAAAAAAATCCTTTCTAATCTCTTAAGACAATCGAATATTCCCGGGATCAATCTACAGCATATTTACTTATGAATATTGTATTTTGTGCATTTCAAAAACACAATTAGCTTAACCACTTGTCTACCAGTGTCATTTATAAATGGTGGATGGGAGACAGGGAACTTGAACACAATCCATAGCAGCCCGGAGTGTGTTTAAATTTGTAGAGCGGGCAATGCTCTTTTATGTGGAAGTGATTCTTTACAGCTGCCCACCCACTTCCACAGCCTGCTAAATGAAACACCCCCCCCCCCCCGCCAAGTATCTTGACACATGGTGGGTGTAACGGAGAGAGACCAGCGAACATTGGTTCACTGATTCCCTGTCCTTTTTATCAGCGATTAAACACAGAAGCAGCATTTCCATATGTTACATCATTTCCGAGATCAGCTGTCACTCTGGCTGCTGTGATGGGGGGGAAGTAGATAATGGACCTCTATCTGTGCTCCATTAGCTTCAGTCTAATAGACCCCTGATGTCTCAGTAAATTGAACCTGTCATAGCAAAATGCTATCACATAGGGTGTTATTGGTTTCTTAGGTGATAATAATAAAGTCAATTATAAAAAAAATAAAGCTAAAATCTTGAAATTCCCCTACTCCCAAGTACATACACATAAATGTTTGCAGTGAGAACACCTACATACAAAAAAGACAATTAAGCTACAAATGTTATATATTGCTGCGAACGAGTGCAATAATTATAGGGCTATCATTCATGCTTAATGCATTTGTTACCCCAACACTTCATATTCCTGATATGTGCCTGCTGTGCCATGTACTTGTATGAGAAAGTATCCTGTTCTCTTTGTATTGCTTCCTTTATGTGAAATCCCCGGTGTTCCTGCCAGTCCCTCTGCTTTCCTATTAACCACTTCAGCCCCAGAAGGTTTTACCCCCTTACTGACCAGACCATTTTTTGCGATACGGCACTGCATTGCTTTAACTGAGAATTGCGCGGTAGTGTGATGCAGCTGTACCCAAATAAAATTGATGTCCTTTTCTTTCCCACAAATAGAGCTTTCTTTTGGTGGTATTTGATCACGTCTGCGGATTTTTTTTTTTTTGCGCTATAAACAAAAAAGTGTGACAATTTTGAATCTGCTATAAAAAAAAAATCCAATAAAAAAATGTAAAAAGTCGAATTTCTTCATTAATTTAGGCCAATGTGTATTCTGCTACATATTTTTGGTAAAAAAAATCCCAATAAGTGTATATTGATTGGTTTGCGCAAAAGTTATAGCGTCTACAAATTATGGCATAGAACTAGGGACTTTTTTTTTATAATTATTTTATACTAGTAGTGGCGGTGATCGGCGATTTTTATCGGTACTGCGACATTGCACGGACAAAATCAGACAATAAGTGACATCAATACAGTGATCAGTGCTAAAAAAAATGCACTGTCACTGTATAAATGATATCAAAGGGTAAGTGGGCTCCTAGGGAGTGATTTCTAACTAATATGCCCCGTACACACGGTCAGACTTTGTTCGGACATTCCGACAACAAAATCCTAGGATTTTTTCCGACGGATGTTGGCTCAAACTTGTCTTGCATACACACGGTCACACAAAGTTGTCGGAAAATCCGATCGTTCTAAACGCGGTGACGTAAAACATGTACGTCGGGACTATAAACGGGGCAGTGGCCAATAGCTTTCATCTCTTTATTTATTCTGAGCATGCGTGGCACTTTGTCCGTCGGATTTGTGTACACACGATCGGAATTTCCGACAACGGATTTTGTTGTCGGAAAATTTTATCTCCTGCTCTCCAACTTTGTGTGTCGGAAAATCCGATGGAAAATGTCCGATGGAGCCCACACACGGTCGGAATTTCCGACAACACGCTCCGATCGGACATTTTCCATCGGAAAATCCGACCGTGTGTGCGGGGCAATAGAGCTAATAGAGGGGAGGAGAAGCAGCAGCACACTGAGCTTCACAGGGGGCGTGTAAGGACACTATAAGACAGTCTATCTAGTAGCCATAAGGTGATGTGCTTAGTTGATCATCTTAGCACCAACTAAGCACATCACCTTATGGGGCCTATATAACCCATTTAAGAATTGCAATCCCTTTAAGTTATAGGCATACATTTTTAACACTTTTTGTTTAACAGAATGTATTACCATTGTGTGACTTGAAAGATTCTATAAGAGGAATTAATTCATCTTGTATCCTGGCTTCTATTGTTTTCTTTCCCATTCCAAAGTCTCGAAGAGTTGAAAGTGCGAACCTCCTAATGGCTTTCCAAAGTTCTCCATTACTAAACACAATGCCTGAAATACACAAAATAATAATGTAAGCAAGCAGTTATTGTCAAACACTGTCTCCTTTATTTAAAGCCTCAGTCTAGGAATGAAACGTGATCTATGAATTAAGGACGAGCAGATGATTGAAAGGTCTGCCCCTTCCATTCATAAATCCTGTTTCATTCATAGATGCTGTAGTTACGGCTTCTGTGAATGGGCGGAAAGGCTAGGCATGGTCGAGCACTTTTGATGAGTGCCTGTGATAGCTACCCAGGTACTATTGTCAAAACACAGTGTAGCGCTGTAAACCATCATAAAAGCAACATATTATACAGTGCATAGAAACATATATACATAAAATGCTTGTATATAAGAAAAGTGCAAAGTCCAGTGGCTGTAGCCAGTGATATGTAGGATTACCTACATAGTGAGTTCATAAAGGCCAATAGCCCAAATAATGCCGCATACACACGACCGGTTTTGCCAGCGGACTAAACTCTGAAGGTTTCTCCGACGGAACCCCAACGGAATTCCATTCAAGTGGTCTTGCCTACATACGGTCAAACCAAAGTCTGACCAAAGTCCGACCGTCCAGAACGCGGTGACGTACAACACGTACGACAGGACTAGAAAAAGGACGTTCAATAGCCAGTAGCCAATAGCTTACGTCTCGTACTTGCTTCAGAGCATGCGTCATTTTTGGTCCGTCAGAACAGCATACAGACGAGCGGTTCCATCGGAAATATTTAGAATGTGTTCCATTTCTAGGTCCGTCAGAATTTTTGAAAAAAAAAGTCAGATCAGGCATACAAATGATCGGAATAGACAATGAAAAGACTCCGTCGGACTTTTTCTATCAGACATTCCGCTCGTGTGTATGCGGCATAAGAATGATTTTGGATCTACTCTTAGAAAAGTACATTTGGTAGTGAGATGAAATAATAATAGTCGATGTAACACCAGGAATAGTGTATTCTCCACCCGGAGAATAAAGATGAATACTCTTACCAGACGTGGTGGACTCACGTGCCAGCGGCATAGGGTCAATCGAGCTTATGGCGACCGGAGCCTGGAACTCCAATCTCCAATGCTGTACTCTGGAACTCCCACGGGACAGGATGGAACTGGAACCCGGTTGTGAAATGATCCGAATGTAGGTAGTGGGTGTAAAAGCACTCTCATCCAAACAGGATAATAACGTGTGATTTGCTTGCAGCCCCCTGTCTACTGTAGCAGCTCCAGCAGCGATTTGCACCTTCTATTTAATTGAGGCTTGCAACTTCGTTTAACAGAAGTCTATGCAAGTCACAATGCAATTGCAAAAAAATAGTGCAGGAACCTTTTTCAAAGTCACTGTGACAGTAGCTGCTAATTGAACGGTTCCATTGCTGGCAATGGGGTACGACTTGTCATCAGATTTGGAACTGTCAAATCGCACTGGTGTGAAGGAGGGCTTAGGTCTAATACAATCTAATGTGTGTGGTAATCAGGCCAAGGCAATATTCAAAATGAACTGTATGAAATATCTATATCTTTAAAAAAAAAGATAAAGCATACAAAAAATGTTAACTCTAAGCTTACCTTTTTCATTACTTATTAGTGTAGAAAGTGGGGCTTGTGCTCTTTCTCCAAAATCATCAGCTTGGTTGACCAGTGCATCCTTTACAGCGCTGTATCCGGCAATCACCACCATTTTCTTGGGTCCAAAGTGTATAGTGAAGACTTTTCCATACTTTTCATGGAGCTGCAATACATTAGCAATTTCAGTTTGATATAAATTGGACGTATCGTTTTGAATTCACTTAGTATAAAAGATTTATCTTGGAGTGAGTGTTGCTAGGAAAAGTAGGAAACTAACCGTCTCCAAAACAAGCAAAGAATTCTAGATGAAATCATGTTGAAATGAGTACGCCACATAGTAGCCATTTAACCACCTGAATCCCGAGTGCCATTTTAAATGAGGCAGAAACTATTTGTCCCAGTGTAGTTTTAAAATGTCACATGGACTCAAGGGCTCCATCGAGTCCCAGCCGACCCTGGTGGTTTCAGCATTAAGCCCAGGCGTTACAATGATGTGATTGCCTAAAACACCCAATGGATGAGCCATTTACTTACAGGACTGATATGACAAATATTACCACCCAGAAGTCCATTGTCTTTTCAAAGAGGACTTTTTGAGTGCTTTCTTTTCAGGAAATATTTGTCTAAAGCCTTCTTTTTTTTTAACAAATCAGTATTTCTTTATTAAGGATAAAATATTAGAACATACAGAAAGAAAACTGAAGTAACCAACTTGACATGGTAGTAAACTAACTATAGGAGAGCAAAGCTTTCCTTCAAACAAATACAGATACTCCTCGTTTAACGACTTAACTGTTTAACGACTGCTCGGACTTACGATCAGCTCTCCCCACCTGAACGACGCGCTGTACATCATTGTATTGTACAGTACAGTACAGAATTTTCATTTGTGTTCTGTACTTATGCAAATGAAAAAAACGTTATTGAGCTGGAGTTTTATGTTTAGACCTTTCTTTTCACAATACAGTACAGTAATTAAGAATGCTTAAAATATTGATTTCTTGTGACTCCTCATTTAACAACCAATTCATTTAACTAACTGGTCGTTGGAACGGAACCTGGTCATTAAGTGAAGAGTACCTGTATATATTTTTATAATTTATTTAAAATTACTCCTTGCCAAGTCTGGTGCCCTGTGTCTATGCTGAGATGATGCAATTTAAGAAGGAGTAGACATGGTGAGCTTTGATAAAAACAGAGTCGTTTTTGGGGTCTGATTTCTGCATAGCCAACATAGGTTGGCAAAGCTTCCAGGTGGAGCGTGCAACCACTTATGTAGCATATTGATTCTCATTAACTTATGTACAGTACTGTGCAAAGGTTTTAGGCAGGTGTGAAGAAATGCTGTAAAGTAAGTATGCTTTAAAAAATATATATTTTAACTGTTTATTTTTATTTGTTTCATTTTATCAATTTAATAAATGCAAAGTGAGCAAACAATGTTGTCGGAAATTCCGAACGTCAAGAACGCGGTGACGTACAACACATACGACGAGCCGAGAAAAATGAAGTTCAATAGCCAGTGCGGCTCTTCTGCTTGATTCCGAGCATGCGTGGAATTTTGTGCGCCGGAATTGTGTACGCACGCTCGTAATTTCTGACAGCAAATGTCCGGTGGAGCACACACATGGTCGGATTTTCCGACAACAAGCTCACATCGAACATTTGTTGTCGGAAATTCCGTGTGTATGCGGCATTACACTTGCACACTTTGTACACTTGCAAAAAGTCAGGGATTTTGTAAGATTAGAGACAGGTGTATGATTTACCAATTATATCAAGCAGGTGCTAATGAATCAATCTCATATGTAGGTTGAAACACAGTCATTAACTGCAACAGAAACAGCTGTGTAGGAGACTGAAAACTGGGCGAGGAACAGACAAACTCTGCTACTAAGGTGAGATTTTGAAAGATAGTTTCATGTCACAGGTCATACACCATGGCAAGACTGAGCACAGCAACAAGACACAAGGTAGTTATTAATAAATATAAGTGAATGAGAAATAAAATTCTGCGCAACCCCCAATGTGTAAAAACTCCTCACAACCAAAATGATTAAAAGTGTTCCAATAGATTCATTAGCTGTTGCTGCAAATCACTATAGTTCCCATATCAAACCTTAAAGGGGTTGTAAACCCTCAAGGTTTTTCACCTTAATGTATTCAATGCATTAAGATGAAAAACCTTCTATAGTGCAGCAGCCCCCCAGACCCCCCCTTTTACTTACCTGAACCCGATCTTTCCAGCGATAGGAATGAGCACAGCTGCTCCAGCCGCTGTCTCGGGTCCTCATTGGATAGATTGATAGCAGCGGGAGCCAATCAAATCCAATGACGTGGGAGCCGGGGGGCGGGACGGAGTCCTGCTGTTTGTGTCAATGGACGCAGCAGCAGGACTCGGGAGCGCATTCACGCGAGTGCCCCCATGGAAAGCATCTCTCCGTGGGGGCACTCGAGAAGAGGAGGAGCCAGGAGCGCCGCAGAGGGACCTCAGAAGAGGAGGATCGGGGCCACTCTGTGCAAAAAACTTGCACAGAGGAGGTAAGTATGACATGTTTGGTATTTAAAAAAAAAAAAACCTTTACAACCCCTTTAAACAAATATCTTATAAAGTGCTGCGCAATATTTACATGTTGTAAATGTGTGAAAAGAATAGGATGAATGCCTCAAATATCCCAATATCATGATATATATATCAATATTTTAACATTATATATACATATAAATCCATATCCAATATATGCAGTATTTAAGTATAGGAATCACAAATGAGTAATTCAAGCAGTGGCGGCTGGTGCTCCATTTTTTGGGGGGAAGGCAAACAAACCACCCGACCCCCGTTTGAACAGTTGATCGATCGATCAAACACCCCCCCCGTCGCTCAGTCGATCAGCGAACAAACCCATCCCCATCACTCGCCCGTCCGCCCACCAGCCCCGCACTTACCCCATCAAGGTCGCGGGCAGCTTCGGCGGCTTCCCCCTGCGTCTCCTCCTCGACGGCATTGCCCCCTACTTCTGCTCTCAGCCAATATGGTCGCTTCTTCTCTCGGCCAATCAGGTCTTCATAATTGGCCGGGAGGAGAAGCAGGAGGAAGACAATAGCGATTATTCATATGCTTCAAAAAAACAAAAAAAAAAGACATTGAAATCCATGCATCCGGCGCCCTGCATGTAGATTAGGGGCCAGGCACATGGATTAGTAGGGGGCAGCACCCCTGCGCCCCCTAATGGAGTGGCCACCACTAAAAATTGCAGGTGAAAGGGTTCCACCACCGCTGTAATGTTATAAATGTAATGCACAGTCTACAAAATCCAAAACGATTCAGTGACTATCAATACAAAGAGGCAAGATAAAATATACCTGTGCTCAAATCCCAATAGATTATACATGTATTTAAACTATCAGGTGCTAAAGGGGTGTGACCACATTTTAACACTACAAATTCTGGATAAACCCTCTGCAACCCTATACACCCTTTCCAGCAGACTATGCAATGAAAAAATACAGAATTTGTAGTGTTAACATGTGGTCACACCCCTTTAGCACCTGATAGTTTAAATATATGTACAAGCTATTGGGATTTGAGCACAGGTATATTTTGTCTCTGTTGTAATGCAGGTCAGTGACCAGACCTGAACCTAATAGCTCTCCCTCACCTTGTGTCTGTATGCCCCATGTTGGCATGGTGTCCACCATCATATTTCCAGTTTATCGCGTGACAACCATTTTCTGTTTGTGCTCTTTCATTATTACCCTATCACATGTACTCGTAGTTGAGATTACAGTCTGACATACCAATGAACATTGAGCATGCATGGTCTATCATTATCAGAAGGAGGGTCCAGGACAATATTGTGAAAAATCACTAGGGAGGCCTGATGTCAAAGTACTGTACAAAGGAAGATTGCTAACACTGACCAAAAAGAAAATACACACAAGATGAATACCATAGGTGGAGAGGAAGTGTATACACTGTGGTGATGTCAAGATTACAAGTGTTCCATATGGACTCTTTTTTATCATTGATGGTTTTGATTGGACTCAATCCCTACTGTTTCCTGTGTGTATATCCCACTGCATGCCGCTGCTTTTATATGTTTTGTTATGCTCTGTATACTTATTTTTTGAGTGCAGTATTTTCCCTTTTGGTTCTTTATAGTATTTGCAGTGGCAGAGCAGTGTAGGACTGGCCGTACTTTGATGCAGTTGGCCAGCTTAAACATGTATTGCAATATGTGTGAACTAAAAGTCCCTGTTTTTCATGGCATAGTTTGCTGGAAAGGGTGTATAGCAGTGTGCAGAGGGTTCCAGAATTTGTAGGGGTAAGGGGTCTTTTTGGCCACTCCAGGTATCCAGGTATTTCCTCTGGATTTCTCCAATATTGTCAATGATGTGAAATCTCTCAAGCAAGCAATTCACCATCAATACCACTCAAAAGGAACATAAACTACACTAGCTACATGTTCCTTTAAGGGTAAGACCACAGCATCACCAGTGGTTTGTATCCAGGCAGCTCCTTCCGGTTGGCGTGATGATTGCACTAAGCTCCGCCCTGACACATTTCGTCACATCCTGTCACTTCTTCCGAGGGAAAACAGTACCACCTTCTTGTCTTATATATCTTGTCCACAATAGAGTTAATTGCATGAGTAGAACGATGGCCATGTTACTGACTACCTGAGCTATTTTGTGTGCTGCCAAATAACAGTAAATATACACTGGTTACATCCCACCTTTCCTATCAATTTTATGATATACTTGCATCTGTGATTTTGTTGGGTATCAATACTATGCAAGATTAATAAATTATAAATTGGAAGTGGACCAGTGATAAATATTACTCCACACTTACCTAATATGCAACCAAATGACCGCAGACCCACCTGAAGCATGGGAGGTCTCAGTCACTATTTTCTTGGTTTATAGCACACAAAAAATATCCTGAGGTAATATAAGCAGTCGCTAATAATTAAATCATTAATCCCACCTCAACTGTAACGTATTATAAAAGAGGAGGGTGGCAATATTTCCCACCTCTATACTAACCTGCCAAAGTAATAGCAGAACTGTATGATCATACCCTACCTGTTAATAGGGGCATAACACTTGCCATTTTGTTGGCTACCAACATAAACACCTAATAATAATATGGAATAAAAATTGAATAAAATAAAAAATATAATATATAATATAAAATAGATCTATATATATATATAATATATATAATATATAATATAAAAAATTTTGAAAAATCATAAAAAATGGAATAAAATGTTTTATGATTTTGGTATATATATATTTTTAACATTTTATTTAGAACACTTGTCAGGCTTGAGATGCCTATAGATATAGCAGGTGTATGGCCTGGGCACCACTCTCTTGTTTGATGACACATATAATAAATATAATACCAATACCAAAGTAGATGCCAAATATAATAATATAATGCCAAAGGAGATAAGGGGAACTGACTGATGCTCCTAGCACTGCTTATCAAGGGTGGTGGTTTTGAGACAGTAGTGTTTGGACAACATTTTAAAACCTTTATTTGAAGATTTCTTCCAAATAAAAAGAATTTACAGCGGGTGCCTGCTTCTACCATAGACATTTACACTGATCATACATAAAACATGTCTAAACAAACCTGACCCATCAAGACATGAACTCCACTAGTCAAAGCATAACACTGCCTCCATCGGCTTGTCTTTTTCCCATAGAGCATCCTGGTCCCATCTCTTCACCTAGGTTAGCAACAGACATGCAACCAGCCATCCACATAATGCAAAAGAAAATGTAGTGCATCAGACCAGGCCACCTTCTTCCATTGTCCTGTGGTCCAGTTATGATGCTCACGTGTCCACTGTAGGCATTTTTGGCTGTGAACACGGGTCAGCATGGGCACCCTGACCAGTCTGCAACCATACAGCCCCATACACAACAAACTGTTATGTACTGTGTGGTCTGACACCTCTCTATCAGAACAATCATTAAAGTGGATGTAAACCCGATTCATGAATGAATGAATTGAACTTGGCACATATATCTGCAGTCCCGTGGCTTTCTCCTACTACGTTCTTCTGTTATCAGCCTGATGACTTCTGACAAGTTCTCTGTCAACTGAGAAAAAAGTAGCCAGAGTTTTGTGTTAGGGAGGATGCTATAAATAGATTAGCAAAGTGCTGAACTATTCAACAAACAGTTCTGAAAGTCTACCTATGAGGAGAGGGGATGTGTGCCTTCCCGCCAATCAGCTGTCTTGGCTGTATGTCCAGGCTTCACTGCAGTGCTGAACAGAAAGAGAAAATCTCCTAACACGATCTAAACTTTCGAAAGAATATATAAATCTGAAGACAGCAGATATGCATGTAATACTTGTGTAGGGAGATTTGTTTCATCCCCGTTTATCATCTGAGGCTGTTCACTTCACTGGGTGTATGTGAGGGTTTACATCCACTTTAACTTTTTCAGCAATTTGAGCGACAGTAGCTGTTCTATTGGATTAGACTATATGGGCCAGCCTTTGCTCCCCACCTGCATCAATTAGTCTTGGCCTTATCACCAGTTAGGTCCTGAACACTGCAGACTGGAAACATCACACAAGGGCTGCAATTTTGGAGTTGCTCTGACCCAGCTATCTTCCTAGCTAAACAATGTCACTTTCCTGTTAATCAGAAAAGCTGCTATGGTTTGTGCTTGTGAACAGCAATCTTTTAGTCTGACCACAGATTTTCTATTGGATTGAGGTCTGGGCTTTGACTAAGCCATTCCAACACATTTACATGTTTCCCCTTAAACCACTCAAGTGTTGCTTTAGCTGGGTTTTAGGTTCATTGTCCTGCTGGAAGGTGAACCTCCATCCTAGCCTCAAATCACACACAGAGTGGTACAGGTTTTGCTCAAGAATATCCCTGTATTTAGTACCATCCATCTTTCCCTCAACTCTGACCAGTTTCCCAGTCCCAGCTGCTGAAAAACATCCCCACAGCATGATGCTGCCACCACCATGTTTCACTGTGGGGATGGTGTTCTTTGGGTGATGTGTTGGGTTTGCGCCAGATATAGCGTTTCTTTGATGGCCAAAAGGTTCAATTTTTTTTCTCATCAGACCAGAGCACCTTCCTCCATACATTCTGGGAGTCTCCCACATGCCTTTTCGCAAACTCAAAACGTGCCATTTTGTTTTTCGCTAAAAGTAATGGCTTTCTTCTGGCCACTCTGCCATAAAGCCCAACTCTGTGGAGCGTACGGCTTATTGTTTTTCTATGTACAGATACTCCAGTCTCTGCTGTGGAACTCTGCAGCTCCTCCAGGGTTACCTTAGGTCCCTGTGCTGCCTCTCTGGTTAATGCCCTCCTTGCCCCGTCCGTGAGTTTTGGTGTGTGACCATCTCTTGGCAGGTTTGCTGTTGTGCCACTTTCTTTCTATTTGGTTATGATAGATTTGATGGTGCTCCTAGGGATCATCAAAGATTTGGATATTTTTTTATAACCTAACCCTGACTTGCACTTCTCAACAACATTGTTCCTTACTTGTTTGGAGAGTTCCTTGGTCTTCATGGCAGTGTTTGGTTAGTGGTGCCTCTTGCCTAGGTTTTGCAGCCTCTGGGGCCTTTCAAAAAGGTGTGTATATGTAATGATAGATCATGTCACACTTAGATTGCACACAGGTGGACATCATTTCACTAGTTATGTGACTTCTGAAGGTAATTGGTTGCGCCAGAGCTTTTTATGGGCTTCATAACAAAGGGGGTGAATACATATGTATATGCCAATTATCAGTTTTTTATTTCTGAAAAATAGTTTTATGTATATATTTTTCTAATTTTACTTCACCAACTTAGACTATTGTGTTCTGATCCATCACATATAATTCAGATTTAAAAAAAACATTGAACCAAAGGCTGTAATGTAACAAAATAGGTAAAAAGCCAAGGTGGGTGAATAATTTTGCAAGGCACTGTATGGGTATTATGGGATGTCCACTTGACTTTAGAGCGAACTTCAGGGACACTTCTACTATATACAGTCTATACAGCTCCAGCTTCTTCCTCCAGCACACACTTGTTTGGTTCCCAGCTGTGTCACTCAAAAAAGTATTTGTAGCAATGGTCCATTAGAGGCATGGACTCGCAGCCCCTATACTTGTAGAACAATGGAGTAACACAGCTAACATTTCAAGCACTTCCTCCCATGGTCACTAAGCCCAGCACCACGTCTTCAGGCACTGCCAACCCACCTGGCTGCAGCTGCCCCTTTCACTAGCTCTTCTGGCTAACTTCTCCACAGACCTCCCCAACTGAACACTCACCAGCCCTCTCAGGAGATCTCCCTGACGTTCTGACCTGCTCCTACTGTCCTCTCACTTGCTCCCATGCCTCCAGGATAGGATTCCTCTGTGTGTTGTAGAGGGTCTCTCTAGCACCCGAGCCTCAGGCTCAAGGTCACCCCGCAAAAGGCCACCGACAGCCTCCTCAGCACTCCATCACCATATTTCACCTGACTGCCCCTGCTGGCATGACTTGTGCCTATTTATGAGGTGGCCTGCCCCCTTCTAGCCCATTTGCTTGGACTTGAGGTCCTCATTACGTTGAGGTCCTCATTATTATGCCAAGCAGCTCCTCCTAGCCTCCCCCCACTACATCTGGAAGCTTCTCCAAGGTTCCAGAAACAGGGAGAGGCACCAGAGATGCTGCTTGCTGAATCATCCAGCCTCTCAACCCTGACCTAGATTCAACCCAGGCCGGGCTCTCAGCCAAACCAATTTTGCTACATGAACAAATCTAAAGTATTTACATCTAGCACACTAGCTAGAGGGTGCTACATATATACAGTACATGCTGTGTCAGTGACTTATAACAGAGAGACAAGAATGAAAATGACAGAACTAAAGCTTGCACTTTCAAGAGAAAGTCATTAGTAACAGTTCCCATATTTTAATGCATGAAGGTTCTCTTTAAACATTGTTCTAGCCAGAAAACAATATAATTCTTACCAATTCAACCATATAATTTTTTCCAGTTTTTGGTAATCTCTGAAAGATCTCTCCAATAATTTCCCCATATCTGAAGCACTTACATACAGGTTTAATACAGTATATCAGATTGTAAGAAATCCCTAAAAAGAAGTAAAATAGCTGCCTCAAGAAATATAAAGCATTAAAATATCAATGTTATAAATGTGTACTTTTTATAGTAGAAACTATTTTGCTAAATAGCGGTGATAAAAATTATGATGTTTCTTTAAGCGAACTTCCTACAATTTGGCTGTATAACATTTTAACAGAGTTCAAGCGAGGTGACTACGTGCTTGCCAACAGTACAAAATACCATTTGAAGTTAACCAATTGAGTTCAAATCCCTTATGGACTAGAGCCTGTTTATTTGGCAATAACTAAAATAAAAAATGACATATACAGCATGATGCAGTCTGTCACTAGCATTAACATAGCACTCTTTGTTTTCTGTCCCATTATTTAGTTCCATATTTAGTTTCCTTATCAATATTCCTTAGTTTATTTGCTTGTTATTATTATTATTATTATACAGGATTTATATAGCACCATCAGTTTATGCAGCGCTTTACAATATAAAAGGGAGACAGTAACACAAACCATTTAACATTGACATAGGTGCTGACAATGCTAAGCTTTTATTTATTTTATTAGAAAAATGATCCCAAAAGAAAAAAAAAACGTTTTGTAACTACCTAAAAACTGTTAGCTGAAGTTGGGCTTTCATTTGTTAGTCACTTATGTAAAGTCCATCTAAGTCTACTAGTCTATCTAATACTACCCTCTCTTCCATAGATAGAGGAGCCGCCATAAAATATGAAGTGTGTTGCGGGACAGGTCACCTGGTAAAAATAATGAAAAAAGCCTAAAATTAAAAAAAAAATTTTAAAAATTAATGCAGCCACCACATTTAAGGATTGGTAAGCTGCAAATTAAATGTTTGCTTTTTAATTTAATATCACTCTAAGATGAAACATGAATGCATAATTTTTTTTTTTTTGGGGGGGGGGGGCGACAAGCAATGCTTTCTTTTGGTAATATTTTATTTATTACAGGTACTTGTGTATATAACACCTACAATTTATGTAATGCTTTACATACACATTCACACCGATCCCTGCCCTCAAGGAGCTTACAATCTAAGGTCCCTAACTCACATACATGCATATGGTAGGGTTAATTTAGACAGAAGTTAATTAACCTATCAGTATGTTTTTGGAGTGTGTGAGGGAACCCACACAGGCACAGGGTGAACATGCAAACTCCAGTCAGGTAGTGCCATGCTTGAGATTGGAACTGATGATCCTAGAGCTGGCAGGCAGAAGTGATAACCACTTAGCCACTGCATGTTTCTTTATTTAAAAACAATTTTTAACTTGTAGAACTGTCATATGTAAATCAAAGGTCATTACTTTAATCTACATATGAATGAAACAGTAAATAAAACATACCAATAATGTTGTTAATTTGCACCTCTCAATGACACTGCCAGACACTATCTGCGAGAGTTATTTAAACAGTGGCTGCAACCAGAAGGGACAAGGTTTTACAGGGTGTGTCTCCATGCCCAAGATCTGGAAGTGGTTAAAAGAATTTAAAGGGATGCTTCATCTGCTTTTTATACTATATGCCAGACAGACAGACAGAGACTTAAGTAGCCTTATTGTAAATATATTTTCATGTATTAATATTAACAAGATCTACCTCCATTAGTGATTCATGTGGCTTTTTCAGGTCCACCAGATTGAGGTTCCCAATAATAGGAAGAGGTTTAGGGCCCGGAGGCATCTTTTCTTTGCTCTTCTTAGATCCAATAATCCAGTGGAGAAAAAATACAGTGCAGACTGTAAAATACAATAGCAAGTCAATCCTTGTCAGGACGTAGGAGAGAACAGCCATAGTGAACGGCTGTTATTGCAAAATGCTAATGGGATCACTACACAACTTTTATATGCATGGGATTGATTCTGAATAAATTAATTTTAACTAGGGAACTTATGAACTTGAGCAGCCTGTTGTTTCATTGGCCAGTTTCCTTAGATTGTGATTACATAATCATGCGGCCATGCGTCTGTACTCTTCAAACTTGTTTAACTGTTTTTGTTTTGTTACGCAAAAGCGATGGTTATTTTCAGGCAGTTTTGATGGCAGAACATGCTCACATTAATCAAGTTAAGGCATGAACTATGCCTTAAGCAATATGTTCTGGGTATTGCAGAACAAACTCACTCAGGTTATATAAACAGCTGCACAATTTGTAATAAGAGAGGTGGCATAGGCAGCAGCTCTCTATGATCAATGTGATTTGGGATACATTTTGCATGGGGTATTAAAATGTCATTGACACCCTTCTACCCTCACCTTTACCCCTCTACCTACCATCACCTTTTCACAGAGCAAGTCTGTATGTGAAAAGCCTGCTGCAGACAACTATATAAATAAAATATATTTTTACATGTGGACATATTAAAGAATACTGATCCAGAATAACAAATGTTGGGCTAATCCAGAATAACAAATGTTGGGCTAATATTATATTAATAAAAATCTGATTGAGTGTGAACTGGGGGGGATAATAAGATAGACCCCTTTCTCAAGGGCTTTCCAATCAGGTCCATCTATCAGTCTTTCAGGTGGACCAGATATAAGGCTTCATACACGTTTATGGGTAGGCGGATGTAAACAAAGTTGTGTCTATTTGCATCTGCCTACCTCTGAGTCTGCTCAGGTCTGGAAAAAAATGGAAAAGGATTGTTTCCATTTCCGTTATTCTAGACCTAAATGTGGCGAATTGGAGGTAACCTGATGCAAGCAGACCAGTCCATTTATATCTGGCCACCCATAAAGCCATCACGGGACTGCCACGGTCCACTGTGAAAATACAGATAAAAACTGAATTGGGCAAAAATGTCACAAAACTGACTGTCTCTAATTCATCAGGGGATCTGCTTATGGATGCCTTGCTGAACATAGCGCCCGTGTGTGAGGGGACTCATAGAGAGGCTCAGGCTGCAGCAATCCAATCTGACACAGGCATCTGTGCACAGTGTGCTTTAAAGGGGTTGTAAACCTTTACATATTAAAAGAGAAAAGGGTAGTGTTGCACTGTCCATAAGATTGTAGATATAAATAAAGTGTCTCCTATAGATATAGCATGTATTCCAAAGTGATCCACATATGGGTGTAAACAAAATTTGTAATCGTGATACATAAGTTGCTTCACACAAAAGTCATAGTAGTGCTACACAATTAATGGTGTGTATACGTCACAGGTCACTGACTAATCAATTCCAATACAATAAATCCTATACAATAAATAAGGTGCTAATATTGCATGTATAAATGACTGTAAACATGTGTCTCAAAGCTGGACACTGTATCTTATACACATTGAGATCATACAGTCATGAAGTGTAAACAAATCTTGACAAGTATAATTAATCTGAGAAAAGTCTTTTGGTGATCTGGATGGGTGGGCGTGATCTATCCCTTCACCATTATATGAAAAATCATGTAGTTAGGTGACTTAGTCCCTTTCTTTCCATGTCACCTCTGTGCTCTCTGGCCTCTCAACTTGTATATGCTTTAAATCAGCATATGAACTTATCTCCCAGAGATGGTGTATTGGCATGGGCTCGCCTCTAGGGGTCCTCTGTTAGTTGTTTTTCAATGCTCTGTGTATTGTTATGGGAGCTGGGTCTCTATTATTCCTACAGGGACGATCCTTTCCAGTGGCCTCCTAGATATTGGTGAAGAAAGAGGAACACTCGTAGTGTGAAAACGTCTTAAAAGATTTATTTTAAAATACTGCAAAAAGCATAAACTCACATTTAAAAGCCGTTGACCGGCGAAAATCCATGAGTGCCAAACTTGTTCCTATGCGGCGTCACTTCTGGTAATCCTCCACTCACCCCATACGCGTTACGTCACAGTCACGTGACCCTGATGTAAAGTGTAGGGGTCTCTATTTGTATGCCACATCCCTAAATATGATGTACCAGGACTACAATTGTAGCAAAAAAAATGGTGGGACTTTTAAGGCAAAGCGTATTCGTAAAAAAAATAACATTTTATGTCATGTATTTACTGTAAAGAATGTGTTTCAATAATTGCAATATAAACTGGTTCAAGGGTCGCTGGTACTTTTCTATTGTCTGTAGAAATAAACTAATTATTTGTAACCCACAGTTGTGTGGGATAATGGAGTATAACGCCTCCACATCGATTGCTACAAGTGTGGCTCCCTCTGGGAGAGTCACTCCCTCTAGGGTGCGCAGAAGATCCAGGGTGTCCTTAACATAAGAGGGAAGGCTAGTCACATGTGACATCAAGAAAATATCTATAAGTTTACTACCAGTTTCAGAATAGACCCCAATGCTTGACATTATTTGGCATCCCGGGGGGGGGGGTCAATAGCATTTTTGTGGATTTTCGGTAATGAATAAAAAACCGGTATCTTTGGATATTTTACTGCAATGAATTCATAAGTCTCCTTGTCGATCATACCCGAGTTGAAAGCTTGTGCAATCAGTTTGGCAAACTTTGATTGAAACGTATCAAAGCTATCCTCGGGTACTATTTTTGTACCATATCTTGTTGTTGAAAAATTTTTTGCACATCTCGTCATATCGATTTTTATCTAACACTACTACATTGCCACCCTTATCGGCTGGTTTAATTACTAATGATGGATTGTTGCATAATTGGTTTAACCCCTAAAGTTGTTTTTGGTTGAAGTTTCCTTCATGTAAAGGGGAAAATGAAGTTGTTCCACAGCCTTTGTGACCTGTTCCACAGCCTTCTGTTTCATTAAGATTGGAAGAGTCTGTTATTACATGTCTAAAAAATGTTAAGAAATGAAATAAAATGTTATATTTTTTTACAAATACGCTGTGCCTCAAAAGTCCCACCATTTTTTTTTTTTGCTACAATTGTAGTCCTGGTACATCAGATTTAGGGATGTGGCATACAAATTGATTTATCTTTGTTCTAATTATCTATGTTGGGGTGGAAGACACCCATTGACCTAATTGTTTATTCTATTGAGTAAGCATTTTCTCTGGTCACAATTGAATTGGAGACAACCCATTATATGATATACCTGGTTCCGGCGGCATGATGGAATTTTGTGGTACAGCATGGGCGGGTCTTATGACCCAGGCTAAGGATACATATAAAACCAGAGAGCTGCCAAATATACAATTAAACCAATCAGTGGGTAGAATTCGTAAGTTGTTGGTCAAAAAGGTCCGTACGTTTTGGCATATACAATACTTTGAAAGATATATCCAGGAGAAAATTTACCCTAGAGGTTTAAGATTACACATTTTTCCCAATATATCTCAAATTACAGATCCTCTGAAACAAAGATAGGAGCAAATACTCTCAGATTGCTCACTGGAAATGATGAGGTTCATGATTGAACACCATCAAAAAGAATTAAAAACACTAGATAGACAAATTAAGGAAATTTTGGACCAACCAAGCAATGGACTTACTGGGCAACAATGGCTTACAAAGATAAGAGAACTCAAGGAATACGTGCAAAAGGTAATAGCAGAAACTATAGATGCTAAGGAACGTACATTTTTTAAGAGACTCAGTGACTTTTGGTGAGGGGTCAGCTTACAGGTGGAACAACAAAATGAGAAATAGACCCCGGAGGAGGGGTGCACAGGCAAATAGGAATTACACCGACTCTCCCAGAGGGAGCCATACTTGTAGCAATCGATGTGGAGCCGTTATACTTCAGTATCCCACACAACTGTGGGTTACAAATAATTTGTTTATTTCTACAGACAATAGACAAGTACCAGTGACCCTTGAACCAGTTTATATTGCAATTATTGGAACACATTCTTTACAGTAATGTATTTACTTATGAGGGCTCCCACTACCTCCAGGTCCAGGGTGTGGCTATGGGGACCTCATGTGCCCCCTCCAATGCCTGCCTGTACCTTGGGGGTGGGAGCGACACCTTTTTGCCAGGGAGGACTTGTCGATGCACAGATGCATCAACGACATCCTCATGGTATGGACAGGTTCACTTCCGGTACTTCAAGCATTTTTGGACAAGTTATGTCCAAACAGCGTTACCTTTCTGGATCTTAATGTTTCCATCCAACTGGATGGCCAAGTGGTTTCATCACTATTCAGGAAGGAAACAGCGGGAAATACCATTCTGAGAGCTAATAGCTCACATCCCGCTACCCTAATCAAAAGTTTCCCCTACAGACAATATCTGCGCATCAAGCTCAACTGCTCAAATCCAAAAGACTTTGAGAGGGAGGCCTAGGCCCTTAGAAATAGATTGATCACACGTGGATACAGTAAAAAAAAAATTTTTTAAAAGCCTACCTAAAAGCATGTGGTCGTCCACATTCGTAACCTCTTTTTAAATGAAAAATACAGGATTCATCAACAAACGAATCTGTTAAATTCATTACTACTTACACCTACCATCATAGTATTATTAGGCAAACAGTTCAAAAATTCTGGTATCTGCTTAGTAATGACGATATCATAGGGAAATATGTCAAACCAAATCCGGAAATAGTGTTCAGACGTAGTAGATCCTTGAGAGGCAAACTAGTCCATAGCAACTGCACACAACTTTCATCAACGCAGGAGGGCCCCTTGAGTACCTATAAATGTGGAGATTGCCCTAAGTGTCCCTACATTAGGGAATGCGAAACATGCATATTACCTAATGGGGAAAGATTTAAGCCCTTATACCACATGAATTGCTCCACAACTGGGGTGGTCTATCTCATGACTTGCATTTGTGGTGCATTTTACGTGAGAAAAACTAAATGCCCCTTTCCGTATCCATGTCCATGACCATGTTTATTATGTACCAAAGTTAAATACCCCAATTGGATGTCATATAGGCCTAAAACACAACTACAATACTCTAGCTTTGAGCTTTATGGCATTAGATCATGAACGGGAGGATCCTAGAGGGGGTGACTTTGACAAATTTGTTCTACAACATGAAACTAGATGGATACATCGCCTAAAAGCCCTTACTCCTCCAGGGCTAAATGAAGAAATTAGTTTAGCATCTTTTCTCTAATTACCTTGACTGTCATCATATGATCCGACTTCCTTCAGTATATAGTGTGTCTTTAGCTGTTACAATCCATCCTGTTGTTATGTATATATGGGTTCATATGGGGGACCCTCTCAATTGTCAAATTGTGACAATATCTAACAATTTATAGGTTGTACTTTATTCCAAGCAATTTCTGTATCACGCCTTACATGTAAAATCCCTCCCTACAGGCTACTGCAGCAGTGTAACTCAGATATGGGCAATCCCCCTCCTTAACATGGCGAGCGGCGATATTGGCGGATGTGGATGTCCCCCGCCCTCACGCCCAGGGTTTCCCTGGGTCTGTATTGACGCGCTGGGGTGGGTGGAACCTTGGAGTTTCTCTCTCTCCCCCACTCTAAAGCCTGTAAGCAGCCTAGTGATATGTTTGGCAGTGCTGAATCAATGCAGGTATGATACCTTTTTGAAAAACAAATTTTTCAAGCAAAAAAGCCTTTAAATAATTGACAGTGTATTCATGTCTCTGTCCACTCTGCAGATGGTGCTGGTCTCTGCTCAAGTGAGACAATATATGGCTGTAATCTTTGGAATTTGCTGGGTTTGAAATAATCATAACCAGCATTACTTTCTTCCTCCCTGTCTCCGTGATAGGTTAGTATTAACATGTCTTTCATATAAGGGCAATATAGTCTTGTAGAGGAATGTTACCTTGCATAATTAACCTTAACATCATCATTAATAGTATTGTTAGTGTAATTATTTTTATAATATTATTATTATTGTCCCCTCTATAGAGGCAATGCAAGGATTGGAAATTAAATCTAAACTATCATTACTTTATAGACTCAATGTGAGGAACCCAGAGTAAATCTATGCAAGAAGCTTACTTTGTCATTTATCTGCCTAGCGGATCACCTACCTATGTCACCACGACAGCAGGAATTATTTAAATATTTAAACCAAATTTTATGGCTACAAAAAAAAGTAAATACTATACTTTTAGTTGGGGGCATACCATTAGAACCAAGGTATGTGTAATTCAGTCCCTGACAGAACCGTCTGGGAGAAGCGCATGTATGGTCTACTTTAATATAACATAAATAAATAATATTAAAAGCTGTAGAGAGAACCTTTGGTACATATTAATTAAAGAAAACAGTGAAATGAACAAATAGGTAAATGGATTATTAATATTGGAGGTTGGAGGAGGAGGGGAAGTGGGGAGGGAGCCCCACTTGGCATCCCTGCGCCTTGCACAGTTGAACCATAAGGAATATCCGAGTGTACATTGCTGTCCCTGGGGAGGAATTGTGGCATTATGTGGGGAAATGTGTTACATTGATATGACTATTATTTGAAAATAACTTTGTCACTCTATTTACATGGCAACAACCAATGTCTGTTACCTCCTGATGAAGAGGACTATGTCAGTGAAACGCGTTGAGCTGAAAGACTATGTTGTATGAATTACTGCAGTGGTTGGAAATGACTGTTTTACAATTGCAATTTTATTATAAGTCTGTTATTACATGTCTAAGAAATGAAATAAAATGTTATAATTTTTTACGAATACGATGTGCCTCAAAAACCCCGAGTATAAAAGTGAATCCAAGACCAGACAGTGACCAAGAGGACTTCACAATAATGCCAGTTTGGTCAAAAGACTGTTGACCAGCATAGCTTGTAATTGTTCCTATTTAATTGTTCCCTATGGTTGTAAAGAGTTCTAGCACAATAGGACAGTGTAATTCTTTGTGCTGTGAGTTAAAAGAAACTCCAGAACAGGATGGTAGTGCTCCACTGCAAGCAAAGACCCCAACGCCAACAAGGCTAAGCTTATATTTTACTGGTCAGGGATTTAGACAGGGCCTATTGCTCCTAGATAGATCTTACAAAACCATCATTGTGATATTCTTGCATTGCTGTCTTTCTATTTTTCAACCTTTTCCTTTTTAGGGATTTTACCTTTAGTACAGCACAATAAAATGTTTCTAGCTGTGTTAGTGGTCACACAGATCCAGGTACAGGACAGGTGATCACAATTCAGTGTCTCCTCTGGATAACCTGTACACATTTTTATCCTGACATTTTTGACTGGAGTTCTTCTTCAAGTTCTTTAGTCTGAAGGTGGTGGGTATCCTCTGCAGGCAAATACATCATATTTACTACTAAGAAAGAGACACAGTAATATAATGGATTACAGGTCAGACAAATACTGATTCATACTGTTTTATTCAGAGATATTGCATTTTTAAAAGTACAAAAGTTATATTCAAAGTGTCATATCAAAGCGTAACAGCTAAAATGTATAGTTTACAAAACAAAAGTGTTGCTTTTAGCTGTCCTTCATTGGTAATTTAGCTTTGCACATACTAAGTGTGGCAAAGGGACTAAAGTGAAACCAATGCCAGGTTTCAGATTTATATCTTCTCTGGAGACTCCAGGAGGTGGGTAGAAAGTGAAGGTTTGCAGAAGGCCAGTGAAAAACAAGAAAAGTTCCATTCTGGCTAAACTTTCTCCAACACAAGCTCTTCTTCCTATAAAAAATACAGGAGAAAGAAAGTCAACTGAGGAGTGCATGATAAAAGCTGTGCTCTGCAGTCTGGAAGTACTGTTAAAAAATTAGACCTAAATGTATAGATGGCATAGAGTGGAAAAAGTGAGCCCCCTTTAACAATAGACATACTTCAACAACCAAACGGTGATGTGGTCTCCTTCTACTAGATACCTATCAAGTATTCAGAACAGCAAAAGAATTTTCAGTATTTTTTTTTATTATAAATATATACCTGTATTTATCAGCATATAACACGCACAGGCGTATAACACGCACATTCATTTTAAGAGGGAAGTTTCAGGAAAAAACTTAAATTTTAAATAAGTATCTTTGAAGCAAAATAAAGGTCAGTGCCCATCTGCAGCCTCACCGTTGCCATCAATACAGCCCGATCAATGCCCATCTGCAGCCTCACAAGTGCCATCAATGCAGCTGCCTCACCATTGCCATCAATGCAGCAGCCTCACCATTGCCATCAATGCAGCAGCCTCACCATTGCCATCAATGCAGCAGTCTCACCATTGCCATCAATGCAGCAGCCTCACCATTGCCATCAATGCAGCAGCCTCACCATTGCCATCAATGCAGCAGCCTCACCATTGCCATCAATGCAGCAGCCTCACCATTGCCTTCAATGCAGCAGCCTCACCATTGCCTTCAATGCAGCAGCCTCACCATTGCCTTCAATGCAGCAGCCTCACCATTGCCTTCAGTGCAGCCTGATTGATGCCCATCTGCAGCCTAGAGGGGACAGGCAGGGGGGCGGGACAAGCGCCGTCAGATTACATACAGTGAGAATCTCCTATGATAGACAGAACACTGGTCCAATGGCGGCCCAGGAGACAGGACTTCCTATTACAGAGGCCGCCAAGTAAACAGGAGATTCTCACTGTATGTAATTTGATGGCGCTCGTAAAGCCCCCCTCCCTGTCCCTTCCGAAGCAGCTAAAATTGAAGTATCTGCGTATAACACACACACGCTATTTGCGCCTGGTTTTCGGGGTGAAAAAGTGAGTGTTATACGCCAATAAATACAGTATTATTATTATTATTATTATTATTATTAATAATAATATATAATAACACATATATATATATATATATATATATATATATATATATATATATATATATATATATAATAATTATACTGTATATATATACACATATATTATACACACACATATATATATATATATATATATATATATATATATATATATATATTTGATAGTAATCCTATTGACTTCCATGACAAATACTTCAACATCGACATCAGGCAAAATAGTAGTATGTTAGAAAATGAAAGGAGCTTAGAGGAGATAAGTATTAAAGCCAAGGGTAGTCTGGTTCCTGTCCTTGAGAATGGGCTGTGATTTACTGTCATAACATGCAGCTAAGGAGAATCTACCCATACTTGGATGAATAAGGTTGCTTAATTCAAAGGTATAACATGCAATGTCTCCCAATTTCCATAGAAGCAGTAGTCATTTTAAAGCTACCCAATGATGGTGGTTGGATGCAGCTACAGTCTGACTGCTGATAGATTTATCTTACAAAAAGATTTTTCCATAAACATTCTGTCATTGTTGATTGCTTTCAGAACTAATCTGTGCCACTGTTTGCTGCTTTCCGTCCTGCAGATGAGTCCTTACAGGATCAGTCTGCTGTTTTGTACCTAGGTCCCATACATGAGTCGTGTTAATCTGTGCAGCCACTATCTAAATTTCGGAAAACTACTGTAGGTCTTTTCGAGTCAGTGTGTTTAGATCTTCTCACACTCCCTCGCAGTGGTGGCTGGTGCTTTTTTTTGGGGGGTGCCCCCCGCTATCAGTCGGTCGGGTCACCCGCACTACCCACCTCATACCCTCCCCGGGGGCGGTGTCGGTGAGCACTTACCCCATCTAGGTTGCGAGCGGGCAGCGCTCCTATGGGCGACGGGTGGCGGGTCTTCTCCATTGGGTCTTCTCCTCCTCTGCAACATGGCGGCTTCCGCCGTGCGTCTCCTCCCTCCTCCTCCTAGGCATCCAATAGGATCACCTGTCCTTTTAGCTAATTGGGTGATGGGTCTCAGATTGGCCCCGAGGAGGATCAGTGTGGCAGCAGCGAATATTCATTCACTATTGTCACACAACTGGGTGGGTTTGGAGCGCAGTGCCATGCGCCCCGAGTCCACCTTTTTTTGAAGCCTATTAGAGCATCTGGCTTTAATCGCGTGCTTCAAAAAAAACACCCACCCTTTGGAATCCATACATCCGGGGCCTTGCATGTGGATTAGGGGGCCGGACGCATGGATGGGGGGGTGGCGCCCATGCGCCCCCAATGGACGGGCCGCCACTGCTCCCTCGGCTGGTTCCTGTTAAAGACCTCTGCATGTTTCTTGATGATCCTTGTTATCTGCCTTTCCTGTAATTTTGCCTGTCAGTCCTGGTTATCGGTAAAAAATAGAAAAAATGTGCACTTGAACTCAATCTACTGTATTAAATAGCTGCTAACACAATTTGCTGGCTGCAAAACATATACAGAAATAAAACCAAGAAGTGTAGCACTCATTAAAAAAATCACACCAGAGTGAATATAAAGTCAATTCTTTGTCCACATATGATAATTAATAAGGTGAATAAAGATGTGACCCAGAGAGAGATCTACTATCTCCTACAGAAGCACACACAGCGTCTTACCAGATGGAGTTGATCACCTATTTACAAGTGCAGCGGTACCCTCTAGAGGGCTGCTGAGTGTTGTAGTCCATCTGTCACCCTGCCCAGCCAGGCACACAGTTCTCATTCACCCCCAGGCAGAAAACCAGTCCTTGAACTTTGTTTTGTATTTTTATTGAGAGGAATAAACTTGGATGGGGATGGGATACTCATGAGATCCCCAAACTGAGTGCAGAAAAATGAATATTGGACTGACTATATACCCCTCTGGTATATACAACTCCAATCTTCAACTCCAGCACATCACTTGCTTGCAGACTATCTCTCCTCAACACCTCCAGCACATTACTTGCTTGCACTTCCCGGACCAGCTAGCACTGATTTGTAGGCCTGACACTGGCTCAGCCAGGCCTGGGGTGAATGCCCTTCTTAGGCAGGGAATGCTGGCCCCTTTAGTGTAGCAGAATGGTAGGTAGTCCCAGTGCTAGCTGTTCATGTGGCTACTGCTCCCAGTACCACCTCTTCAGGCCCTGCCAGCCCTCCTGGCTGCAGCTGCCTCTCTCCACTGCCCGTACCGCCACAGTCCACTCCACTAGCTCTGCACCCATCCCAGACTGAAATCTCCCAGTCCTCTCAGGCGTGCCTCCCCAGTCCTCTCCCAAATGTGTGTCACTCACCAGCCCTCATGGCTGCGACCTGTTGTTCCTCTCCTGGAGACTTTGCCTGGCAGTGCTCTCCCGCTGTCCTCTCTTGCTCCCATGCCACCTGTCCAGGACACCTCCGTGTGTCGTGAGAAGGGTCCTGTCCACACCTGAACTCCAGGCCCAAGGTCACCCCCCCCAGACTGGGGAGCTCCCTCAAAGGCTCCGACAGCCTAACACTCCATCGCCAGCTTTCACAAGAACAACTCCTCCCCAACTGGGCTGACCCTGGCTATTTAAGGAGGCCTGCCCACTGCCAATCCAGGTTGGTGATTGGTCAGGGCTCCCCATAACACCCCAGACAGCTCCACCTCCCCTCTCCTCCTTCCCTTCTAGAAAACACTAGATCATTTGGAAAGAAGTGGGAGGTCTTGATGATGCTGCCTGTGAGTCACCCAGCTCTGCTCTAAGTCACTCCCAACCTAGAACAAAACACACCCAGGCTTGGCTGCCAGCCAAGCCTGGAAATTTACCTACTCTCACAAAAACATGCACTATCCTTTTAGCACACTAGAGGGTGCTACACAGGTGGTCAAAAAATGCAGCTATGCCTCAGGAATGGCTCCCAAAGGATCCGATCCACCAGCTAATAAACTGTGCTTAGAGCCCCTCCAAACTGGGATAGTCAGATAGTATGAAGCAGTGAATCCCCAATGGATATATTTCCATGGAAGATATGGAGCTCTCATAGTGTAGTAAGTTTGTAATCTTTTATTTATTGAAGATTAAAGTAACACTGGATCCAGATTAAAACAGCGCGATGTTTAAATTACGAAAGTTTCCAACCAACTGGCCGCACTTTGCTTTATTTCGGTACGTGATGACGTCACACGACAAAGCTCCACCCTATGGGTTTCATCATCATAAGGGGCATGGCTAACTGATGGCAAACATGCTTTATGTACCCTGGATGGCGAACAATCCCCTTGCATTTTAGGTCCCAGTGCCAGAAACCGGAAGTCGGGAAGACAAAATTGCCAGATGACTTAGCAGCTATACTAGCAGCAACGATAAATTAATATTCAGTTTATATTATGCCACAATATTATGAATTTCATTAAAAAAGACACTAAAATAAAAACCTACTTAAAACACACAATATAAAAATATAGGTATATATATATATATATATATATATAGATTTATTTAATAAATCCAATCATCGTGTCTCAAGGAACAAAGAGGGAATGTGCGCCATCTTGTTGTACAAAAGCATAATTACAACACAATTAATACACATTTTGAAAAACAAAAAATGCACCTCTTTTCAATCTAGGTGTGCCTCCAGATCCTTTGATATTAAGTAATTTCTAACATGTACCACTAAGAACGTAGTATATTTGATCCAATGCCCATGTGGTCTCCAATATGTGGACCGCACGGTTCATACCTTCCAAACCAGGGTCGACGAACACATCGTCAACATTAAAAGGGGGTTCCCCACGCATAGTGTCTCAAAACACTATGCTCTATGTCACAATAGAAATACGAAAAGTAACCCTTTTTATGATGATAGATGGTTTTGTCCTTAGTTGGAGGGTAGTCACACCAGGGCTTGAGATCTGATGGATCTATACTGTTAGACCTTTTGCGAGGAAAATAAATCATGTCTTTAAAATTTTGAGATCATGAGCCCCAGGTATGGGAGGTGAACTAAGGGTCACCATGACTTCATTTATTTCCCAACTATTAATGTATAACTCACACTAAATAATACAAACGAACAAATTGCAAAAATGGAAACAAAGATATTTACATGTTTTGGGTGGGTAGATAAAGAGGCCTAATGTCGCAATAAAAGTTGACACATATACTTAAAGTGGTTGTAAACCCTTACAGACCACTATTACCTACAGGTAAGCCTAGATTAAGGCTTACCTGTAGGTGCAAGAAATATCTCCTAAACCTACACGATTTAGAAGATATTTGCAAAAGACAGGCACACTGAGCGTGCCGTTTCTAACAGCGATCCTGCCGTTAGTGGCGGCTCCCGTGCGCAGGCACGGGAGTCACGTCATCGCGGCTCTGGCACTGTGATTGGCTGGAGCCGTGATGACATCACTCACGCGCATGCGTGCGGGAGCCGCCACTAACGGCACGATCGCCGTTAGAAACCCGGAAGGAAGATGGACGCTTCGTGGAAGAGGGGACAGCAGTGACATCGCAGGCTCTTGTGTCAGGTAAGTGACACATAATGGGCTACTATGCGATGCATAGTAGCCCATTATGCTTTACCTTTGCAGGGAAACAAAGAGGAAGTAAAACCCATCAGGGTTTACTTCCTCTTTAACTGGATTGTTCTCAAAGAGAAATCACCCATCTCTAACAATGCATCTAAATATTCATTGAGTCTGTCCAAGTTCATTTCAAACACTTCAGGAAGACATTTGAATTCTGTCTACCCAGTTGTATTTCAAAATATATATGATTATAAGTCATTCTAATTACATATTATATTCCAGGTCATAGATACAGTTATGATTTCAGTGTCCACTGACCCAATGATAATTATGTCATAAGGTAAAAAATATAATAAGATATAATAAGATGTAGAGCAAATTAGAAGTAAGAATTGTTTTAAAGATACCAATCATTGTTACAAATGACATATATCTATCGTGACCATATCTATATAAAATCCACATAGCATGTGTCTTTACCTAGATAAATAAGTACTCATAGGATCTACAAAAGTGATACATTAATCCATATATCATAATTTTATGTGACATTGATGAAAAAAAAAATACTGGTTGTATTGTACATTGTACTGGTTACCCGAATCCCTGAATATTAAATATATATTCATCAGCACCACTATGCAAACAGATGCACATTATGAAAATAGAACTTATTATTTAATAGATATTTCAGAACATGTATTTCTGCCCTCAGACATGTCTAGTGGTTGGAAGTGATATTACCTAAAGCCACAAAAGTTAATCAATAGACTTTTCTTAACCAATGGAAAAGAAGTCATACCTTTTGGGCTGAGCTTAGTATAATTTTTATGAGCCTATTGTCTAACATGGTATTTAGGATGGGAATAGATGCCATGAATGGACACTAAATCAGACACACAGACACACACTCTTCATCAACTCATATTTCTAGAATTCATGAAGATTTCTTGACACTCTATGCTTTGAAACTCTGAGGTTGCAAGAAGTAACTCCTCTTTAAGCAGTAGCCATCTTGGAAGCCATGGCAGCCATCCTAAAACTCTGGTAACCAGCAGTTCAGACCAGTAGCCATCTTGGGAAAGGTAATTATGTCGTATTGATTTTACCTGGTATTAATTTGTGTTCTCTTAAATATTGATTTATTGAGTATTATACAGTTGGATGATTATTCTCTCGAATCAGTAACCGCCTTGTAGATTTTTCTCTAAGCTTCAACTTTTCATTTTTTTCCTTAAAAAAGTGAATAAAAATAGACCCAGCCCTTAGAGCCAATCCTTATCCCGAAGTTACGGATCTGACTTGCCGACTTCCCTTACCTACATTGTTCTAACATGCCAGAGGCTGGTCACCTTGGAGACCTGCTGCGGATATGGGTACGGCCCGGCACGAGATTTACACCCTCTCCCCCGGATTTTCAAGGGCCAGCGAGAGCTCACCGGACGCCGCCGAAACCGCAACGCTTTCCAAGGCTCGGGCCCTTCTCTCGGGGCGAACCCATTCCAGGTCTCCCTGGCCTTCACAAAGAAAAGAGAACTCTCCCCGGGGCTCCCACCGGCTTCTCCCGTGTGGCGACGCGACCGGATCGGTCATGTCGCCGCACTGGATGCCGCAAGGCGCCTGTCTCTGCCGCTCTAGGGTCTGGGGATCTGAACCCGACTCCCTTTCGATCAGCCAAGGGTGACGGAGGCCATCGCCCGTCCCTTTCGAGCGACGCTCGCCTATCTCTCAGGACCGACTGACCCATGTTCAACTGCTGTTCACATGGAACCCTTCTCCACTTCGGCCTTCAAAGTTCTCGTTTGAATATTTGCTACAACCACCAATTTCTGCACCCGCAGTGGCTCTGCCTGGGCCCTCGCTCTGAGCTTCCGTGCGCACGGCGGCGGCCCTCCTACTTGTCACAGCCTAGCCCCCTGGGACCATCATCTCATCACCGGTGACGGCCGGGTATGGGCCGACGCTCCAGTGCCATCCTTTTTCAGGGCTAAGCTTCGACTTTTCAATTTTTCATTTCATAGTTTCCACCCCATTGACATAACAAACGTCTAATTTTATTTCACGTTGTTAACCACTTACTTACCTGCAGTATAGTAACGGTTGAATTTGTGAAATACAGACGTTCTGTCTAATTGTAATTTTTACAAGGTTATAGATTCTACAGGGAAGTTTATCATTTCTGTGTCATTTAAAAAGTACAACACTGCCATTGGCGGGTGTTTCAATTGATATTCAAGATTTTATGTAGAACAATCAGTATTTTGAATTTTAGTTAATGTTTGTTTTTGTTAACCAATAATATATATAACTATTTTGTATGAATACATGTCTAGTGAATAAATTTCATATTTTTAGTCTGTGTTTATATTGATTGATTCTGTATCTTAAAAATATCATTTAAATGGACTCATTCATAAATACCCCATGCAGGAAAATTATCCTCATAAGCACGACCATACATTAAAAACCTATGTCCCATATGGACTCCACATAGAATGGAACGTGAATGATTGTAATAAAATTAATGGCCAAATAAATTCTTTAGTATTTGGTTTTATGTATCTTAGTTCCTAGTTTGTGTCATGTAATGTTTTCTTATTTAAAGTTTTTTCTTGAGTGGCCATGGCTGGTTTGTGGCTATATCCTGTATGTATATATATTTTATACCAAATTTTCTGTATTTTTTGTATGAAATTTGTGTATATGTATTAATTGTGTTGTAATTATGCTTTTGTACAACAAGATGGCGCTCATTCCCTCTCTGTTCCTTGAGAAGTGATGATTGGATTTTCTGAATTAAATTATCCATATAAATGTTTACATTCCCGACTTCTGGTTTCTAGTACGGGGAACTGGAAAGCAAGGGGATTTCTGCTGTCCGGGTACATAAAGCGTGTTTGCTGTCACTTAGCCATGCCCCTGATGACGTCTTATGATGACAAAGCGCATAGGGTGGAGTTTTGGTGTGTGACATCATCATGTACCAGAACTGAGCGAAGTGTGGCCATTTTCTTGGTTGGAAACTTTTGTAATTCAGACATCACGCTGTTTTTACATGGATCCATGTGAGTATTATTTTAATCTTCAATAAATACAAAGATTACAAGCTTACTACACTATGAGATGGCTCTATTTCTTCCGTTGAGTTATATCCATTGAGGATTTAATGCTTCATACCATCTGGCCATTGCAGTTTGGACAGGCTCTAAGCCGACTTTGGGAGCCGTTCCGGGGGCATAATTGCATTTTTTGACCACTTGTAATTAGGTGGTCAACTCCATCTTGTAAGAGGCTGTGTGTGCTTCTGTAGGAGGTGATGGATCTCTCTCTGGGTCACATCTTTATTCACCCTATTAATTATCGCATGTGGACAAAGAAAGGACTTTATATTCACTTTTTCTTTGTTTTAGTCCTGGTAATCTGCTTGCCCTGACCTTTTACCTATGTGACCAAAACCTTGGCTAATAATTTTGTATCACACTTCATTTTTGCATGCTGTCAGATGTTTCCATTCTGTAACTGAGGGCTGCAACCTGGTAGTAGTACAGAGCAAAGCTCATCATCCCTTGCAGTGTGCTTTGGTGAATACTAGGCAGTTCCTCAAAACCTGCACCCTAGGGCTAACATTTTTCTGGTGACACAGAGGGCCCCCTACCTCTGTAAAACATTAATGCTTGGATCATCCAAGAGCGTATGTTTATGCCTATGGAGGAGGGAGGGGGTAAAATTAAAGAAGCATGCTGATATTGTTTTCCTTAAAAATAAAAAGATGCTCACCCAGGAAAATCCAGCATAACTGATTGTGCGTAAAAAACTGTTTTCTGGTTTGTCCATAACTGTTGGGATACACCTGCATGTAGGCATCTTAACGTTGTTATATCCTCACAGTATCAAGGCTTTTGATAACATTGATATGCTCCTGTCAGAATAGCTTCAAAAGATAATTGTTGTTTAAGAACCAATTACAGTCAAGTAGTAGGCTGATTATTTGCTGCCAGAATAAATGTGCAATAGGTGCTTTTACCCATAACATGTGCTTTACACAGCCTGTACTCAAACTGACCAATGCAGTGTTAACGTTCTCTGAATGCTGTATGTAACCAACAAGAGTAGCCATAAACACAAGGGCAGGGGGCTGTCTCAGGTTAGCTTGTAGTAAAAGAGGTTTTACCCACACCTCGATTTGGAGTTTCCAGCTCCCAAAATCAGCTATTACTGTCTGCAGAGACTGCCTGAAGGAGAAGAAATATCATGTAACAATAGTGACCTACCTGCAGAGAAGGGCATAAATGCATCTCGTTTTACAAACTTCCCGTTAGCATCCAAAAAGTGATTTGGGTTAAATTCATAAGGAGTCTTCCATTGTGTCTTGTCATACAAAACAGATGTAAGGAAAGGAATGACCTCTGTACCCTACAAGGAAAGGTACATTGTACAATGCTTGATAATAAAACACAGTTAGCCTTAGTGATTAAGAAGCTAGTTCTGGAGGAGTTTACTTTTAGTTACATAATTGCCAAGATAGTGCCAAAAAAGCATATAAGCTTAATTATTGTTTGGACTGGAGGACGGAGTACTTTTATAATAGTAATTAATTGGATGGTGATAAAAGTGAGTAGAGTCTGTATAAAATGGCACCATCATTTACATGTGTCTAATGCCGCGCACACACGAGCGGACTTTTCGACCGGACTGGTCCGACGGTCTATCCGACAGACTTTTGGTGGACTTCCGAGGGACTTTCCGAACAAACGGACTTGCCTACACACGATCACACCAAAGTCTGACGGATTCGTACGTGATGACGTACGACCAGAGTAAAATGAGGAAGTTGATAGCCAGTAGCCAATAGCTGCCCTAGCGTCAGTTTTCATCCGTCGGACTAGCATACAGACGAGCGGACTTTTCGACCGGAAAGATTTGAAACATGTTCCAAATCTAAAGTCCGTCAGATTTTCGACTGAAAAAGTCCGCTGCAGGTCCGATGAAGCCCACACACGGTCGAATTGTCCGCCAGACTCGGTGCGTCGGACCAGTCCGGTCGAAAAGTCCGCTCGTGTGTACGTGGCATAAGGCAATGACCACTCTGAATCTTGATTTAAAGGAATCCTGCATTAAGAAAATAGGTAGGCTACCATTGCTGACCTCTCACTTTGAAAAAGCTAGTTGCCTCGCTGACATGCAGATAAGAAAAAAGATCACAATTTGAAAGACATCATATGTCATATGGATTTTATGTAGGGCTTTTTAGAAAGGATAATTTATCCCATCAACTTTCTGTACCTCATAATATAGGTTTGTTTGGTCTCTATGTGAGCGGCATTTTCTAACACATTTTGATAGACTCTTAGTATGAATATAGCACTGTCATAACAGGATTTATAAATTATGTGTAAGTTTTGGTTCTGGTTCTGTATATTCCTTTAAGGAGTCTGCTAGAGGCTGTATGGCATAGAAATTTTATGTTGACTATTTACAGTCTTGCCTTAAACAATATACTGCTAATAGATTTAATCACACAGGCCCGTGTTTGACATTGGTGCTGCGACTGGAATGAGGCAATGTGATTTATGAAGGCCTTCTGTTTGTCTGTACTTGACTAAGCAATTTGAGGATTTGTTTCTGGCTTGTAAATTTTGAAAAAATAAAGTTTCAGCACAACTGTTCATCTTTTTATTCAGTTTGAGGTTCATCAGATCTTATTATTGTCACACTGGATATTTATAAAGCTTAGATTTGGATCCCCAAATCAATTGGAGCACTTAAGGTGGAACTATAATCACCTCCACTCCAGAGCTGCAGTGTCCTAGAGCTCCCTCACCAGTTGCTGATATCTATGGCTAGTCTTCTTCAGGGTACCGAATTTCGACCGGTTTTATTGGCAAGGCCAAGATGGCATTACTCTTGCGCATGTGCAGAAGTTTATTAATTTCAGTTGATGCCTAAATTGTACACTGAGCTGTGTTTGAGCAGCTCAATATACAGTGCAGACAGGCATGTAAGAAAATTGAATGCAGGAGAGTAATAGTACGTCTCTTCTAACCCGTCTGTTCACATTTTTTTTACTTACAGTGCTGCTTTAAAGGTTAAGTTAACCTTTTGTAAAATGTTCATTAATTTATTGTCATACCTGCAGTTCATTTTGGCCTTCCTGGGAGCCTTACCAGAAAAAAAACTCCTAATTAGAAATCCCTAAGTCCTGGCTTGTTGCTAATATTAAAAAAAAAATGTTGGTTTTCTCACCGATAATTCAGGGAGTAATTCCCTGATAGTTTTCATGTTCTAGCAAAATAGCAGGATGTAGGGATCGCTAACTGAAAGCTTTCACCCAGGCTTCAAGAGGGGCCCAAATGGCCTACAGGTATGACAGTAAGGTAATTAACATTTTTCAAAGCTGCACGGTTTATTTAATATCTGCTGGGGACCCTTGGATACATACGCTATTTTCTGGAAAAGGAAAACTGGAAAAAGCCAAGCGAGTCCATTTAAATGATCTTTTAAAAAAACGTGACTGGCTTCTCCTCCAAACACAAAAATGGCTTTTTCTGTCCACTGTAAATAGGTCCTTTAGCACAGGACTCTAATGATAAATGGGAAGGGATTTCTGGAACTCACCTTTGGAATGCAGTATCCCCGAAAATACACATCACTTGCAGTTGTGTGTGGCAAATTCAGAGGCACAATATTAGCAAACCTCTGAATTTCATGTATTACTGCTTCAGTATAAGGCATATTCCTCCGATCATCCACTGTAGGCATCTGACCTTGTTTAATATGTGTCCTGATTTCCTCTTGTACCTTTTCTATAAAACAAGAGTAAGTACATTACGTCAGAATCTCTACAATATGTGAACACAATCATAATCAGATCTAGTCTGATAATCCTAGTGTGAAGAGGGGAGCACAGAAGGCCATGGGTTGAGCAGGACCATCCATATCATGCACTTTATTTGAACACATACATAAAGTTATAACAAGAGAAGAGAAGAAGGAAAGAGAGGAGCCAAACAGGCATGGTATAGCATAGTTTATTAAAAACTATGAACATATAAACAACAATTGCACTCATAGAGTGGTGGGGGTGACAGGCGAAGGCCAATGGTGGATGTATTCCAGGACAGTCCAATGAGGCTGATGAAGGAGGTATAGCTTGCCTCTGAAATGTGTCCCTATTGGCTACCACAATTGTCGAAGCTGGGGGTTCCCAGTAAAATGCATTGACGTCATCTCCCTGAATGTCAGACACCATTCCAAGCATCACCCGGCATCACCACTTTGCTTCGGTCCGGTCCATAGTGTGGACTGTGTTTCAGGAACACGGGACATGGTACTTGGTGCTCTTGTGCAGCAGTAGGAAGAAGCTAGCACTATCCAGCTGTATCCTCTTGCTCCCCATATCCCTCGAGTGATTCTCTCAGGAGTCCAGTGCGGTGATACTTAGCCACAAGGAGAGACTACGGGAGCTTCGATCAGCTGTTACAGCCTTCAATGCACATCGCTGCCTTCACAGTCTCCTGCTGACAGTGAATTACGCATTCACACACCATATTTGGCAATTGAAATTGTTTAATTTTAAAAGCAAGAATAAAAACTTACAAACATGGCACTAAAACCTAGTTTTTATTCTTGCTTTTAAAATTAAACAAGTTTGTAGCAAAGAGCACTATATAGCTCCCTTTGTTCCATGTACCATATGTATTTGGAGTTTCGGTGCCCACATTGAGGAAAACGGGATTGTTTGGTATATGTCAGTGCCGCCCAATTAGTATCCTACTCCGTGAGGTATAAGGACCTATAAAGACTCCTGGTGTTTAACCCTTTATGGGAAGGCGCATTTGACCTGTCTGTTAAGTCAGGGGTCCATGTCATGAGACGAGCTCATCTCTCACCTTGCTGGTTGAAGGCACTTTTATGACCATTGGCTCACAAGTGAACATTCTTTATGACCATTGGCTCACAAGTGAACACTCTTTGGGAACTAGCATATAATGAAAATGCATAAGCAGAGATTACCCTTGGTGAGATTACCACATGTCAAACCAATAATGAGACCTAAATATGTATAGCTTAATGTATATCTTCATTTCCCAAGAAATCAGTAGATAGCTACTGTGAAACGCTGCACCTAAAATGCACTTTAAAATACATCTAAACCCAAGAACAAAAAAGCAATATATTGCAGCTTACTAGTCCTTAGATGTGGTGGCAGCATTTATTTTCTTTTTTTCAGGCTATGTACATTTTCTGCATGTACAGAAAGGATAACATCCTGTTGATCCTGCCAGAAATTCAGTGTGCCCCACTCAGGCCAGTTGTAAGCAGGTGCTTGAATGTTAATGTTTCGTGGCTCAGGGGTTAATAGTGTGTGCTGTGCCTTCCCCTGAATTTGTAATTTCCTGTCTTCTGGGAGATGATAAATGCAGATCAGACCTCGTGGTCACTCAGTTATGGAAAGTGAGCAGTAAGGACCATTCATGTAAGATGTGATCGGGAGCGCATGCCTGGAATTACCTCACATAGAGATCCTGGCATTGGTTGGAGGACAAATCTTATAGGGATATATTTCATCTTGTACGGACATTAATGTATTAGAAGTTGTGAGCACCATAGCAAAGCACAACACTTACATAAGGAAGGGAAGATGGAAAAGTGTTCTGTAACTGGATGTTGCATTGAATTAATGCATGTTCTGCTGGAAATATTTTAAAACAGCCACAGCCCCATACAGCGTTTTAAAGGTCAGAATGGAAATGTGTGGACTATGTCATGGATCTGCAGTAATGTTTATCTGTCAGCTTACCTCTCCATGTGTTCAGCTTAAGAGACCAGCCGCCCTTCACCTGGCTTCTTAAGTAATCTCTCCTCAAAGCATGGCTCCACCCCAGTCCCTATCAGGGAACACTATATTAACATGTGCACTGCAAGCCAGCCCTGCTAATCAATATTATGTGTTTGGCTTCCGTGTGCTACTTGCTGTGTGTTCATGTCTGGTTCTAGTTACCGATCTTGGCTTGTTCTTGACTGTCCTTGTCTGCTTCATATCCCGACCTTGGCGTGTTCCTTGACTACCCTTACCTGCTTGTTGCCCCGACCTTTGGCTATCTCCTGACTATCCTTTGTTGTCACAGTCTGCTGCTTCTTCTCTACCTTCATGTAGTCTACCTTGAGCTGAGAGGCCCTGGGGGTCTCGACCTGGAGCCAGACTGCAGCTAAATCCATCCCCACCACTAGGGGCCTCTGGCGAACACCCGCTGGCTCTTATATTCCACACCCTGGGAAATCTCATGCTCATGCTCTTGGTGCTGCAGAATAACTGCTGTCCTGAATCACCTAGAGCTCCATCCACAGCAGTCAGCCGTAGGGGCCACTACCATGCTGTGCACTCCTGATCCCAATGGGGTGCATCTGTCACCTGGACTCAGGTGACCTGACAGACTATCTGCTATGTTACACTAAATGTATCCCTTTGGAAACCATTGACGAGGAGATGTCTGGTCTGATTTACTTTCGAGGAGTAAATGAGAGTGTGCTTTCACAGTGTATTAATGAATTACGGAATGAAGTGTACCATTACAAGAAAATCCTTGATGCTAATGTAACACACTGCATTGTTACTGGTTGCAGGATACTAAATGGCCACAAGATGGCAGTGTTCTACGGTTTAGCTATTACAGGATCTACTATAGCAATGCTAAGAATGTTGGGACCTATATGATGCAAGCAGGTTTTCTTCACTCAGATAAGCTGTAACTGAACTACAGATCCCAGAAGAGTGAGCAAAGGGGCAGGTGCCTTTAAAAAGGAAAAGCTCTGGAACATTCGGGGGAGAAAGGAGGAAACTGGTATAGAATCAGGACATGTTAGAAAAGGAGGTTCGGATCCAGGAGATCACAGGCCAGATCAGATCAGGCCAGAGAGCTGAGAAGGAGATTCCAGATCGCTGATCACACTGAGAGGCAGGATAGCCGATCCTGCAGGCAAACAGATTCGGTCATCACTATTGGCACCACTTAATTTGCTGGAAGACAGAGAGAAAGAGGGCCCCCTCAACCAGCAAGGTCATCACTTTGCCCTGCTACATCGAAGGACTGGGTGAGAGGGTACCTAACCCATACCACATCACCTTATGATATCAGCTTATATGTTGTTGCCACTTACATAAGCTCAAGATAACCTACAGTACAAACTGCCACACAGAGACACAGACTCCATAACCCACTCAGTGCTGCGGCATATCTCCATTAACTGCTTATTGATCCACTGCATGCAGGATATCAGCATTAATGCTTCTGCTTCCCTGACAGGCAGGAATTCTGTAGGCATTCCCCTTCATGCCTTTTCTATCCCAGGAATGAACAAGCCCAGTTCTGCACTTAAAGTACAATTAAAGGCAAAACTTTTTTTTAAAATTTTGGATAGAGTGGAGAGGGATTAGAACCCCTGTCAGTTTTTATTGCTGTCTGTGCCCCCGTTAGGGAGATTCACCATCTCTATTTGTTCTGTTTACCATTATCATTGAAAGTGAAAGTAAAAGAAAAGTCCCCAGAAAAGTACTTTGCATAGATTTTCTCTCACTTCCTGTGTGGCTATGGGACAGGAAGTAAAGGGAAATCTCTGCAATGGGACACAGATGGCGAAAAAAAATTGACAGGGGTTCTAATCTTCCCTTGCGCTATCCAAAATTAAATAAAAAAGTTTTGCCTATAGTTCTACTTTAAAGAGACACATTTCCGCTAAATTCTGCTCCCACCCCCTTTCCAACTTAATTATCCTCTAAATTCATGTGATGTCTTTAAAGTGACTTCCCAGGCTTGTTGCCAGCTTTTAAAGGGAAACTCTGCTTTCTTTTTCACTATCTCTAGCGACATGCTATTTCTCACTCGAAGAGACTACACCTCTACTTGCACCTACGTAAGGGCCCATCAAGCCGGCAGAAGAGTCCTTCCCATATTTGTGATTGGTTCTTTATAAAATATTTCTTATCAAAATCATCAGAGAGTTAAACTCTGACTCTGGTTACTTGGAGCCCACAAGCAAGCTAGCCTGACGTCTCTTGCTATTTTCTTTTCTGCTCACTTGGGAAAATCCTCTCGGTGGGACACATAACGTTTAAACTCAGAGTCCTGCAGGATAATTGGGTCTACTTAAAGTGGCACCATTCTGTGTTATATTGCTAATTTCTTATATGTTGTTCTCTTTTGTGTACATCAGACTTGATTTTTCTTCCTTATACTACTAGTAATCTGACCTTCATATAAACTGAATAATTGTTCATCAAAAGTGGTATATTTATCCTTTGTGTGATAACCAGGGTGACATCTGGCTAAAGTATTACGGTGGTGTTAGCAGGGGTTGTGACTCAACCAGGGCTCAGAAGCGAACAGGGATCCCAAAATACTGTATCCAGCTGCTCCTGAGGGGGTAAGCTACACTAGGAAATGAGGAGTGACAAAAAGAGGAGAAGCAGTCAGTTCAGGAGAGAGAGCAGTGGTGGCTGGTGACTTAGGCTCTGTAGGTGGGGGAGGGGCTTGGTACTTTGTGCACCCCACCAAGTGGCTGGGTCCCTATGTTATTGCCCACTGTGGAACAGAACCCTCCTCGAGACTGGGCATGGTACCATGTATGTGCAAGACCTTGTAAAGTAAATGTGGTGGCTCCACTCTTTGCCTTCAGGCTGGGCACCATAAAGTGTACAGTGTAAGAAGAGCTTGTGGAGAGTAGATTAGCCTCTAGCCATGAGGTGACGCTAACCTACATGGGAAACAACACAAATCTATCAGCATGCAGTTCCCCCTTGTTAAAACAGTTGTTAGGGAGCCAGCAGCTGCCAGCTCCTTAGCAACCAGTGATATTTCCTGCCCAGCCCCAAATCCCAAATCCCCAGCTGACAGGTAAATGTAAACAAAGGAGTACGTTTTTGTAATAACTTTTTTCTTTTAAATGATGGTGGCCCCTAAAATTCATACCAGTCCACCACCAGTACCAGAGTTATACACTGTGAAGATTTCCAATTAATAGAGGACTATTGATTGATGAAATACATCAAGGATTTGATTTTATATCATACATTAGGGACTATAATATTATCACAGAATAAATTGGATTTGATCTGTTCTTTGTCAATTTATGAAGAATAAAGTTACTATTACTACTATCAACTTTTTATATATATATATTACTGTGAAAAAGCTTTAGGCAGGTGTAAAGGAATGTTGTAAAGTAAGAACTTTAAAATAAATATTTTAATTGTTTACTTTAATTTCAATTTACCAAATGCAAAGTGAGCAAACAGGAGAAGAATCCAAATCAAATCAATATTTGGTGTGCCTTTAAACCAGCATTAATTCCTACACTTGCACACCTTGTACACTTGCACAAAGTCAGGGATTTTATAGGATTAGATTCAGGTGTATGATTAACCATTTATAGCAAGAAGATGGTAATGATCATCAATTTCATATGTAGGTTGAAACACAATCATTAAGGCCATTTTCCCAGTAAGGTGCTTTACAGGCGTTTTAGCGCTAAAAATAGTGACTGTAAAGCGCCTCTCCTGTCACTCCAGTGTGAAAGCCCGAGTGCCCCAAAGATGCAAGCAGCATCTTTGGGGCGGTGCGGGAGCGATATATACACCGCTCCTAAACTGCCCTGCCTATTGAAATCAATAGTTAGCGCTACCGAAACGCCTGCAAAGAGCTTTTGGCAGAGGCGAATTGCAGGCGCTTTTAACCCTTCTTTAACCCTGTCGGTGGGGTTAAAAGTGCACCACTAGCAGCGGCAAAGCGCCATTTAAACAGTGGTAAAGTGCAGCTAAAACTAGCGGCGCTTTACTGCAACCGCCCCCACCGCCTCTGTGTGAAAGTGCCCTAACTGAAAAAGAAACAGCTGTGTAGGAGGCTTAAAACTGGACGAGGAACAAACAAACTCTGCCACTAGGGTGAGGTTGTGCAATGGCAAGACTGAGCACAACAACAAGACACAAGGTAGTTATACTGCATCAGCAAGGTCTCTCCCAGGAAAAGCAGACTGGGGTTTCAAAATGCGCTGTTCAAGCGCGTTTGAAGAAGCACAAAGAAATGGGCTACACTGAGGACCGTAGATGCAGTGGTCAGCCAAGCAAACTTAATGAAGCAGATGAAAGACACATTATGCTTTCTTCCTTTTGACATCAGAAGCAGTGCCATCAGCACAGAACTGGCAGGAACCATTGGGGCCCGGGTACACCTATCTTCTCTCTCGTTCCTTCCAAGTTGGGGCTGCATTTCTGCAAATGGAGTTGTCAAAAACTGCCTACTGTCATTTCTTAAACTACACTTTTTTTTGGTGGATGAGTAGGGATACTATGTACCCCATAATCATTCACATGGGGGAGGGTGAGATCTAGGGGCCCCTTCCAGAGTCTGATAAGCCCCCCCCCCACAGACCCTCACAACCACTGGCCAGGGTTGTAGGTGTGAGGCTCTTGTCCCTGCCCCAAAGCACCCCCCAATGTTGAGGACATGTGACCTGGCATGGATCAGGAGGGAGGGGCGCTCATTCACCTACCCACCTTTCCTGACCTGCCAGGCTGCATGCTCAGATAAGGATCTGGTATGGATTTTGGGGGGACCCCGTGCCATTTTTTTAAAAATTTTGGCGTGGTGGTTCCCCTTAAAATCCATAACAGACCCGAACTTTTTTTCTTAACTTTTCATTGCCAGCATTTTTTTTTTTCACATTCAGGTGTCAGCGGGGTAACCCGCTGACAGGTGATGACTTATCGGTTGTTATGGACCTGGTGACCGCCCACGCCTTAACAACCATGTTGTTTAATGGTAGCTAAGGATGCCGGCAGCTGCTGGTCTCTTAAACATTGCATGCCAGGACCACCACTTATTTACTGCATGCATTTTTTTTTCTATTTGACTTTTACTACTGTTTTATGTGGTATTTACCAAGCATTTTTCCTTTTTGCTGTAAATACTGCATACAGCAATAGTGAATTGACATTTTCAGGATTGCATGCGGTATTTGGGAAAACACCTAAATACCACATGCGATCTGGTTCTGTGGAATGGAGCCCATTGATTTGATTTGGATTTCTCTTCTGTTAATTTACTTTTTGTTTTGTTAATTGATAAAAACAAATGATTAACACTTCTATTTCTGAAAGCATTCTTAATTTACAGCATTTTTCACACCTTCCTAAAACTTTTGCACAGTAAAATACAGTATATATATATATATATATATATATATATATATATATATGTACACACAGTATATATAAACTGTGCACGTTGCACAGTGCAGGTGCACGCTACAAGGGAATTTGCTCCAGAGCTTAGTAAATTAGATGAAGCTTCACTTTTCAAAGAATCACATGCAAGGAAAATAAACATGATTGGATGATGGAAGTCAGCTGGGCCAAGTCTGGGTCAATGTGGCTCTTGGCATCTGGGTCTAGGGAGAGAGTGACTTCCCCTAGTTGACATTTTAGCTTGAAAAGGAATAAAATACATCTAAGATGCGAAGGTCTGTTCATAAGGACGGGCCTCGCATATTTTTCTAAAGTTATATTCTACAGAGGCAAGCTTCTATCCTTGTCTGCCCATCCACTTATTAACTCAGAGATGCAGTGTAGAGCTGAAGGAAGTGCACCTAAGCTTCTCCTCGACTTTAACATATTATATGACGAATCCGAGGGGCGTACTTTCTTTCATTCTGCCAGGTGCAGCAGAAAACGATATTTTGAGAATTTGTGCTGGTCTGGGGACAATCTTGTTTTGGATTGGAGCTGCTGGAGCTATGAGAAAGGCAGAATAGTTTGCTTGCAGAGGGGAATTGTTTGTGGGGGATCTTGCTTGACCCTTGCTTGGGGAAAAAGGGAATATGCAGGGAGATTAGTGCTGGGGAAATTTTTTATAGGGTGGGATTTTTGCTAGAAGATGGGTGAGTAGAAAGATTCTTAGAGAATTTAGCTTGTGGTGGGAGTTTTACCTGAGGGAAGGGAAGCAATAGAGGGAAGATTTTTGCTAGGGAAGAGATAAACATTTAGTTTTGCTTGAGGGATAAGGCAGGGACAAAATCTATGTTTGGAAAAAGTGTGCTCTGAAGATTAAAACATTTCACCTGAGTTAGGAAAAAATATTTTTTTTGCTTGTGGGGTGACTGAATAGCTTCTAGTTCGGATTCTTAAACCCAGAACTAAATAAGTAGAGTAAATGCCTAAATGCAGCACTCTTTTATAAGTAGCTGACCACTGCACACTGTATGCTTGGAGTGAAGCAGGCAGAAATATGTAATGTATGGTATGCATTACATACTTTTGACTGCCATACTTTGTAGATTGTGTTGTATGCAACATACCACTGACTGTCGTACTCTGTACGCTATGCTGCTCGTTACAAACGTATGGCTGCTGCATTCTGTACATTACAGACCATGACTTCTGCACCTTTTACACTGGTCTCCTATGTTACATACTAAAAACCCTGCATACTGTGCACTGGAGTGTGTTACTTACTCTTGACCCTTGCTTTCTGTGCCTTACATAATGCTGACTCTTGCACTCTGTGCATTACTTATTTTAGCCCCCTGTGCTCTGCACATTATTTACTCCCGACCCCTTCACTTTTTGCTTATGTACTCCTGCCCTCAGCCCTGATCTCTGCACTGTATGTTACATATTACTAACTCCTATGTAGTATACACTATGTTGTATATAACAAACTCCTTATCCTTGCAGTTAATATATTACTCATGCCTGACCACTGCACGTAATTTGGTATTTTGTAATTACATGCTCTTAACCAAAGTAGTCATCCTCTCAACAGTTGCTGCTGCTAAATAGCCCCTGACATGTTTAATAAAGTTCTTCTTCAAGGTAGGCATATACAAAGTGTTAGCTATCTGACAATTTTCTATGTGCAGAAAAGCATATGTAATGAAAGAGTTTAAATTTAAAAATGATCGTGTTAACCTCTTAGTGCTGGCCACGCGCAAATATGCAGCCGCTCGGCACCTGGTGCTTGGCGCTGAGGTTCCACATATTTGTGTGAAGTGCTGCCCAAACAGTTGTGCCGGGAACGTGCCTAACCGAAAGATCCCGATCGCTGCTTGCGAGCGGGAGTTATCAGATCACCAGACCGCCATGACAGCCAATCACGGCGGTCACGTGCTCTTAAGCCACACCCCGTCTCCCGGCATCATAAACCTCTGAAAGGGCCAGGAGGCGCCGGCATGAAAAGGTTAAGGTTTACATGTGTCTGTAAAACCTAATTGCTAAGCTTGTGGAACAGTAATTAAAGCATATTGTTTGATACAAGGAGTGTGGTATATGCATTCCTTGTATTTAGTAAGTAGGCCCCTGTTTTATTTAATCATACCCTTTCAACCCCTTTCTATGCACAATTACACCTTACCCATGCATACTGCATCATTGCTCTCCCTGCTGTGCCCAAGGGATCCCCAGGTTTTGCACAAGGGGCGCAATACCCCTTCATAGCAATGAAATCCTGAAACAGGTTCTACCCTTTACCTACTCTATCTTAATCAGTAATTTTGGCTGGTTTTCCAGTTTGGTGAGACTTGCCAATCTAAAGAGCCATGATCTTTTCTACATTAATTTTTTGTCTGGACAGTGACATAAACAATAAACCATGATTTTGAATTTTGTCTCCCAATAACTGGAGGTGGACAATGGTCAAGCAGACATTTCCCATAAATAGCATCACTTTGTAAACCCACAAAATTACTTTGTATTTCTGGATACTTCATCATCAATAAAATGCTCCAGCGTAGTGTTGTAGATGTTGTCTCTGTCCCAGCTGCAAAGAGATCCAGCACTGAGTGTACCAGATTTTCATCATCAAAGTACTTTTCAGCTTTGGCTGACTCCTAAAACACAAACATTAAATGTAAGTTACTCTTTACTTTGTCATTATCATCTCAGTGTAAACCAAAGCAGAAATGTTGTAGTTTTAGAAATACATTTCATAAAATTTAAATAAACTTATGCACTTGTTGACTTGCATTTCTATTTAAGCGAATGGAATCTGGGCATTAAAATAAGTGAGAATCTGGCCTAATGCCCGTATGATTAATCCAAAATCTTGTGAAAGATCGTCCGTTTTTTTTTTTGGTTGCTAGTCTCATATTGAAAATAAACAGTTTATTAAGGTGACAAAAATTCTCGTATGACAGAATAAAAATTCGGAAGTGATGTAATGTGTTGTAGTGTAATGCCCCGTGCACGCGGTCAGATTTTCCGACGGAAAATGTTAGATGGGAGCTTGTTGTCGGAAATTCCGACCGTGTGTAGGCTCCATCGGACATTTTTCATCGGAATTTCCATCACAAAAAATTTGAGATCTGGAGCTCAAATTTTCAGACAACTAAATCTGTTGTCGTAAATTCCGTGTGTACACAATTCCAACGACCAAAGTTCCACGCATGCTCGGAATCAAGCAGAAGAGCCGCACTGGCTATTGAACTTCATTTTTCTTGGCTCGTCGTACGGGTTGTACGTCACCACGTTCATGACGTTCGGAATTTCCAACGGGATTTGTGTGACCGTGTGTAGGCAAGACAAGTTTGAGCCAACATCCGTCGGAAAAAATCCATGGATCTCATTGTCGGAATATCCGATCGTGTGTCCGGGGCATATTTGTACTGTATTTTTCGAATGACAACTGTACTGAATAAACGTAAATCGTACGTTCTGTTATCGTACGAGAAATATTTTTGTGCTTGTCTGATCGGATAATATCGGATGAACTGTTGTGATCGGCTCTTGAAAGCTGTGTACTAATGATCGGATTATTGTACAATCTCTTTGAAAGCTGTATTTTTCGTACAAATTTCGGATCGTGTGTACGGGCCATAAGTCTTTTGTGTGAGTTAAAATTTACAGATTAGAAATTAAAATGATTCTCCTGGCTTAAACATTTGCAGCCAAATTTTCGTTTTTTGGTGAGTCAATAATTGTAATATTTGTTTAACGATGAACTTGAGGCATATACGTCGATGAAATTGGAGTTTATATTTCAGTCCATCTAATCCTGAGATTTAACACAGCCCTGTTATGCCGCGTACACACGATCGCAATTTCGGCCCGCAAAAGACCGATGAGATTTTTTCGTCGGAAAATGCGAACGTTTGTATGCTCCATCGGCCTTTTGCTGGGCGAATTCCAGCCAGCAAATAATTGAGAGCATGTTCTTAATTTTTCGGTCGGAAAAAGTTCCTATCTGAAAATGCAATCATCTGTGGCATGTCTGTGGCAATTCCCACGCGCAAATTTCCTACGCATGCTCTGAAACAATTCGACTCATGCCCGGAAGCATTGAACGTCATTTTCTCCGCTCGTCGTAGTGTTGTACATCACCGCGTTCTTGACGGTCGTAATTTCAGCGAACTTTTGCGTGACCGTGCGTATGCAAGGCAAACTTGAGCGGAATGCCGTTGGAAAAGCCATCATATCTTTTTCCGACTAAAAATTTGATCGTGTGTACGCGGCATTACACAAATTAAATTTAAGTCTTGTCCTGTCCCCAGTCGGTAACTGGAGAGAAAACAGGGAAACACCAGACTGAGTTTGTCTCTCTTTGCCACTCCCCTCTCTCCTCCTCTCAGCATTCCCCTTTTTAGCGCATGAGCACTGCAGCACAACAGATTTGCTCCTTGTGTTGCTTCTCCATCCCTGAGTCCGTGTACTGCTGTACAGGAACTGCAAGAGGCTGATACCAAGTGAAACTCGGATGCTTCAGATACACTGCTTGCATTAAAAAAAACTCTGTAATGACTGCCTAGAGTTCAACTTTGTCAATTTCATCTGCAATCTATTGCCAACCAAATTTTTTTATCTAACAAAAAAGTGTGCCTATTTACTTAAAAGTAGAAATGCATAAAAAGAAAAAGAATATGCTTATGTAAAAAAGGGGAGATTGCATGTTCTTATGAGGGAGACGGAGGTACTCATTAATGGGGAAGATCACATGTGCTCATTTGAGACGGTATGCTGTGTGTTTAAGAGAGACTGTCACGTAAAAGAGAGAGATTGCTATGTGAACAATTCCCATGTGTGAGTGTTCTTTGTAAACAACTGTGCTCTTATGCCCTGTACACACGGGCGGACTTTTTGGTAACAAAGGTCCGACTGTCTTTCCGATGGACTTTCGACGGAGTTACGACGGACTTTCGTTGGACTTTCTAACGAACGGACTTGCCTACACACGATCACACCAAAGTCTGATGGATTCGTACGCGATGACGTATGACCGGACTAAAATAAGGAAGTTGATAGCCAGTAGCCAATAGCTGCCCTAGCGTCGGTTTTCGTCCGTCGGATTAGCATACAGACGAGCGGATTTTTTGACTGAACTCGAGTCCATCTGACAAATTTGAAACATGTTCCAAATCTAAAGTCCGACAGAAAAGGTCCGCTGCAGGTCCGATAAAACCCACACACGGTCGAATTGTCTGAGGTATTCGTTCCGCCGGACCAGTCCGGTCGAAAATTCCGCCCGTATATACAGGGCATTAGAGAGAGACTGCCCTTTAAAGCCGTATTCTTATTTTCAATTTCGTTTGAGTGATTTACACATGATTTTGTGTATCGGAAAGGGGCCAGCCCATTCAGTTGAATGTGCTGCTCTATGCCTGTTTGTCACCCGAAAAGAAGCTCCTGCTCCTTTTCAGGTGACAAGCTTCATACAATTTTTAAAGGCGAGGTTTGCAGCAATATTGTCGCACGACAATCGCGGCAGAATCACATTACATTTGGGGTGCCATTAAGGCCCCCAAACGCATGTTGAGCGTTCTGCAGCGCCAATTCTGCCCACGATTCCAAATCAGGAACTGTGAATGGAACCTAAGAGTAAAAAAGAGACCCTGCACTGGTAAAGAGAGAGACCATGATATTGAAGGCTCTGTTAGACAAAGAATATCATGATAAACCCTTTTAGAAACAGATAGTACTGTTGTAGAGAGAGTACCCTGCTAAAAATTGACAGACCTGTTAAAGTAAGAATGCACTGTCAGGAATAGGCTACCATGTAAGAGACTTCCTATTAGGGAGTGTAAAAGCAGGGTGTAGAAAACGTTTGGAATGTTCTAAGTGACCTCCCATGGAATACCAGTCAGTTCTCAAAGTACGAAGCAACATCCAAATAAAACAAAGTAATTCAGTTTTTATAGCTTAAACAAATAACACATATAAAGTGTAACAAACAATATCTAAATAATAAATCATCTGTGTAATTAACACAAATGAAGTTCAATGTTATAGGTTAAAAAAAAATAAAACAAAATATCACCTAAAAATCATGCAATAACTGAACATTCAATATCATCATTGGTGATTGTGACGGGAGTCACTTTGGGCAGGGGGCTGGTGGAACCCAGAATCCCTTGGAGAGGTTGGGAAACCCTTGCTTCAGCTCCCCATGCACCTCCTATGTCTAAGTAAGCCTGTGTCTATTAGGAGCACAGGGTGAATAAGAAAATAATGGACATTTAGAATGTGACTTGGATTACTTAAAATGGAACAGCAATATTTATCCACAATATCTCCCAGGAAATATACAAAGACTATTCCTGGTTTGTTTGAATCTGAACTATACACGTTAATTGAAAGAGCTGGTCACCTTGGCCTCTGGAGCCAGAGAGTCTGCTACTGGGGACTCCTGTAATAGTCTATTGCCTACTAGGCTGAGGAGGGGGAGATGAGATCACTGTTTGTATTGTTAATTGTAATTAGGTCTTCTGCTACTGTTTGAAGGTTTTCTGTGTTTATGCTTATGATAATGTGTATTGTCTGCAGTTAGCTTGAAGTCGTCAAGGCTGGTCTGCAATGTGACATCTGAGTCATCCGGTTGGATGGGATTAGCCATGGCTCAGCCCTACCTCATTAGCTAAACCATTGTGTGATGTTTTGGGTAAATATTTGGGTTACTGTGTGTATGTGGGGACTGACATACTTTTCAATTGTATAAAAAGGCTGTATACTTGTCCAATAAATCATTCCATATTCAAGCTGTGTAACTGAGCTAGTCTCGCCTGTTTTTTAGTTACAATATGTGGCTGTAATATCTGATATCTGAGGGTCCAGACTGGAGGAAGCGGTACTGACGGATGCACTCAAGCGGCGTGTGACGGGGTCATGTGACAGTGATAATACAAACAAATAAATACTGCATAATAATGTGCAAAATCTTGAATTAAAGATATATGCAAAGTACTTTCAATGATGAACAAAAAATGTCCATAAAGTGCAAAAATGTAGACAAGGTTGACCGATGAGCTCCACCACCAAATACCAACACTTAGCAAACACCTTTTACCAGATATCGTAGATCACACATTATAATGGTCATGAAAGCATGTGTTAACCCCGGCATCTGTTATATGCGGTGGCTGCTCAACAGTAACTCCAAATAAATCAAGGATAAAGAAAATGAACAAGCATAGTGAAGCCCGCGAGTACCGGCTTAGAGCGCGATGTCGTGGGTATGGGCCAATCCAAAAACAAATCCCAAATTCTGATGACATCACGCACGCTAAGCCAGCTCCCTGTTTCACAAGCCGACAGCCTGCTGGGACTTGATTCGTTCTGCTTGTATACAAGCGATTTGAGGTACTTCTTATACATTTTAAATAAAGGGATTTAAATGTAAACAGGCTTCACTATGCTTGTTTATTTTCTTTATCTTTGATATATTTGGAGCTACTGTTGAGCAGCCACTGCATATTGCAGATGCCGGGTTTACACATGCTTTCATGACCATTATAATGTGTGGTCCACGCTATCTGGTGAGAGGCGTCTGCTAAGTGTTGGTGTTTGGTGTTGGGGCTCGTCGGTTAACCTTGTCAACATTTTTGCACTTTATGGACATTTTTTGTTCACCATTGAAAATACTTTGCCTAAATTTAATTCAAGATTTTGCACATTGATATATTTATTTGATTGTATTTTCACCAATAATGATATTGAATGTTCAGTTATTGCATGATTTTTGCACCTTCATTTGTGTTAATTACACAGAGGATTTATTATGTGGATATTATTTGTTACACTTTGTATATTTGGATTTTTATCGCTGCTTCTCATTTGAATCCTATTGTTTACAGCTGGTATCATAGTTGTTAGAGTGGCTGCTTCTCTTTACTATTATCTATGACCTAGCACAGATTTTCTTTTGATTTTCAAATAACATATATAAATGGAGAAGGTACTTACCTGCTTCATAAGGTATGCATCAACATATCCAGAGATAGCATTTGTATCAAACTCCTTTTTCTGATATTTAATGCGTTTTGAAATAAACTCACAAATATCCTTTGTGTTTTGCTCGAGTTTATTATGTATGCCAAAAAAAGCCGAGATGCGAGGAAAGTAGTTATATATCTGGGGAAGCAAATCAGCAATACTTAGAATATCTGGCTTTATGCTCACTTGCGTTTTGTTCACACTTATGCCAAAGTACATCCAGCCTACCTCTATGTTCTAATTGGAGAGTATATATGTATACTGTATATATATATATATATATATATATATATATATATATATATATATATATATTTATATATATATATATTATAACCTGAACTGCAGAGTCATTTCTGCATTATATAAGGAATCCACAGGACTGTTCTTAAAAAATATTTATTAACTTTAACCACCTTAATACTTGGCACTTTCACCCCTTCCTTCCCAGACCAATTTTCATCTTTTAGTGCTCTCACACTTTGAATGGCAATTATGCTACACTGTACCCAAATTCAATTTTTATCATTTTTTTTCACACAAATAGAGCTGTTTTTTGGTGGTATTTATTCACCGCTGGGTTTTTTATTTTTTTGCGATATAAGTGAAAAAAGTGAAAATTTTGAAAAAAAACAATATTTTCTACTTTCTGTTTTAAAATAAATCCAATAAAATCTAATTTCATCATAAATTTTTGCCAGAATGTATTCTGCTACATGTCTTTGGTAAAAAAAATCCTGATAAGTGTATTATAATCGGTTTGTGTTAAAGTTATAGTGTCTACAAGCTATGCCACGTATCACTGAAAATGGATCAATCCTGATGTACTGACTGCCTCATTTCTTGAGGCCCTTAAATGTCAGGACAGTACAAATACTCCCCCAAATGACCCCTTTTTGTAAAGTTGACAGTCCAAGATATTTAGTAAGGGGCATGATGGGTTTTTTAAAGTTGCATTTTTTTGCCCATAATTGTTTGGAAAATTAAGATTTTTTTTTTCCCACAAAATTGTCAAGTTAATTTATTTCTCACACATGGCATAGGTAAACTTGCAATTACACAAAATATATTCTGCTACTCCTCCTGAGTATGGCGATACCGCATGTGTGAGACTTTTCCACAGCCTGGCCACATAGAGAGGCCCAACATGCAGGGAACACCATCAGGTGTTCTAGAAGCATAAGTTTCACATTTAGTTTCCTGACTACCTATCACCCTAATGTATATTATATGAGGCATAATGAGTCTTTTGAACATGTCATTTCCACAAGTTTTTGGAAAATGTGGAAAAAAATGAAAACGTATTTTTCTTTACACAAAGTTGTCAATTTATAAGATATTTCTAATACATAGCATGTACATTCCAAGAATTACACCCTAAAATATATTCTGCTACTCCTCCTGAGCATGGCGATGCCACATGTGTGAGACTTTGCCACAGCCTGGCCACATAAAGAGGCCCAACATTCAAGTAGCACCGTCAGGCATTCTAAAGGCATAAATTACACATTTCATGTCCTGACTACCTATCACATTTGTGAAGGCCCTGGACCACCAGGACAATGGAAACACCAACAAACACCCTAATGTATATTCTATGAGGCATAATGAGCCTTTTTAACATGTCATTTTTTTTCCACACGTTTTTGGAAAATGTGGGAAAGAAAATGAAAACTTATTTTTTACACAAAGTTGTCAATTTTTTAAATATTTATAAGACATAGCATGTACATACCAAGAATGACACTGTAAAATACATTCTGCTACTCAGTGTATGAGTATGGAGATACCACATGTGTGAGACTTTTCCACAGCCTGGCCACATACATAGGCCCAACATGCAAGTAGCACCTTCAGGCCCCATACACACGATCAGAAATTCTGCCAGCAAAAGTCGGCTGTGAGCTTTCGGTCAGAAATTCTGACCGTGTGTATGCTCCATCAGACTTTTGCTGGCAGAATTCCAGCCAGCAAAAGATTGAGAGCAGGTTCTCTATTTTTTGGTCGGAAAAAGTTCCTATCCGAAAATGCGTTCGTCTGTATGCAATTTAGGCGTGCAAAAAATCACGCATGCGCGGATACAATTTGACGCATGCTCGGAAGCATTGAACTTCATTTTCTCGGCTCGTTGTAGTGTTGTACGTCACCGCATTGACGGTCGAAAGTTCAGAGAACTTTTGTGTGACCATGTGTATACAAGGCAAGCTTAAGTGGAATTCCATCGGAAAAACCATCCAAATTTTTTTTGACGGAATTTCTGATCGTGTGTATGGGGCATAACACATACCAAGAATTACACCCCAAAATACATCCTGCTGAGCAAAGGGTAATAAAAATAATTACCTGTGGTTTCAGCAGGCAGGAATACTGTCCCAGCACAGGCAAAGCATTGGTCCAGACAGCCAAAGGAATTGTCCAGGAAATTGTCCAGGCAGCAGGCAGAGATATGCCAAAATATTGGTCCTGGTAGTAGGCAAGAACATGGTCCATAAACAGGCAGTTCAGGTGGCAGGCAAAGGCATGGCCAGTTCAAGTGGCAGGCAGAGGCATGGCCATTTCAGGTGGCAGGCAGAGATATGGCCAGTTTAGGTGGCAGCAGGCAGCACTAGAAGGCTTAGAGCCTCGGTCAGGTAAGACCTGAGGACAAGGGTAAAGGCTTCTTTCCATCAAAATCTCTTCAAAGCCTCCGAGTCATCAGATCCGAATCAGAAAAAATAAATACCCGGAGAAAAAAGTTTTCTTCACTCTGAATATTTATTCTGGCGCCCTTCACATAAGTGAGACCCCTGTGTTGTTGTAAAAGTCCAGGGCTTACTACGCATACACCAATGGCACGTTGCCGCAAGAGGAAATTGCCAACTGAGCATGCACCAAAGACGCCTCAGTGTGCCAACCCGCACCTGTGCAGAAGACCTGATGGAAAAAGGCAGGAAAATGCCCAGGAGGCGCACAGGAAGTGACCTCAACCTGATGTAAAAAGGCGGGAAAATGCCCAGTAGGCGCACGGGAAGTGACCTCAAACTTCTCTATATATAAGCCCAGCCCAGACACTGTCAAATTGCTGTTTTATCTTCAGTCCCCCCTTGTTCCTCTGCTAGTGTGTGAGCTGTCTGAATTTGTTGTGACCTGGAAACCTATTTGACTACTCTTGATTACTGCTTGCCATTGACCTCGGATTTGTACCTTGACCATTCTACTTCTTTGCCCCTTTTTGTACTCAGCTGCCAGATTGGAACTGACCCCGGCTTGGATCATGACCATTCTTCTTCTGATTAACCCATTTATACTTCTTTGCCAAACTGGACTTGACCTCAGCTCAGATGTCGGACTAAGGCTACACCCCTGGAACCTGTGCCACTCAGTGTCCACCAAGTCTCTGTCTCCATCTCCAGAGGCTTCAAGGACCCGAGGTGGAAGCAGGGCAAACGATCACTTCAGGAAGCAGGCAAAAAGCATGGTCATTTACCAGGCTGAGGTCAATTCACGTGGAAGGCAGAAACGTGGTTGGCAGAGGCATAGTAGATAAACAGTCCGGGTCATACACAGAAATAGCGGAAAGTGGAAAAATATCTTCACTTCACAGTCAATAAACAGTCTGGGTCATACACAGAAATAGCAGCTAGTGGAAACTGGAAAAATATCTTCACTTCACATATACTTCACTAATAGTGAAGTGTGATAGATCCAATAGCACTCTCCAATACAGAGGCCTGGCTGGGAGGGACGTTGGGGACAGTAGTATCGGGTGTCATGGCGAATCCCTTTGCTTGAACATACATGACATTTTTTGGGGGTTTGCGGCCTGTTTGGGAAAGAGGGAGGATATCGGGGAAGTGCTTTTTGTGAAGTCTGGCTGATATATCAGAGTAAATTTGTTCAGGGCATGGCCATGCGGATAAAGAAGGGCTGTAATAACGTCCTCTTGAAATTTTAGATTTAGGTTTTAGGTTAGGGATCTTTGTACGCACTTGGAAATAACATTCAAATTGAACAGGGCTAGTTGAATCAAATAAATGGCAAATTTTTTATACCTAAACAGTGATATGCTGGTAGCCAAGTAGGGCTGCATCAGCTGTTCATTCATATACTGTACACATTTTGGCTTCTGGATGTGAGACCTCATCTTGTCTGAAGTTCCACCAGGCTGTCCTTTCCCTCATAAATGTTGAAATCATAAGTATAACCCGTGGCCCTGTCTCATGCCTTGTAAAATTTAACCCTATATTTTGCCTGTTTACTAGGGAGGTATTGCTTGAAGCCAAGTCTTCCAGTGAATTGAACTAGGGATTCATCCACACAAATATTTATATCAGGGGTAAACATTTGCTTGAAGCTAGAGCAAAAAAAAAATGATTAGGGGCCAAATTTTGAATAATTTATTATAATCAGCATGATTTTGAGGGAAGCACTGGGCATTATTATTGAAATGTAATAATCTCATTATTATTTTGTTACGGGCTTTGGGCATCAAAGAAGAGTAGACTAGCATATGATGGATAGGTTGGGTAGACCAGTAGCCATGGAGTTCATTTTGTTTTGTCAGTCCCATGTTCAGGGTTAGTTCAAGGAAAATTTAAAATTCTTCCACGGTGAGGGGTTTCCAAACACCAGGCGGGCATAGGAAGAATGAGGATTGCTGGCAATATGTTGCCTGGCGTACAGATTACGCTGCTCCACAATGTAATTCAGCAGATCATCCGTGAAAAACAAATGGAAATAATAATTTGGGGTTACATTTTCTGTTTGTATCTAAGGGCCTGGCTGCGCTGTAAAAGGGGGAATTACAGGTTCTGCCAAAGTAGCAGGCAACCATGTGGGATATAATAATACATCTGGGAGGCTAGTATGGGCCCTGCCTTGTTGTGGATGGGAAGTCCCGTTACTAGCGTCTGGGAATGTTGCTCTGCTTGTGCTTGCCACTGCACAAGGACTTGCAGAACTGCTGGTGGATGCCTGCCCATTATCTTGGAGTGCTGTGCTGCTGGTGGATGCCACAGGATTTAGAGCCCTTGCACACTGGGGCGGGGGGCGGCGTCGGCGGTAAAACGCCACTATTATTAGCGGCGTTTTACCGTCGGTATGCGGCCGCTAGCGGGGCGGTTTTATCCCCCGCTAGCGGCCGAGAAAGGGTTAAATACCACCGCAAAGCGCCTCTGCAGAGGCGCTTTGCCGGCGGTATAGCCGCGCCGTCCCATTGATTTCAATGGGCAGGAGCGGTAAGGGAGCGGTATACACACCGCTCCTTCACCGCTCCGAAGATGCTGCTGGCAGGACTTTTTTTACCGTCCTGCCAGCGCATCACTCCAGTGTGCAAGCCCTCGGGGCTTGCACACTGGATACACAGCAGCGGCACTTTTGGGGCGGTTTGCAGGCGCTATTATTAGCGCAATAGCGCCTGCAAACCGCCCCAGTGTGCAAGGGCTCTAATTGCGCTGCTGATGGATGCCTCAGGATTTTTTGCACCGCTGGTGGATGCCTGCGCCTCCTCAAATCCCCTGAGCCTCCTTGTTAGGATTCTGTCCTCCTCAGTTTCCTTTTTTAGAGCCACTGCTTTCCACTGGCACATACTCCCTATCCGAGTCTGACAGAGAGAGTTCCCCCGTTACTCTTGTGCGACATACTCTGGAGTATATGGAAAGCCTCCTCACTGCTGAATAATCTTTTAGCCATGTTGACAGATCACTGGGACAGATATGTCAGATGTGTGACAGATGTTGATTACTGTGTGATCACTGGGAGAGATGTGGCAGATGTTCACTGAGACAGATGTGGCAGATGTTCACTGAGACAGATGTGGCAGGTTCACTGAGACAGATGTGGCAGATGTTCACTGAGACAGATATGGCAGATGTTCACTGGGACAGATGTGGCAGATGATCTGGGACAGACTTGGCAGATGATCTTGGGACAGATGTGGCAGATGATCATGGACAGATGTGCACCGATGATAATGGCCAGGTGTGGCAGATGATCATGGACAGATGTGTGCCAGATGTGGCGGATGATCACGGACATATGTGCACCAGATGTGGCAGATGATCACAGACAGATGTGCGCCATATGTGCGCAGATGATCACAGACAGATGTGGCAGATGATCACAGACAGATGTGTGCAGATGATCATGGACAGATGTGGCAGGTGATCACTGGGGCAGATGTGGCAGATGATCACGGACAGATGTACACCACATGATCACTGGGACAGATGTGCGCAGATGTTCACTGGGACAGATGATTTTACTAGGACAGATGTGTGACAGGTGTTTTTCACTGTGTGGGGACACTGTGACAGGACACTGACAGGACACTGTTTGGGGACACTAGCTGGGTGATCAGTGTTTAAAAATCTGTAAAAAATGGTTTAAAACTCACTGATCCCCGGCTGACAGCAAAGATCGTCTCTCCTTCTCCTCACTGATAGGCTGTGTGTGAGGAGAAGCAGAGCCAATCTTGGTTACAATGGCTCTGTTTACATTACATGATGGCTGTGATTGGACACAGCCATCATGTGATCAGGAGGGCCAATTACAGAGCACTCCTGCCAAGCATTGTTGCACTGTGTCCGGGAAACACAGGCACACTGGGATCGCGTGGCCGTGTGGCGCTGTATCTTCTGAGGGACGTTCAGCAACATCCACTCAGAAGGACAAAATGCCCACCCGGCCGTTTATATGCATTGCTCTGTCCCTGCTAATGAGATTCACTCCCTCAATGGGGTTGATTTTATAAAGGAAAATAGGCTGTTCACTTTGCAAGGGAGTTTTCCACTGAGCTTAGTGAATGCGGTGAAATTTCACTTTGTAACGAATACTCAATCACATGCAAGGAAAATTTTTTTAAAAATTCTTGCACATGATTGGATGATGAAAGTCAGCAGAGCTTCACCTCATTCATTAAGCTCCGGGGAAATTCCCTTGCAAAGTGCAACTTCACTTTCAAAGTGAACAATCTATTTGCCTTTAGTAAATCAACCCCAGTGTGTGGTGGAGAAAGTGGTGGTGTTTGTCTCTATGTGAGAAAAGATCTCAAAGCGAGTGTGAAAGAGGACCTAGTTGATGGAGAGTGTGATGAGGCTGAAGCATTATGGATGGGATTGCATATGGGTGTACGTACTACAAAAGTGCACTTTCACACTGAGGCGCAGTGGCATCGGCGGTAAAGTGCTGCTAGTTTACCATCGTTTTAGCGGCGCTTTACAGCTGCTAGCGGGGTGCTTTTAACCCTCGCTAGCAGCAGAATAAAGGGTTAAAGGCGCCGCTGCCCTGGTGCTTTGCAGGTGCTTTGGCAGCGCTGCCTACTGATTTAAATGGTATACACCGCTCCTAAAGCGCCTCAAAGATGCTGCTTGCAAGACTTTTTTTAACGTCCCGCAAGCGCACCGATCCAGTGTGAGAGACCTCGGGCTCTCACACTGAAGTGACAGGAGAGGCGCTTTACAGGCGCTATAGTGCCTCTAAAAAGTGCCTCAATGTGAAAGTAGCCTTACAGTTTGTTATAGGCCATCCAGTGTTAATGAGGAGGTAGAGACTGGGATGGTGATAATAATGGGGGATTTTACCTACCCGGAAATTGACTGGAATAATGGCACTGCTGGAACAGTTAAAGGGCAAAAATTTATAAACCTATTACAAGACAATTTTATGGTCCAGTTCATAGAGGCCCCAACTAGGAATGATGCTCTGCTGGACCTGGTAATCTCAAACCATGCAGAGCTTTTTACTATGTTCATATAAAAAAACATCTGGGTAACAGTGACCACAACACAATTTAGTTGAATATTAGCTGTAAGCAACAGACACATACGGAAAGATAAAAAAAAAAAAAACACTGCTCTCCAAGACTTAGACTGGGAGGGAATATTGGCAACAATGAACACAGAGCAGAAATGAGAATTCTTCAAAAAGACTGTATGCAAACTCACTGCAAAGTATATTCCCATGGGCAATAAGTTTAAAAGGCTAAAAATAAAACCTATGTGGCTCCTGGCCAAAGTTAACTACTTGCCGACCACCCCATAGCAGTTTTACTGCTACAGAGTGGCAGCTATGCACTGGATCACGTATATATACACGTGATCCCGCGCTTCCGGGTACAGCCGAAGCTGATCGACGGGTACCAGGGACCCGATGTTCGCCGACACCAGCCGATGTAAACAAGGCAGATTGCTGTTCTGACAGGGAGGAAGTGATGGAATTTGCAAAGCAGGGAATAAATTCCATCTCTTCCCCTAGTAAAAGCACTTCACACAATGTGATGTGCAGATGTTAACCCCTTCCCAGCCAGTGTCATTAGTACAGTGACAGTGCATTTTTTCAGCACTGAGCACTGTATTAGTGTCACTGGTTCCCAAAAAGTGTCAGTTAGTGTCAGAATGTCTTCTGCAATATCGCAATCCCGCTATAAGTTGCTAATTGCCGCCATTACTAGTAATAAATAAATAAAAATATCACATAGTTTGTAGACGCTATAACTTTTGCACAAACCAATCAATATACGCCTATTGGCATTTTTTTTACCGAAAATATGTAGCAGAATACATATTAGCCTAAATTGATGAAGAAATTAGATTTTTAAAAAAAATTTTATTGGATATGTTTTATGGCACAAAGTAAAAAATATAGTTTTTTTCAACATTGTCGGTCTTTTTTTTGTTTATATTAATATAAAAATAAAAACCACAGAGGTGATCCAATACCACCAAAAGAAAGCTATATTTGTGGTAAAAAATAGGACATAAAATTTATTTGGGTACAGTGTCCCATGGCCGCACAATTGTCAGTTAAAATAATGCAGTGCAGCATTGCAAAAAATGGTCAAAAGGGGGGTTAAATCTTCCTGAGCTCAGGTGGTTAAAGTAGTTCTAAATAATAATAAAAGAGCTTTAAAAAAATATAAAAATGAAGGAACACTATCATCGTTTAAATGTTACAAAGAATATAACAGAATACGTAAAAAGGAAATCAAGGCTGCAAAATTCAAAATGAACAACAGACTGCAAAAGATAGTAGGACAAACCCCCAAAAATTCTTCAAATATAACAGTAGTAAAAAGGTCAGATCTGAGCATGTAGGCCCTTTACAAAACAACACAGAGTGGGTGACCGGGGACAAAGAAAAGACAAATTTTTTAAATACCTTCTTCAGCTCACAGACCATAATGGGAATTATATTGACACTCCCAAATGATCCACAATGGCTCAAAATTGATATGGTCCAGAAATCTTTAGACAAGATAAAAGTGAATAAAGCACCTGGACCAGATGGCATTCACCCATGGATCCCTAAAAGAATTGAGATCTGTCATTTCAAAGCCATTGTTTCTAATTTTTAGGGACTCTTTAACCGGTTCCCGACTGGCTCCTGTAGATATACGTCGGCAGAATGGCACGGCTGCGCAAAGTAACTTACCCGTACGTTACTTTGAATTTGCCGCTGTGTGCGCACCTGCCGCGATCTCCGTGAGTCGGGTCGCGGATCCTGCGGACTCGATCGCCACGGGCATACCCGCGATCGCCTCACGGAGAGGACGAACGGGGAGATGCCGTTGTAAACAGCATCTCCCCGTTCTGCCTAGTGACAGTGTTATTCGATCTCTGCTCCCTGTCATCAGAGCAGAGATCAGTGATGTCACACATACTGCCCATCCCCCTGACAGTTAGAATCACTCCCCTAGGACATACTTAACCCCTCCCCGCCCCCTAGTGGTTAACCCCTTCACTGCCAGTGTCATTTACACAGGAATCAGTGCATTTTTATAGCACTGATTGCTGTATAAATGACAATGGTCCCAAAAATGTGTCAAAAATGTCCGATGTGTCCGCCATAATGTCGCAGTCACAATAAAAATCGCTGATTGCCGCCAAAACTAGTAAAAAAAAATTATTAACAAAAATGCCATAAAGCTATCCCCTATTTTGTAAACGCTATAACTTTTGCAAAAACTAATCAATAAATGCTTATTGCAATTTTTTTTTTTACCAAAAATATGTAGAAGAATACGTATCGGCCTAAACTGAGGAAAAAAAATGTTTTTTAATATATTTTTGGGGGATATTTATTATAGCAAAAAAGTAAAAAATAATGCGTTTTTTTCAAAATTGTCGCTTTTATTTTGTTTATAGCGCAAAAATTAAAAATCGCAGAGGTGATCAAATACCACCAAAAGAAAGCTCTATTTGTGGGGAAAAAAAGGACGTCAATTTTGTTTTGGAGCCATGTCGAACAACCGCGCAATTGTCAGTTAAAGCGACGCAGTGCCAAATCGCAAAATGTGCTCTGGTCAGGAAGGGGGTAAATCCTTCCGGGGCTGAAGTGGTTAATGACTGGAATAGTAGCACTGGATTTACATAAGAACAATGTGGTGCCTATATTAAAAAAAGGGATCAAAGTCTTTACTGAGTAACTATTGACCTGTTAGTTTATATTCTATAGTGGGGAAGATACTGGAGAGTTTATTAAAAGACTACATAGATGAATTCTTGGTGGAAAAAAAATATTTTAAGCAATAGAAGAGGTACGTAAAAGTTTAGACAAAGGGGTTGCTTTGGACATAGTATACTTGGATTTTGCAAAAGCGTTTGACACAGTTCCCCACACACAGCTAATGTGTAAAATAATTTCTACAGGCTTGTTTAGAAATGGATAGAAAACTGGCTAAAAGACAGAATTCAGAAAGTAGTGGTTAATGATACATACCCTGAATGGTCTAGGGTTGTTAGTGGTGTACCCCAAGGTTCAGTGTTGGGACCCTTGACTTTTAATATATGTATAAATGATATAGGGTCTGGGATTAAAAGTACCATTTCAGTCTTTGCAGATGACACCAAGCTATGCAGTGGAATAACATCCTTACAGGATGTCTCCAACTTACAAGCCGACCTTAATGCACAGTTTATTTTGGGCAACTATGTGGCAAGTGAGGTTTAATGTTGATAAATGTAAAGTTATGCACTTGGGGGCTAAGAATATGCATGCATCATACATACTAGAGGGAGTAACTGGGGGAATCAATGGTGGAGAAGGATCTGGGTGTTCTTGTAGATCATAAGCTTAATAATGGCATGTAATGCCAAGCTGCAGTTTCCAAAGCAACAAAATACTTTATTGTATTAAGAGAGGTATGGACTCCAGAGAGAGAGAGATCATTTTGCCCTTGTACAAATCATCAGCAAGACCTCATATAGAATAGGCAGTTCAGTTTTGGGCTCCAGTTCACAAAAAAGGATATTGTGGAACTGGAGAACGTGCAGAGAAGAGCAACCCAACTGATAAGAGACATGGAGGAGCTCAGCTATTCTCATGGTTATGCAGTAATGTTTGTCTGTCAGCTTACCTCTCCTCCATGTGTTCACCTTTAGGGGCCAGCCACTCTCACCTGGCTGCTTAAATAATCTCTCCTCAAAGCATGGCTCCACCCCAGCCCGTATCAGGGAACTCTATATTAACCTGTGCACTGCAAGCCAGCCCTGCTGATCAACTATTGTGATTTGGCTTCCGTGTGCTCATTGCTCTGTGCCCTACGTCTGATACTGTTTACTGATCTTGGCTTGTTCCTGACTGTTCCTGCTTGCTTGTGACCCTGACCTTTTGGCGTGTTCTCTGTCTATTCTTGTCTGCTATTCACCCTGACGTTTGGCTTATCTCCTTCCTATCCCTTGTTGTCCTGGACTACTGCTTCCTCTCTGTCCTCCTGTAGCCTACTGTGAGCGTGATCTGGGAGACCCTGGGGGCCCCCGACCTGGAGCCAGTTGCAGCACAGTCCATCCTCACCACTAGAGGCTCTGGTGAACACCTGCTGGCTCTTAGACTCCGCGCCCTGGGGAATCTTATGCTCTAGCTCCCAGTGGGATCTGTGTTGTTGCTTTAGTGGACCTGCCTTCCTGAACCACCCAGAGTTCCATCCGCAGCAGTCAGCCGTAGGGTCCACTACCTTGTGGTTCACTCCTAACCCCAACGGGGTGCATCTGTCACTTGGACTCAGGTGACCTGACAGCTATGATGCAAGATTAGAGGAACTGAATTTATTCTCTCTTGAGAAAAGGAGATTAAGGATAGATATGACCAATATGTATAAATACATAAGTGGTCCATATAGTGAACTTGGTGTTGAGTCATTCACTTTAAGGTCATCACAAAGGACAAGGGGACACTCTTTACGTCTAGAGGAAAAGAGATTTAACCCCAAATATGGAAGGATTTCTTCATACTAAGAGCTGTGAAAATGTGGAATAGACTTCCTCAGGAGCTGGTTCCATCCAGCTCAGTAGATTACTTTAAAAAAGCCCTGGATTCTTTCCTAAATGTACATAATATAAATGAGTACTAACATAGGTAAAGTTGATCCAGGGAATTTACTCCCCTGCTGAAGCAAATTGGATCATGCTTTGCTGGGTTTTTTGCCCTTTCTTTGGATCAACTGTGGGTATAGGATTGTGTATATAGGAATGTATAATTTTTATTCCCTTTTATTGGTTGAATTAGATGGACTCATGGTTTTTTTCAACCAGACTATGTAACTATAGTATGTAACTCTATGTGCTGGTTACCACTGTCTCTGGAATGGAAGTGAGTGAAATTCCAAAATTTTCAGTTGTTACAAGAACAGTAATGGGGGGGGGGGGGTCTTCCAATGGGAACACTTCTTCTGGTTGGTGTTCCCCTACTCTGGAAAGATTTGCTTTTACTTCTGTTGTTTCTACATGACAGGAAGTGAGGGTAAATCTCCTAATAGAAAAAGGTGGCAAAAAAGCCTGAGTAGGGGTTTAGCCATGCACTATGCATTCAAAATGAAAAAGAATGCACCTTTTGGCTTTCAATATATCTAAAAATAATGACACAGGCATTTTGAGATAGAAAAAAACACTTTCAATTAAAAATACACTCATTTTTGTAACATTACCCTGTACACACAATAGGATTTTCCGACAACAAAATCCATGTTTTTTTTCCGACGGATGTTGGCTCAAACTTGTCTTGCATACACACGGTCACACAAAGTTGGTCGGAAATTTCGAACGTCAAAACGAGCCGAGAAAAATGTCCAATAGCCAGTGCTGCTCTTCTGCTTGATTCTGAGCTTGCGTGGCACTTTGTGCGTCAGAATTGTTTACACACGATCGGAATTTCTGACAACGGATTTTGTTGTCAGAAAATTTGAGAACCAGCTCTCAAATTTTGTGTGACGAAAATTCCTTTAGAAAATGTGTGATGGCGCCCACACACAGTCAGAAATTTCCGACAACAAGGTCCTATCACACATTTTCCTTAGGAAAATCCTATTGTGTGTATGGGGCATAACACAATTGGCATCCAATCATATCTTAGCATGGTCACACTGAAGAAAACTGTTAACTCTCAGTTCGGTACTACAGGTTCCTGCACATCATTGCTCTTTACACCTTAAAGACCAATAAAAAATAAAAGTAATGCTTACCATAATCTTGGGTGTGCCTACCAGCTTGGCATTTTCACCAAAAATTTCAATTAGTTTTTTAAACACTGGGTCATCATATTCAAACCTTTTCCCAAAAATTATAGAGCAGATCACATTAGACACTGCGCTGTTCATTATGATGTTTGTGTCAAATGGCTTCCCTAGACATTGCACAATAAATGAAAGGTAAAGAAAAGCAGGGATACATTTTAAGTCATAAAAGCAATATTTTTACTAAACTATTGGTTTGTCTTATTTTGGATTAGATAATATGTCAGCAAGGAAAATTCTAAGTGTTAACACTACTGCCCCATACACACGATCGGATTTTCTGACAACAAATGTTGGATGTGAGCTTGTTGGCGGGACCGTGTATGCTACATCGAACATTTGTTGTCGGACTTTCCACCAACAAATGTTGGCTAGCAGGTTATCAAATTTTCCGCCAACAAATTTTTGTTGACGGACTTTCCGATCGCATGTACACAAGTCCGTCGCACAAAAGTCCACGCATGCTCAGAAGCAGAAGCGGCCGGTCTTGTAAACTAGCGTTTGTAATGGAGGATTAACATTCGTGACGTGCCAAATTGGGAAATCTCCAAATGCAGCGCAAACCAATTCAATGTATTTAATCTAAATTTAAGTCTGATTTAATCTAAATTGGCATCCGTTTCCATATGTGATACGGGTGAGTTTATTTGGTTTCTCTTTGTCTTTTCCCTTTCCCCTTTCCATTCCCATCAATTTACGTTTACCACACTAATTAAATCGGTATCCGTAATAATAATATGGGATCCCTTAGTTAAGATGGCGTTCCTATATCTTCCGCCCTTACTCGGCGGAGCGCAAGGTGATTTCCGGCCTTTGTCGATTTCGAGGCTTGGTTATATCTGTTTGCTACATATGAGCGACACGTCAGTGCGTCGCCCGTGCCCCAGACGACGTCAGAAGTGTGACGAAACGTACGTCGGGCGTGCTGACGTGCTGACGTGCCGTATCCACCGTCTGTAGGACGGGTGTTCGTGCTAGCCGGCCGGCTTTCCATGCTGTTTTTTACTCTACACACTGTAAGTGTATTTTTAATGTCTTTTAAATAAATATCCATCCAGGATTACGCTATGTTGCTCTTCCTTCTTTTTGGGGCATTGTTTGTGAGAACAACTCTAGGTTATGGGCATAGCCCTCTCTGCATCCTGGTCTCTTTTGTGGAGGATAGTGAGCCATCCACGGTCTGAGGAAGTGTCTAAACGGTGTTCCCATCTCACTAAAGGCCCCGACCGGGTTAAGGTCACAAGCTTTTTAAGCTTGCCATTTGGTAAGCGCCCATTTTATTCGTAACACTGTGGTGTGGTGAAGGTCCATCCAGCCCCATCTGTTTTTGCCTATAAGGGACTCAGTTGTCCGGTTTATCCATTGCACCTTTGAAGATTTTCTTCCATTTATTGGACTTTATTTTGTCACTTGATTGTTTATGAGCTTTATTTATCACTATTCACTACTTGAGATTCTACCTACATTATTTAAATCATAGCGCTGCTTCTTTTTGTTTATTTACTGTATAATGTGTGTATCTCACATATAAGCGGCTGCTCTTTTTTCAATTGCCTGTCAATTATTTATTTGCTTGATTGTTTTTTTGTATAGATCATATAGCGCGGTGGTTTCCTCCTTTAAATGTTGGCTAGCAGGTTATCAAATTTTCCGCCAACAAATTTTTGTTGACGGACTTTCCGATCGCATGTACACAAGTCCGTCGCACAAAAGTCCACGCATGCTCAGAAGCAGAAGCGGCCGGTCTTGTAAACTAGCGTTTGTAATGGAGGATTAACATTCGTGACGTGCCAAATTGGGAAATCTCCAAATGCAGCGCAAATTCTTTTCTTTTTTAATGGGATAATAATGAAGCTGCTGTGCTGGTGATACTGATGGAGTTATTGCAAACGAATTTTCAAAGGCTTTTTTTTTCAAGTGATATCAAGAATAATAATAATAATAGCGCTAAATGAAAAACACAAAAAGAAAAGCGCGAATCAACACTCACCAAACTTCTACTAACACGAAATTAGCAGAAGGAGCCCAAAGAGCTGAAAAACCACATAGTACGTCTAGTACATCACTACGTTCGTAATTGTTGGCCAACATTTGTGTGACCGTGTGTATGCAAGACAATTTGGAGCCAACAACCTTCAAACAAAATTCCACGGTTTTGTGTCGGAAAGTCCGATCAGGTGTACGGGACATTAGAACTGAATAGACAACAGTCATATTGAAATTTGTTTTTAAAAAAAAGGAAGTTCCAAAGTGAACAACTGACTCTAATGGGAGCCTTAAAGGTAACAAGTGCATTTGTCCATGTTGAGACTTTGAAGCACAAGACCCACCTTCTTGCTTTCTAAAGCAATCAGATATTTTGCATTTATTTACATCCCTTCCTAAAACTGAACATCAAACTTACATTCAGTCTTCAGTCACAGCTGTACAGGCTCATCTCCTGCACTGCAATTACTAGGTCTGATTCCACAGAAAACTGTGAACTTCTCACATAGTGCATTGGAAACTGCAGTAAGTTAGATAGATGGAGGACCTCAAGCATAATCAAGCCCTTTCCTCCCTAGTCTGACTGTCCCTGGCTTGCTCTTTTCGTTTATTGGATTTCAGTTATTTCAGCCATGAAGGTGCTGCATTAGCACCGTGCTGTCCCCTCACACAAGCCATGATCTGAATGCATTGCATAAGGAAGTGTAGAGACCCAGTGGTGACATCACTGGATCTAAATAAAGATATGTATTTAAAACATAAAGGTTTTATTTAAAATCTCACGAGCAATACTTGATCGGGGGTTGGGGAACCAGGGAAGGCAACGTATAAGCAGATTAAACTGCAGCCAAGTCAACTTTGTCTAAAAAAAGTATGGTGGGCTGCCAATCTTCTAAAAATGCTAGCTGCCTGACTGTTATGCTGATCCTCTGGCTTTACTACTTTGTGAGTCACTCACCCAAAAAACATATGCAGAGAGGTAAAGACAGAAATTCCTATCTACTGCATACTAGTTCTGTGTTATGCCGTGTACACACGACCGGACTTTTCGACTGGACTGGTCTGACGGGACAAATCCGTCGCACAATCCGACCGTGTGTGGGCTTCATCGGACCTTCAGCGGACTTTTTCTGTCGAAAATCATACGGACTTTAGATTAGGAACATGTTTCAAATCTTTCCGCCAGAACTCCGTCGGACCCAGTTCCTATCGAGAAATCCACTCGTCTGTATGCTAGTCCGACGGACAAAAACCGCTGCTAGGGCAGCTATTGGCTACTGGCTATGAACTTCCATATTTTAGTCTGGTCGTACGTCATTACGTACAAATCCGTCCGACTTTGGTGTGATCATGTGTAGGCAAGTCCGTTCGTTAGAGAGTCCATCGAAAGTCCATCGTAACTCTGTCGAAAGTCCATCAGAAAGAGCGTCGGACCTTTGATGCCGAAAAGTCCGCCCATGTGTACACTGCATTAGTGGCTTATAGTATGAAAGCAAGAGGGTAAGCATGACAGCGAGGCACTACTTTTTCTACAAATACTTTTAATACATTTGCAAATGATATTTCAGTTTCTGCACTTGTTATATAGGTGAGGAGTTCTACAGTGCTGCTCCGAAAAGAATTGGTTGCTAAATGTTGCAATAACTAAAGAGTTTATTATTGATTTTAGGAAACACAGTATTTATTGACTTAGTTCCACTCTACATAAATGGGATTTGTAAGGAATTTATATTTCTGAGGATCTAACTTAGTTGGATAATATTTTGGCAGTTACAAAAAGTCTCAGCAGGGATTGAATTCTTGAGAATACTCAAGAAGAATGGACAGGAAGTACAGTTGCTGGTTAGCGTTTACTGCCCTTCTATTGAAAGCATACTGGCATACTGTTTTTCAGTCTGGTATGTGTGTGGCTCAGTGACAGACAGAAATTTAAAAATATTGCACATAGAATTATTGGTTGTCAACATCCCTCCATGGATGATATTTTGTGTTCCTCTTGTTTCTTAACAGCAAAATGTATTGTGAAAGATCCCTCACACCCAGGCCATTACCTTTTAGTTCAATCAGAGTTGATTGAGATTTTAAGGTCGGCACGTACAAGGTACAGTGCATGAAAAAAGAAGGGTTAGGGCATTGCCTTTTGACCTGTTGCCTTCTGGTAGATAGTATGGAAATATTAAGGTTCGGATGAACAAATTCTGAGATAGTTTCTTACCTAGAGCTATCAGTGCACTTAAAGCGTTTCTTACCCCAACACTTTATATTCCTGATATGTGTTTGCTATACCATGTACTTGCATGAGAAAGTATCCTGTTTTCTTGTATCACTTCCTTTATGTGAAATCTCTAGTGTTCCTACTAGTCCCTCTGCTTTCCTATTAGAAACTGACCACACTAAGCAGGAGAGCACATTGTGGTCAGTTCTCCAGCTATGCTGGGAACTCAGTGTACTCTCCTCCAATGATCAGACTTGTCCTGACACACCCCTGCTGCACAGCTATTCACTGGGAAGCTCAGTGTGCTGCTGCTTCTCCTCCACCTAGCTCTTATGCAGCTGAGAACAGAGGGAATGTGCTCACTTAAAAAAAGGGAAAAACTGTATTTATGTTTTTTTTTACACCTATACAAAAATGTTTTGCCTTTCATTTCTATATTAAAGTGAATGGGTTGTTTTTTAAGCTGATCATATACAATTACTTTAAGCAAATAAATTACTGGGGTCAGAGCAATAATGTGTGGCTATTATAAGAGTAACTGGAGAGTAAAATGGTATCAAAGCCTGGTGTTATCATTTTAGACATTTTAGTTTAGTATATTTTATTGAGTAATTATATATTTTTTGTAGTTTTTGTGGTTTTTGTGGTTGGTTGGTTTGTTGTGTTTTTGGCAATGTTTGAAGAGTGGCAATCAAATTTCATTGTATTTTAAAACAATGACAATTGATTCTTTATTCTATAAGAAAGTACTTTCCTTTAATATAAAAAAAAATTAAATTGAATTGTTAAAAGCAAAACAAAACAAATTAGACAAATTGACTTGCTTCACAGTGTACAGTAACTGCTGCAAAGATCATCAGAAGAGAACTATTATTGTTGAACATTATACTTAGAGGAGGTCCACCTATGGCCTGGTCGGAGATTTTGGACTCTTGAGAGTCAGTTGTTTTCTGCACTAAAGAAATGTCAACTCTTGCATGAGTTAGTTATAGCATCTTGCATGCAAGATCCAGCTTACTCTATGTGTTAGCCTTCCACCAGCAACAAGCCTATTGGGGTGCAGTTACAGCTTATTTAAAGTCTGGAACTGATAAATGTTTGTTTATTACATTCAGTATGAATAAACCGATACAGTGATGTTTTTTATATTTTCAAAAAATTGAATAGAAGGTTTTTAAAAATGCTGGCATGGTACCATATCACAATTTTAGTTACACTCTGGAATACAGGAATTTTATCATTTAGGTCAGAAGAACCCTATCTGATCCCAGCTTCTCCTTAGCTAGTGTGAGGAATCACCCCTCATTTAATAACAGAATGAATATATTTTGAATATTTTCTATTCAATAGACCTCATTACCATTGTGTGACTTAAAATTTTCTATAAGAGGAAGTAATTCATCTTGTATTTTGGCTTCTATTGTTTTCTTCCCCATTCCAAAGTCTCGAAGGGTTGAGAGAGTGAACCTCCTTAAAGCTTTCCAAAGTTCTCCATTACTAAATATTATACCTAAAATACAGATAATGAAATGTAAGTATGCCGTTCATTCTTTAACATTAGTACCTTTATGTAAAAGGCCAAAAAAGGCCACAAAGTGCAGTAGCCCACTGTAACCAATCAGTAATTTTCCTTCATACCTTGAAATTCAATTGGTTACTTTGGGTAATTACTTTTCAGAGTAATTTGTATATTCTTATAGTTGTTAAACTTGCTTCTAATAACCCATGTTTAGTGGCATCACTAGGGTTGGAGTCACCTGGTGGGGTAAAACATGGTGTCAATCCCTGGGGTGGCACCATGTTTTATCGCACCGCCACATTGGTGCAGCTCCCCCCCCCAGCCAGTGCTCTGCCCTGTTGCTGCAGAGTGACAGCAGGAGCAGGACAGAGGGACAGAGCAGTAGACACTGGACAGGCTAGCGCATCAGGCTCTCTTCTGTCTATCCTGCCACAATGATCTGCAGGGTTCTGGGCAGGCTAGTTTTGGGCCGGCAGAGCACAGTGTGCACCCCAAACCAGCCCCTAATTGATGCAATCGGTACTGGTGCGCTGTCACGGATGAGATGGTGTCACCCCTCTGGCAGGTGTCACCCCCATAGCGACACCACTGCCCACCCTCACAGCTTGTGTATGATGCACTTGATCTTTACTGATTTCGGTGAGCTGGGGCAAACCTCTGAAACATAAAGGAAGAATACACATTTTTGTATGATGATCACATTATCTCTTAACTAATGCATCAAGAATGTAGTGATGAACCATATAGTTTCTAATATTGGTGGATTAGGTCTTAAAGCAACCTAATTTATACAGTTATCAGGCCTTTGGAACATTCTAAATGAATTGCATAGGACCCATAATTGGCACAAAATGATAAACTATATAAAAAAATAAAATGATAATGCTAACTATACCTTTTTCTTTAAATAAAAGCTTGAAGATCGGTACATCGCCTCTTTCTCCAAAATCATCAGCTCGGTTGACCAGGGCATCCTTCACAGCACTGTATCCCACGATCACCACAACCTTTTTAGGTCCAAATTGTACAGTGAAGATTTCCCCATACTTTTCAGAGAGCTGCAATACAATTTGATGTAAAAACCTTTGCTCCACTACAGTAAGTTGCATTACAGGGTGAATGTTTCTGTTAGACAAAGCTTGGAAATTTTCATCTCCAAAGAACCAAGGGTTTCTGGGTAGAGTCACTTGGACTCCAGTAAAGTTTATGGCACTTCACATTTTGCCCTGATGAGACTTAGTGACTGGGACAGTCTCTAGGTAAATATTGTGGTCCAGCGAAGACTGTATGATTTTAAACTGTTCCAAACCAACAAACATGCGTAAAAGCCTCCTGTGCTTGAGAGTAGACCCCAGGGGTGGCAGTTGTCTAGATTCCCCAGATTCTGCTGTATATTGTATGGTTTATACTTAGCAAAGCAATGATATTTATTAATATTATGCTTTGGAATATTTGTGATGTTGGACAGTCATTTGCAATATTGAACTTAATTATTCCATTGTTTCAGCATGATGTAGATTGTAAACAAAAGGTGACAACTCCTGCCCACGAAGTAGGGTGTGGGGCCTCTATTTAACAGCAGATATACCATTTGGTTATTTAAGAGCTGAGGAAAGGTGAGGTTCAGTTGGCTCTGAGAAAGAGAGAAATCCTTCAAAATGCGTTAGCCTGTTGGACTTATGACATTCTGTTATGATCTATGATGTGACATGAACTCAATGCTGTTGATGTACCATGATAAGTCGTTTTACATCAGATGGTTTATGAGTACTATACTTATTACTTTTTAGCAAAAAAATACTAAAATACATGTTTTTAGGATATGCTCTAGGCTGGTGCGCCCTCTGTTTTGTTTGATTATTCTAAACACTCAGTTGATGGGGCATTTAAACCACAAGGTGAGAACTCACTGTTAAAAATCAAAACACGTACTGTACTTTAAACAGTACTTTAAACAGCAAAAATGTCATTTGGTTTTTTTGAATGTTTAGGATTGGAAAAAATCCTAAACATTAAAAAAAAAAAAAAAAAAAGCTCAATTTGTAAAAAAATATATGAGTTTCTTTTCTCTGTTCCTCACCTGTATCAATACTGGTCGTTCATATAATGTTAAAAAATCAATCTGTGCTGCCACCAACAGCCTGCTTAATTATTGTTCGTTGTTGTGTTTTGTGCCTTGGCACGTTCCACTGTTTCTTCCTGTTGCATAGTATAGTACCCTGTTAAGCATTCCCTGCTTCCCCATGCTCCCTGTTACTTTTGTTTTCTGCTCTCATCAAGTAAATGCCCTTATACCGGGCTTTTTTTTCAGCGGGAACACGGGGGGAATGCATTCCTGGCACCTCCAGCACAGAATGTAGTGGCAAGGGGTACTAGAGTGTGCTGGAGGGTCTATTGATACTGGCTGCTGGAGAATATGTGGTCGCTGGGGGAATCTTTTTTTGTGGGGGTCTAGTGTTTTTGGGGAGGTTTATTGTTGATGTGGGGGGTCTATTGTTAGTTGCAGGGGATCTATATTATTGCTTTTCTTGTTATCAGTGTCAAATTCCATACAAATTACTTGGTTCTCTATTCCCTAAAGGGAGTGGTACTGGGAGGTGGGTAGGGGGTGGAACTAAGGGACGGTGCTCAGAGGTGGGTAGGGGGTGGAGACAAGGAGTGTTTCGGAAGGGGTTAGTACTTTCACCTATTCCCTGAGAAAAAAAACCTCCATTTATATGCTGCAAAGTCTGGAATAAACTACATTGGATTTCAGTCTAAAGCCTCGTATACACGATCGGATTGTTGGCAGAGTGTCAAACTTTTATCCGAAGGGCGCGTGCCTGATTTTGTATTGCATACTAATGGCACACAATTGTCGGCCAACAAACACAAACGTAGTGACGTACTAGACGTACTACGTTGAATTTCAGCTCTTGAGCGCCACCCTTTGGGCACCCTCTGCTAATGTCGTGTTTGGTGAGCATTGATTCTGAGCATGCGTGTTTGTACTTTGGTCTTTTGTGTGACGGACTTATGTACACACGATACGAAAATCTGCGACAGACCGGGATCTTACTTTTTGCTGTGTTTCTAAAAGAGGCAATGAAGGGAACTCCCCCTGATGGGACACAGACAACAAAAAACTAATCTGACAGGGATCTCAGCCATTCTCTACTCCAAGTTTTTGCTTTGCATACACTTCAATTAGTTTAGATGAGCTTGATCACCAGAGCACCAAAAAGACACCTAAAATGATGTATAGCGATGTAACATGTAAGGGTAATATATTTGCAGCATAAGGGATATAGTGGCTACATAGTGATGTTGAGGATATACTTCTGACAGATCATATATTTCTAGTTTTGGAAGGGAGATATATTTAAGACCATTAGAAATATACACTATATTGTCACTATATTGTCAAAAGTATTGGGATGCCTGCTAGGAAGGATGTTCACAAGGTTTAGGAGTGTGTCTATGGGAATGTTTGAGCATTATTCCAGAAGCACATTTGTGAGGTCAGGCTTGCAGTCTAATTCTAGTTTATCGCAAAGGTGTTCTATCGAGTTGAGGTCAGGACTCTGTGCAAGTCAGCAGACATGGGAGTAAGTCACACATGTGCAAGTCACAAGCAAGTCTCAAGTCTTGGGCGGCACAGTGGTGTAGTGGGTTGCACTTTCGCCTAGCAGTAAGAAGGGTCGCTGGTTCGAATCCCAACCACGACACTACCTGCCTGGAGTTTGCATGTTCTCCCTGTGCCTGCGTGGGTTTCCTTCGGGTACTCCAGTTTCCTCCCACACTCCAAAGACATGCTGGTAGGTTAATTGGATCCTGTCTAAATTGTCCCTAGTATGTATGAATGTGAGTTAGGGACCTTAGATTGTACGCTCCTTGAGGGTAGGGACTGATGTGAATGTACAATGTATATGTAAAGCGCTGCGTAAATTGACAGCGCTATATAAGTGCCTGAAATAAATAATAAATAAGTCTTAACCTTCAAGTCACAAGCAAGTCCCAAGTTACTGTTGCGAAAAGCAAGCAAGTCAAGTCGAGTCCCTGCTAGAAGTCAAGCAAGTCAAATCATTTATTTTGGTCAAGTCACAAATTAAGTCAAAATACTGATTTCCACCTTTAAATGAGTTAACAGTCAGTTTTCAGGAAAGGTTTTGTTTTATTTTCAACATTAACAAAACTGCTTAGTGCTTTTTTCTTGGCATATTAAAGAAACACTTTGAATGCCCAAACAGCAGACAAGGAGCAGAACACTCAGCAATTAAATGGCCAACAAGCCTGAAAAAATGTAGTCCTTGCTGAGGGGGAAAATAACTAAGCTCAAAGTTTGAACTTGACACAATGCCAACATCTGGACACTTGAATGGTGATGAGAATAGCCACTTAAAATGCATTGCATTTGCAAAAAATTAAATTGGAAAGTACTTTCTCGCTCAGTTGTGAGCGATGGGGTCGCATTATCACCCCACCATGGCTGAACACACGTTCAACAGGTGCGCTTGATGCAGGGACTGACATAACTCTTACCGCTACCCTGAACAAAGAGGGGAGCATGTGCCTGTTCATGGCCCAAAACTGAAGGCAGCTCTGTCCATCACAAATGTTTGGGCACCAGTGACACCAATACAGTGACCAGTGCTAAAGAAAATGCACTGTTACTGTATAAATGACACTGGCAGGGAAGGTGTTCCAAAAGTTAAAAAAAACTACAGTTTTAAGTGCAAATTTCAGTATTTAGGCAACAAACAAGTAACATGTGCAATTATTAATGAACTCACCATTCTGTTGCTAGGGGTTGCTATACATTACCGATCAGTGAGCGGCGCTCACCATTCAGCTGCTAGGGGTTGCTATACATTACTGCTCACCATTCGGTTGCTAGGGGTTACTGCACAGTGATTTTCTGCCACTCAGTGTCCCCCTCTGTAAACTGCTCAGTCCTGCTGCTTTATTAATCCCCACCCCCGCTGCTGACAGAAATTCTTAATCCTCAACCTTCTTCTGCCAGCAGCGGGGGTGGGGATTAATAAAGCAGCAGGACTGAGCAATTTACAGAGGGGGACACTGAGTGGCAGGCAATCACTGTGCAGTAACCCCTAGCAACCGAATGGTGAGCACTGAAGTAATGTATCTTAATAAGAATGCACCGGGCTCCGGTCCCGAGAACAAGCGGGGGTGATGGGCCATCACCCCCTTACCAGGCACTGATGGATGCCTGGTAATGTAAACAAACCACAGAGAACAGAGCAGACTCCCGCCCGCCTCAATACACTACACAGTCAGCCACACTTACTTTTATCGGTTTATCCTCATCTTCTGTATCCTCTCGAGTCTCGTCACATGTGGCGGGCTACAGGAGGAGGGTGGGTGCTGATTGCCCCTGAAGCGGTGGTGGGCGGAGTGTGTGGGTAATATTTTCGGGGGGTGGTGCCAAGTCATTGCAAGTCAAATAGCCCAAGTCAAAGTCAAGTTGCAAGTCATTAGTGACAAGTCAAAGTCAAGTCGAGTCATTTATTTAATTTCGTCAAGCAAGTCGCAAGTCCTCAAAACAGGTGACTCGAGTCTGACTCGAGTCCCCCACCCCTGCAAGTCATGTGACTCGAGTCCCCCACCCCTGCAAGTCAGTAAAGTTCCTCCATCCCAAACTTGCTCATCCATGTCTTTATGGACCTTGCTTTGTGCACTGGTCCAAATCATTTGGTGAAGGGGTATTATGGTGTGGGGTTGTTTTTCAGGGGTTGGGCTTGGCCCCTTAGTTCCAGTGAAGGGAACTCTTAAGGTGTCAGCATACCAAGACATTTTGGACAATTTCATGCTCCCACCTTTGTGGGAATAGTTTGTGGATGGCCCCTTCCTGTTCCAACATGGCAGCGCACCAGTGCTCAAAGCAAGGTCCATAAAGACATAGATGAGCGAGTTTGGGGTGGAGGAACTTGACTGACCTGCACAGAGTCCTGACCTCAACCTGACAGAACACCTCTGGGATGAATTTGAGTGGAGACTGCAAGCCAGGCCTTCTCATCCAACATCAGTGCCTGTCCTCACAAATGTGCTTCTGGAAGAATGGTCAAACATTCCCATAGACACACTCCTAAACCTTGTGGACAGCCTTCCCAGAAGAGTTGAAGCTGTTATAGCTGCAAAGCATGGACCAACTCAATATTGAACCCTACGGACTAAGACTGGGATGCCATCAAAGTTCATGTGCGTGTAAAAGCAAGTGCCCTAATACTTTTGACAATATGGTGTATTTCTAGTTGGGACAATGTATATATTGCTGGGCCAAGACAGTGCATTCCTTGGTAATAGTGTAAAAGATATTATAATGTTGGTTTTTGCCATTCCCTAAAGTTACATCTGCATTTGGCCACACCCACAATTTGTCACAAAGTGCAGATCATATTTGCCAATCTGGGTAAAGTAAAGAAAGTAAGACATTCAAGGAAAACCATAAAGGTTTTGGGGAGGTGTTATTCTAAATAAAAGTTGTAAACATTGAAAATGTTACTTTTGACAAACTGTCACAGCTTAAAAGAAGATGGACATTGAATATCACTTTCCTACAATTTGGCTGTATAATATTTTTACAGATTTCAGGTGACTACATCTGCCAACAGTACAAAGTAAACAAATAATATATCATGTTAAAAGATCTCAAAATATAATATAATTCAACAAGGATGCTTCATTTGATATACTATATCATATATATATATTAATATTACAACAAAAAAGCCTTATTAGAAATGTTAATATTAACTGGTACTACCTCCATCAGTGACTCATATGGCTTTTTCAAGTTCACCAGATTGAGGTTCCCAATTAAAGGTAGAGGTTTAGGACCTGGTGGCATCTTTCCATTGCTTTTCTTAGATCCATTGATCCAGTACAAAAATAATACAACACATGTTGTTAAACACAGCAGCAAGTCAATCCTTGTCAGAAGGTAGATGAGAAAAGTCATAGTGAACAACCGTAATGATGATATCATCAATATGGCACAACTTTTATATGCATGCTGTTAATTCTTAACATATTAATCTTTACTAGGGCACAAATAAAGTATAATACCCCATTTGGCGCATATCTCCTTCCTTTGTTATTGCATAAGCTTGTTTTTGCATAGAAGCTATGGATTGTACGGCACAAACCTGTATAACCTTTTGCCAAGAGGCAGTTATGTTGTTTGCAAGTTAGTTGTTTTCATGCCAGGACTTAAAGTTCACACATTAAGGGTATGAACTACAAATAATTCAATATGTAATTGTTCATGTTCAGTTAGGAAACTGCAACTTTTAATCATGAAACAGTTTAGCAGATCAGAATAGCAGAAATGTAAATGCATTTGTTTCTGAATGTGACATAGGATACATTTTCACTGCTGGTATGTGCACCATGTACTAAAGTACAACTGTTTGGCCTCTGTTTGGTTCTGCCTTTCCTTTCCTAGACTGTTCTTCTGCTTGATTACAAGAATATACTTCCTGATTACATTACTTGGATTTAAAATATATTTAATATTTTTTTCCCTGAACAAATAACTGCATTTTTTTTATCTACCAAGGTTAAAGGGGGGGGCAAAAAGCAAAAAGAGGGGGGCTAAGGGTTGGGGGGTTTGGGACTTTGAATGAGGTGTGTGGGATCACACAGCTCCATCCCTATCTATATGCAAGAAAAAGAGTGTTTGGGACTTGAGGCAGATCTAGCATGGCTAAAAGATGAGTCAATGTAACAAGACGAGTTTTATTCATTAAAAAACATGACATGGCAAAATGAGTACATACATAGTAAATAAGCATAACAATCACATATTATTGACCAGATATTCATAAAAACAATCATAGCAACTTGGAGATGATATATTGAGGTATTGACTCATCTTTTAGCCATGCGAGATCTGCCTCATTTAAAGTCCCAAACCCTCTTTTTTTGCATATAAATAGGGATGGAGCTGTGCGATCCCACACACCTTATTCAAAGTCCCCCCCCCCTTATTGTTTCATATGATTAGAGATGGAGATATACTAGCAGCTATCATGGAGTCTTTGATCTTATATTCTCTTCCTATGCAGTTCAAGGCGAACTTTTGTGTCCATCATGTGTTTTTTATTAAGACCCATGTTAATACTGATTCAATACTCGTATCGCACGTAGCAACTTTTTATACAGTATATGGTGATGTTTGTCTGACCTTTGTGATCCCTTTCTGGTGGGCTGATTTATGTTCATTGCCCAGGAGCTGCAAGGTGCATTGGGGGCCTTCCTTCCTCCCTCCCATCCACCTTTGGTTTATGCGGGGGATTGGGCGGGCCAGCCCACTGCGTCCCCACCCCAACGGTGCCCTCTCTGGGCGTCCTGGCATAAGTGGGATTTCAATCCTGGCCAGCACATGGGGAGATGTGTCTAACTGTCTTGGGCAGCTTCGGTCACTTCCCCCTTTTTTTTGCTGTGCCAGCGTGACGCTGGGAGGAGCCCATTTGGTCATGCTAAGCACATAAGGAACCCCATTTCACTCTGCTAGCTCTCTTGGTAGCACCTACAGCAGCATACTGCACAGATCTGTGGATCATGGTTCTCTGTCACAGCTTTAGGTAATCACCTGGCTGGGCTTTCTGCCTATGCTTTTCAGTGTTTGATTAAAGACAGCATTGGCTGACCTTCATCATTTTTCCTAGATCCTCTGCACTCTTCCTTTCCCTCTAAGCAGGTATGCCCCCCTTTTTCACTATTTCCACACTTCATTTATAACTTTTTATCTTGGTGTTGGGCTCCATTTACTGTTCAATACTTTTCAATAATATATTACACCTTCATATACTCATAGTCTACCTGATTTATTCACTTTTACAGCATTGGAGCCCAAATGGTTTTCTTTTTGACCACTTGTTTCCTTTTCTCTGGGGATCATTGTGTGCGTCCGGCTCTCCTGCGGGCCCCTTCCTCAGCTCCCGTGGTGAACATTTCAAGCAGCCACCAGCTTTCATGTTTACATGATCTAGACTTAATTGACATGTAAGTACTTAGTGGGATGAGTTCATTTCTCCCCTCCTTTACATATATATTCTACCTTGTGCGTGGGTGTAACTTTGGACCATATAGTTTATTTATGCTTTTTTAGACATTGGTACACTTGCCCCTCATGATGTGGTAAGAAACCATGAAACGTGCGTCGGGCCAATTTTGGTGCACCATTTTCTTTTTAGATGGTTTTATTTTATCCACTCCCAAGCTACCCCACCATGCTGCTTTTCAAGTGATTCTTTACTATGGACAATTGTTCGATACCTCAATATATCATCTCCAAGTTGCTATGATTGCTTTTATGAATATCTGGTCAATAATATGTGATTGTTATGCTTATTTACTATGTATGTACTCATATTGCCATGTCATGTTTTTTAATGAATAAAACATGTCTTGTTATATTGACTCATCTTTTAGCCATGCTAGATCTACCTAATTTAAAGTCCCAAACCCTTGTTTTCTTGCGGGGTAATAAAACAAAAAACAAAAATGTATAATGTTGCCACTTACAAAGTCTTAGGCCCCTTTCACATGGACGTTCGTTTTTTTGTTCAGATCAGTCACGTTTTTTTTTGTAAAAAAACAAATCAAAAACGGATACAGATGTCAATTTTTCCATCCGTTTTCTTATCAGCTGACATCCGTTTTTTACAAAAAAAAAAAAACAGTGAGTGAACTGAAGTTCAAACACTATATATAGCTGGTTGCTAAGGAGGGGGCTGGGAAGCCAGCTACTGCGTACTTAACAACTGATGAGTCATCAGCTGACAGCTGAATGTAAAAAAAAAAATTGCAAAAAAAAAAAAAACGGCATGGGCCCCCCCAGGTCTAAACCAGGTCCTTCGGGATGAGTGAGCCCCCCCACGTTGATGGGGACAAGGGCCTCTTCCCGACAACCCTGGCCGGTGGTTGTCAGGGTCTGCAGGCAGGGGGGCTAATCAGTGTGGGCTTTTTTCCTTTATTTTCATATTTCAATCCAGCGAGTAAGTCTGTTATTTTTCAGCTTCCTTTAACAGGCCACATTTGTCTTGAGACAAACCATTTAAAGTGTAATGATGACCAAAATCCCCTGTAATGTTGTAACATTTTTTGATTGGCTGAAGCAACAAAGCATGGGAAATGTGTGTCGGGTAGGCTGCTGAGAGGAAGAGAGGACAGTACCTGCTGGTGTACCTGGACAAGATAATCATCTTTGGATGGACTTTAGAAGAGAATGAAGAGTGTTTGGAGAGGTTCATATTGTCTCTTGAGAAGTGCCAGTTTAATCAGTCATCGGTCACCTACCTTAGGCATGTTGTCTCCATGGAGGGGGTGGCCACTGAAAGTCATCACCACTTGATGCAGGCCTCAAAATGTGAATGAACTGACATAATTTCTGTTCTTACTACTTGAGGTTGATGGAAGGATCCACATGTAGCAAGATTCCGGGTCCCCAGAGGCCTAATGGTGACCTCCAGAGTTAGGGACAGCTGACATCCTTCGGTGTAGAGTGGGTTACAAGGCATGGTGGGTGTGATGCAAGGTGGATTAGTGGGCGCCAGACACTTCTTGAATGTAAAGAGATTTATTCTCTTGTGAACAGAACTGTGGGGGAGAGGGTTGGGGCCAGGACACCCTTAAGTGGATGCAATGTTAATTGGCAGATTCTGAGACTTCTATAGGCAGACAGCCATGCAGGGAAAGGCATCCAGCTAGACACCACATCTGCATGAGTAGGACCGCTGTCTCCTATGGCAATAATCTTGTAACAGATTCTAATAAAGGTTGTAATTAGGGATGAGCTTCGTGTTCGAGTCGAACCCATGTTCGACTCGAACATCGGCTGTTCGATCGTTCGCCGAATTGCGAACGTTATGGGCCGTTCGCGCTAAATTCGTGTGGCGCGTCACGGCCCATAATTCACTGCGGCATCGCAGTGCATTGCTGGCTGATGATTGGCCAAGCATGCACTATGACCCGCATGCTTGGCCAATCACAGCGCCGTCAGTAGAGAGAGCTGTAATTGGCCAAAGCCAGGGTGGCTTTGGCCAATTATGGCTCAGGGGATTTAGTACACACCCCACACTATATAAGGCCGCCTGCACGGCGGCCCTGTGTAGTGTGTGTTCCGGTGTGCTGAGAGATAGAGAGAGAGAGAGACAGTGTCATTTGATTTGAGTTAGATAGATTAGGCAGAACAGTCAGTCAGTTAGCTGCACTTACAGTGTATTGTGTATATATATGCATCCCAGGTGTTGCATATATATATATACACTGTATTCAGTTTAGCTAGATCCGTTCCTGTTATCTTCTATCTAGACTATTTACATTTAATGCAGTGCGTCCTGCTCACAGTGTTCAGCTAGATCCGTTCCTGCTATTTACATTTAGTGCAGTGCGTCCTGCTCACAGTGTTCAGCTAGATCCGTTCCTGTTATCTTCTAGACTATTTACATTTAGTGCAGTGCGTCCTGCTCACAGTGTTCAGCTAGATCCGTTCCTGCAATTTACATTTAGTGCAGTGCGTCCTGCTCACAGTGTTCAGCTAGATCCGTTCCTGCTATTTACATTTAGTGCAGTGCGTCCTGCTCACAGTGTTCAGCTAGATCCGTTCCTGCTATTTACATTTAGTGCAGTGCGTCCTGCTCACAGTGTTCAGCTAGATCCGTTCCTGTTATTTACATTTAGTGCAGTGCGTCCTGCTCACAGTGTTCAGCTAGATCCGTTCCTGCTATTTACATTTAGTGCAGTGCGTCCTGCTCACAGTGTTCAGCTAGATCCGTTCCTGCTATTTACATTTAGTGCAGTGCGTCCTGCTCACAGTGTTCAGCTAGATCCGTTCCTGTTATCTTCCTACTGACAGGCAGGCTTGTCTGGTTACAGTATATAAAGCTACCTGAAGAAAATTACAGGTGTTCTATTTGATCCTATTAGTACCACGGTCAGGCAGCTAGACTATTTACATTTAGTACAGTGCGTCCTGCTCACAGTGTACAGCTAGATCCGTTCCTGTTATCTTCCTACTGACAGGCAGGCTTGTCTGGTTACAGTATATAAAGCTACCTGAAGAAAATTACAGGTGTTCTATTTGATCCTATTAGTACCACGGTCAGGCAGCTAGACTATTTACATTTAGTACAGTGCGTCCTGCTCACAGTGTTCAGCTAGATCCGTTCCTGTTATCTTCCTACTGACAGGCAGGCTTGTCTGGTTACAGTATATAAAGCTACTTGAAGAAAATTACAGGTGTTCTATCCCAGCTTAGTGCAGCTACAGGCCATTAGTATGTCTGGAAGGCCAAGAAGGAGAGGCAGACAGTCACAAGCCAATAAGAGAGGGCAAGCAGGCTCTGTGTTTAGTGCTGGTCGTGGAGACGGTGCATCCTCATCAGCACGTGGCCATGGGACACGCTTGGCCTTTTTTTCGGCAGCTGGCCGTGTTGAGCCGCAACATGCGGAAGACTTGGTCGAGTGGATGACCAAGCCGTCCTCATCCTCCTCATCCTCTCTCACCCATGCCCAGGGTGCTTTGTCTGGCAAAGCAGCGGCCTCTTCCCTCAGCTCAATGTCATCAGTGACTCCTTCCCTAGCTCCACCATGTCCTCATGAGGATTCCCTCGAACTGTTTGACCACAGTGTTGGGTACATGCTCCAGGAGGATGCCCAGCGTTTGGAAGGCTCTGATGACGATACTGAGCTCGATGAAGGCAGTAACATGAGCACGGACAGAGGGGGTGCCCAAGAAGGACAGCAATCTGGCAGTCATGCTCCCCCTGCTGCAGCATACTGCCAGGTTTGCTCCAGTGATGAGGAGGGAGGGGATGATGAGGTCACTGACTCAACGTGGGTGCCTGATAGGAGAGAGGAGGAGGAGGAGGAGGAGGAGGAGGAGGCGGCGGCACATCACCAACGAGGCAGGATGCCCTCCAGGGGCCAGCCTAAGGGCAGCACATTGACTGCATCACACCCCAAAGCTCCACATGTGCAGGGCGCTGCAGTCTCTGCGCGTTATTCAAAAAGTTCTTTGGTGTGGGCCTTTTTTGAGACGAGTGCATCAGATCGCACCGCTGCTATTTGCAACATATGTCTCAAGCGTATCTCGCGTGGCCAAAACATCTCCCGCTTGGGTACCACATGCTTGACCAGACATATGTTGACCTGCCATGCAGTTCGTTGGCAAGCGTATCTAAAAGACCCACACCAAAGAACAAAGAGGATCTCTCCTTGCTCCTCATCAGCTGAGATTTCCAACCCCACTAGACCTTCAGTCCTCTCTGAGACCTGCAGTGAGAGGAATGAAGGTGTAGAATTAGGTGTGTCACAGCCAAGTACTTGTGGGCAATCTGCTTTTGGTACACCGACGTCAGATTGTACCAGGCAAATTTCCCTGCCCCAGCTGCTGCACCGCCGAAAGAAGTTTGCTCCCAGCCATCCACATGCCCAGCGGTTGAATGCTAGCTTGGCAAAATTGCTAGCACTTCAACTGCTGCCTTTTCAGTTGGTAGACTCTGCCCCCTTCCGTGAGTTTGTGGAATGTGCGGTTCCTCAGTGGCAGGTACCCAAACGCCACTTTTTCTCACGGAAGGCGATTCCGGCTCTCTACCGGCATGTGGAAGGCAATGTCCATGCCTCGCTGGACAGGGCGGTCAGCGGTAAGGTGCATATTACCGCTGACTCATGGTCCAGCAGGCATGGACAGGGACGTTACCTAAGTTTCACGGCGCATTGGGTGACTCTGCTGGCAGCTGGGAAGGATGCAGGACAAGGTGCAGTAGTGTTGGAGGTTGTTCCGCCACCACGCCTCCAAAATGCTGATTGTGACACACCTCTCTCCTCCACCCCCTCCTCTTCTTCTTCCTCTATGGCCTCTTCCTCGGAACCAGCGGTGCTCCGTAGGCGTTCAAGGGGCTACGCAAGTACGCAGGCCAAAAGATGCCATGCGGTGCTTGAGCTGGTGTGCTTGGGGGACAGGAGCCACACTGGGGCAGAGGTTTTGTCAGCTCTGCAGGGGCAGGTTCAGAGGTGGTTGACGCCACGCCAACTTAAGGCAGGAATGGTGGTTTGCGACAATGGCACCAACCTCCTCTCTGCCCTCCGACAGGGACAAATGACCCATGTGCCCTATTTGGCTCACGTCCTTAACTTGGTGGTGCAGCGGTTCTTGGGCAGGTACCCGGGCTTACAGGATGTCCTGAGGCAGGCCAGGAAAGTCTGTGTGCATTTCCGCCGGTCATATAATGCCAGTGCTCGGCTGACGGACCTCCAAAAGGAGTTTAACCTGCCCAAGAACCGCCTAATCTGTGACATGCCCACCAGGTGGAACTCAACGTTGGCCATGCTGCAGCGGCTGCACACGCAGCAGAGGGCCATCAATGAGTACCTGTGCGACTATGGCACCAGGACAGGGTCAGGGGAGCTTGGTTTTTTTTCCCCACGCCAGTGGGCCATGATCAGGGATGCATGCACTGTCCTGTCACCATTCGAGGAGGCCACGAGGATGGTGAGCAGTGACAGTGCATGCATCAGTGACACTGTCCCCCTTGTCCACCTGTTGGAGCACACGCTGCGTGGAATAATGGACAGGGCACTTGAGGCAGAACAGAGGCAGGAAGAGGAGGACTTCCTTAGCTCTCAAGGCCCCCTTTATCCAGACAGTGTTCCTGCGTGCCCGCCGATCACACAGGAAGAGGACGAGGAGGAAGAGGAGGAGGAGGAAGATTGTGTCAGTATGGAGGTGGAGCCTGGCACTCAGCATCAGCAGCAGTCTTTAAGGGATCAGTCCCAAGAAACACATGGACTTGTACGTGGCTGGGAGGAGGTGGCTGCGGACCATGTCGTTCTTAGTGACCCAGAGGACTCCGGACCGAATGCCTCAGCAAACCTACGCTGCATGGCCTCCCTGATCCTGCAAAGCCTGCGTAAGGATCCTCGTATTCGTGGTATCAAGGAGAAGGACCAATACTGGCTGGCAACCCTCCTTGATCCACGTTACAAGGGTAAGGTTGCGGACCTTATCTTGCCATCGCAGAGGGAGCAGAGGATGAAACATCTTCGGGAGGCCTTGCAGAAAGGTCTGTGCAACGCGTTCCCAGAGACTGGGAGGTTACAAACTCCTGTTTCTGGACAACGTGTTGCTGAGGCTTCGGTCAGTCAAAGAAGGAGCGGTGGAGAAGGTGGCCGTCTGACCGATGCGTTCAGACAATTTTTTGGTCCGCAGCCCCAAGGTATGATCGGTTCCAGCAACCATCGCCAGCGTCTGTTTTATATGGTGCAGGAATACCTAGGGGCAAGATCAGACTTGGACACCTTTCCCACCGAAAATCCTCTGGGTTACTGGGTCTTGAGGATGGATCACTGGCCAGAGCTTGCACAGTATGCAATTGAGCTACTGGCCTGTCCTGCATCCAGCGTTCTTTCGGAACGCACATTCAGTGCTGCTGGAGGCGTGGTAACCGATCACAGGGTGCGTCTGTCCACCGACTCGGTCGATCGGCTGACCTTCATAAAAATGAATGAGTCTTGGATCACCACCAGCTACCAAGCACCTGATGCTGATGTAACCGAATAATTTTTTTTGAAATCTCAGATCCCTTCAAAGACTGCCTATGCTGATGCTGAGTGACTATCCCTGAGTAATTATCCTCTTCCTCCTCAATCATCACGCTGATAGCTTGTAAGAACATTTTTGGTTCTGGGCGCCACCACCAGTGCCTAAGGCCCAATTTTTCAGCCCCTGTTTAACAGGGGCGTGTAATTACAATTTTTGATGTAATACTTTGCAGCAGGGCTCGTTCCTGCATTCCAACTAGAGTGTCTGTGAGGGGTTGCAGTGTTGTGGCACCAGCACCAGTGCCTAAGGCCCAATTTTTCTGCCCCTGTCTAACAGGGGCGTGTAATTACAATTTTTGATGCAATACTTTGCAGCAGGGCTCGTTCCTGCGTTCCAACTAGAGTGTCTGTGAGGGGTTGCAGTGTTGTGGCACCAGCACCAGTGCCTAAGGCCCAATTTTTCTGCCCCTGTCTAACAGGGGCGTGTAATTACAATTTTTGAAGCAATACTTTGCAGCAGGGCTCGTTCCTGCGTTCCAACTAGAGTGTCTGTGAGGGGTTGCAGTGTTGTGGCACCAGCACCAGTGCCTAAGGCCCAATTTTTCTGCCCCTGTCTAACAGGGGCGTGTAATTACAATTTTTGAAGCAATACTTTGCAGCAGGGCTCATTCCTGCGTTCCAACTAGAGTGTCTGTGAGGGGTTGCAGTGTTGTGGCACCAGCACCAGTGCCTAAGGCCTAATTTTTCAGCTCCTGTTCAACAGGGGCATGTAATTACAATTCTTGATCTAATATTTCACAGCAGGGCCCTGTGAGGGCTTACAGTGTTGTGGCCACAGCAATACCTAAGGCCCAAATTTCTGCTGAGTATATAGGGCAGGACCCTACTTTCAAACATCTAACTTACAAATGACTCCTACTTGCAAACGGAAGGAGACAACAGGAAGTGAGATGAAATCTACCCCTAGGAAGGGAAATTCTCTCCTGTAAGAGTTAATATGGGAAAACAATTTCTCCTTTCCACTGATGCTTTCCAATCCTTGTTCCACAAAAAAACCCAAATTTTCAAAAAACATTTTTCATTGGGACAAAAAAGTGAGGTGAAATCTTCTGAAGAGGAGGAAAGACAGCAAAACAAATGTCACAGGGGTGATAACCCTTCCCTATGTTTTCCAAAAAGCTTAGAAAAGATTTTTTGGCTGGAGCTAAACACGTTAAAAATGTTCAAAATTACAAACAGATTCTACTTAACAACAAACCTACAGTCCCTGTCTTGTTTGCACTGCTGTTCAGAGTATATAGGGCCTGGTGGCCCCACACCTTTCCTTATTTTAATTTGGGTGCGGGGTTCCCCTTAATATCCATACAAGACCCAAAGGGCCTGGTAATGGACTGGGGGGTACCCATGCCGTTTGTCTCACTGATTTTCATCCATATTGCCATGACCCGACATGACATTAAACCCGCAAGCAGTTTTAAATGAGATTTTTTCCTTTAAAAATGACATTTGGTGCAGGGACTGTTCTAAACATGGGAAACACGCGTCACTTTACAGGCATACTATAGACACCCCCCAGGTACGATATTTAAAGGAATATTTCACTTTTTTTTTTTACTTTAAGCATCATTAAAATCACTGCTCCCGAAAAAACGGCCGTTTTTAAAAGTTTTTTTTGCATTGATACATGTCCCCTGGGGTAGGACCCGGGTCCCCAAACCCTTTTTAGGACAATACCATGCAAATTAGCCTTTAAAATGAGCACTTTTGATTTCGAACGTTCGAGTCCCATAGACGTCAATGGGGTTCTAACGTTCGTGCGAACTTTCGGTCCGTTCGCGGGTTCTGGTGCGAACCGAACCGGGGGGTGTTCGGCTCATCCCTAGTTGTAATGAACTCCTTCACTTCTTCTACAATCTTCTATTGTAGAACTGTCAGGGCTGGCTCAGCCCTTCCTTCTCTGAGCTGGCCGCTCAGCTGTCGGCTAATTGCCAGCTCTCATCTCTCTCCACAGTAAACTAGCTGTTGTGGATTTCCTCGTCAGTCCCGCCTACTTAAAGATCTCCAGCTCACTTCATTCCTGCCTTTGCCTTGGTCACATCACAAGAAACCATCTCCTGTGTTCCTGTTTAAAGACTGGCTTTGCTGACATCCCTTCTGGCTCCTTATCCTGCTTGCTGTTCCTCTACTTGGACTGACTTTTGGCCTGGCTGATTACCCGATCTGGTTACTGAACTCTGGCTTGGCTGATTACCCGATCTGGTTATTGAACTCTGGCTTGGCTGATTACCCAATCTGGTTACTGAACTCTGGCTTGGCTGACTACCCGATGCGGTTACTGGACTCTGGCTATGCTTTGACTACGCTTACTCTATTTACCTTTTTATTTTTATTAATAAACAAGTGTGATTTTACTGTACTTCTGTCTCGGTCTGGTTCATGGTTTCCGACACCGACTCATTAGTTAAAAATAAGGGAATAAAAGTCTGAAAAAAAAGGTATGCAGCTACCATATTCAATAATTGGTAAACTGCAATACATTACATTTTTTTTATTCTTTTTTAGGTTTAGTTACTCTTTAGCACTAACAGGGGAGCTTACATAGGTCAGCTTTTCTTCATTTATGTAAAACCATTATTGGAAAATAAAAAGAAAAACTTTTGCTGTAACTGGAGTTTGGCTTTAATTTGGTAATTAAGTCTATCGAAATCTGCTAGTACATGTAACCCTACCCCCCTCGCCAGACTGATGATGGTCTCCAAGAGTGTCTCCATTGTTTCTCCATACAAAGTGGAGCCATCCTAAGCCAGGAAGTGCTTTACTGGCCTGACCACCAGGTGAAAATAGTAAGAACAGAAAAAGCCTAAGAAAAAGAAACTTGTGCAGCCACCACATTTAAAGTGTTACTAAACCCACAACAGTAAAATCAGTGTGCATATGCAGTAAAGCATGCTTGTTATACTCACTGTGGAACCTAAGGGGTTAATCCTTTGCATTGTGTAAAAAGGCTGCTTGATTTTGTTTGCACAGATCCTCCTCTTCTTCCACTGACAACAGAACATGTCCGGATAAGACAGAGCCTTTGGAGTCAGGCTGCACATGCTCCGTTTGGTGTGTATTGCTAGAGAGGATTTTTTTCTTGGGAGAGTGCATGTGAATAGCACAGGGCCAATTGGCACTGTCCAGACATGTCCAGACAGAGGGTCAGGAGCCCTGCAGCCTCATAGGACAGTGCAGTATGAAAACTCTCCCTACAAGCTTCACCAGAAACTGATAGAAATCACAAGACTGCTATGTACTGCTGATGAGAAAAGGTATTTAGCTGTTTATATTTACTAAAATAATTGCATTTCCATACCCTGTGTACTGTGGGAGACCAGATATAGTGAATGCAGTGTCCTGGGTTTAGTAACAGTTTAAGGACTGGTAAACTCCCATATATACAATTTTTGTTTTTAGGTTTAATACATCTTTAAAGTGGAACTTTAATTTGCCTCTAAGGAGAGGTGATTTTGACAGAATTATTTTTCAGAAAGAAAAAATGTGGATTTTTAATTTCAATGCCTTACAGCCCTCTGGACTGAACACTGAGTGAATTTGTTGGTCTTTTTGGAACCGAACCCCCCAATTTTTTCAGAATTCAACAGTAAGCCCTCACTAGCGGCTACCATCCCTGATCACCGAGGACTGTCTGGAATCGTTACTTACACACAGTCACGGTGTCATGGTTAATTTCTTCCATTGAATTCCCCATTGATTAAATTAGCGGACAGCTATTTCAGATCTGAGTAATATCCCCTTCAGGGATTTACACTATTACCAGTTGGTTTACCATTTGTATGAGGGTTGAGTGAATGTTGTGGCCATCTGTGTTTTGGTAACGTTATCACATTTTTAATTCATGTGGTGGAGGTGTTTTTCTTGAATAATGTTTGGTGGAATTTTTTCCACAAAGAAAATTATTTTTTGATATTACCAGTTGTTTATTTTTGGAGAATCCTTTCTGGACTCTCTTGTCCTCCCGCCTCTTTCTTAAAGTGAAACTTTAGTCAGAAAATAAAGTCCTGCTAGATCACTTCAAGCTGGCCCTTTTTGCAAGTATAGCTATGCAAAACCTTAAAAAAAGTGCCTATACTTTTAAAATCCAGTAATACACTATCTTACCCTGCCCTGCACATGCTCAGTTGTTCTCCATTTCTGGTATTGTGCCAAAATCAGAGCCACTAGAGGCCAATCTGCTGACAGCCTAAAGATTTACTTCTGCTCATGGGCTTTGGGCTTCAGCAGAATGGCAGCCTCTGGCAAGAAGAAACAGCAGCAACGCTGGAGGCTATTTAGAGCACACACTCATTTTGTTAGCAATTATTCATGTGGAATGTTTGTTCCTTGCTAAAGAATATTATTTTGTATCAAGTTGTTATTGGTGAAGTTCCGCTTTAAGCTTAAAGTGGTTGTTAAGCCACTTTTTTTCTTCCTATGGTGCCTTCTGTTAGATAACATGATGTTCCTTAGTATACTGTATGTGATTTATAAAAAATATGCTGACTAATACCTTATTTCAGAGAGCTGCTCGGCGCTCACGTGACTGCCCACTGGTCTCCTCTCCCTGTCAGGGCTGGGCTCAGCCCTTCCTTCTCTGAGCTGGCCGCTCAGCTGTCGGCTAATTGCCAGCTCCTTTCTCTCCACAGTGACTCAGCTGTTGATGATCTGCTCGTCAGTCCTGCCTACTTAAATCCGTCCAGCTCACTTCATCTTTGCCTTCACCTTTGGTCACATCTCTGAGACTTTCTCCTGCGTTTCTGTTGAAGTCTTGCTCGGCTGATGTCCCTTCTGGCTCCTGATCCTGCTTGCTGTACTACTACGTTGATCTCTGGCTCTCTGACATTGGCATTGGCTGACTACCCGATCTGGTTACTGAACTCTGGCTATGTATTGACTACGTTTACTCTGTTTACCCTTTTATTATTATTAAACAAGTTTGATTAATTGTACTTCTGTCTGGGTCTGATTCATGGTTTCTGACAGTAGGCGAAGGCCATGAATTCAGAAGATGCAGTTAGTCCACTTGTTAGTAATATTTTTTCCAGATTGGATGACCAGGATCACCGTATGGATCAGTTTGCCTTGGCATTACAAACGCTCCTGAGTCACACGGCTAACCTGGAATCTTCCACTATAGCTGCCCCGGTACAACCTGTGTTGCAGACCATCCCTGCTGCTGCTCCAGTCTCTGTGCAGGCACCCACCTCGAGTATTACCTCTATAAGAGGCATGTCTGGTTCCTCTCTGCTTCCCCAGCGATTTGGGGCCGATCCAGTTCAATGCAGAGGGTTTCTCAACCAGGTTGAGATATACTTTGAGATGCTGCCCCAGGTGTTTCCCATGGACAGAAGCAAAGTAGGTTTTGTGATATCTTTGCTTTCTGAGAGAGCCTTGGCCTGGGCAAACCCTCTATGGCAGACGCAAAAACCCATGGTCCTGAGTTACCCAGATTTTGTGGCTTCCTTCAAAAGGGTATTTGACATTCCCACACGCTCCACTTCTGCTGCCAAGAGCCTCATGTCCATCAAACAGAGTACGAGAACTGTTGCCAATTACGCCATTGAATTCCGTACTCTGGCAGCAGAGGTTGCTTGGAACAATAAGGCCTTTGTGGCTGCCTTCTCTCATGGTCTCTCAGATAACATCAAGGATGAGATAGCAGCCCGAGATATACCCACTGAGCTATAGAGGTTGATCACATTTGCCATCCTCATTGACTCCAGACTCAGAAAAAGACTCTCTTTTAAGGAGCGCTGGTGCAAGCCTCCTGTACATTTGTCTCAGAGCTTTGCAGTCCCACCCTTGCCTCCCTCACCTCCCATGCCTCCTTGTACTGAGTCAGTCTGTGAAGATGAACCCATGCACTTGGGCTTCACGCGTCTCTCTGCGGATGAGAGAGCCCTTAGGAGGAGGGAGAGATTGTGCCTTTATTGTGGCCAGGCTGGTCACTTTTTGAAGTCTTGTCCTACCCGTCCAGGGAACGCCCGAACCTTGAGGTCCTGTCACGGACAGACCTTAGGTGACGTTGTTTCGTCTCCAGTTTCCCAGAAAGATAAGCACCTGGTTTTGCTTACCCTGTCTTGGGCTGAGTCATCCGTCGAGATACAGGCTCTGATCGACTCTGGGGCTGTAGGCCTGTTTATTGATGCTGCCTTTGTATCGAAGCACTCGATTCCACTGCAGCTGCGTGACACTCCACTTGCCATTGAGGCTCTTGATGGGAGACCTCTACAGCCTGCCCATGTGACTCATGAGCCTGTCCTGTTGTCCATTTCCGTAGGGGCCCTTCATCATGAGATAATCCAATTCAAAGTTATTTCCTCACCTAAGTTTCTGCTGGTTATTGGTTATCCTTGGTTACAGAGGCACAACCCCTCTTTTGATTGGCTCCGTGCAGAGGTTCTGTCCTGGTCGCCACATTGCAGCGAGAGATGCTTCCAGAAGGTAGACAAGGTCCTGTGCACCTCTTCACTCTCCTCCCTGCCGGAGGAGTACCGCGATTTTAGCGTTGTCTTTGACAAAGGTCAAGCCGGTACTTTGCCTCCATACCGGTCGTATGATTGCGCAATTGACCTTCAACCTGGTGCCATACCCCCTCATGGCCGGATTTACCCTTTGTCGGTCTTGGAGGATAAGGCCATGGAGGAGCATGTTTCATCTGCAAATCCTTGTCTCCTGCTGGTGCTGTTTTTTTGCTGTGAAGTAGAAGAGTGGTGAACTGAGACCTTGTATCGATTATAGGGGTCTCAATCATTTCACGATTAAGAATGCCTATCCCATTCCGTTGATTATTTGACCGCCTCAAGGGAGCAACAGTTTTTTTTTAAGCTTGATTTGAGAGGGGCATACAATCTCGTCAGGATTAAGGATGGCGACGAGTGGAAAACTGCGTTTAATACCAGGTCATTATCAGTATCTCGTAATGCCTTTTGGGCTTTGTAACGCTCTGGCAGTTTTCCAGGAGTTCATTAACGATGTCCTCCTAGATTTGTTGCAGTTATGTGTGGTGGTTTATCTCGACGATATCCTCATATTTTCCAAGTGCCTGGAGAGCCACCACACAGATGTCTGTCGTGTGCTTTAGAGACTACGAGAGAACAATCTCTATTGTAAGTTGGAAAAGTGCGAATACCATTGTGAACAGGTTAAATTCCTGGGCTATGTCATTTCCACTGCTGGTTTTTCGATGGACCCAGAGAAATTTTCAGCGGTCCTACAGTAGCCTCCACCCGTGGGTTTACATTGTCTGCAGCGTTTTTTTGGCTTTGCCAACTATTATTGGAAGTTTATTCGTAACTTCTCGTCTCTGGTCAAGCCCCTGACTGATATGACCAAGAAAGACGGCAACCCACAGAGTTGGTCTCCGGAGTCCGGAGTCCATTAAGGCCTTTGAGAGTCTCAAGGTTGCCTTTGTTTCTGCTCCTGTGTTGGCACACCCCGATCCTACGATGCCTTTTATCCTAGAAGTTGATGCTTCCGAGACTGGAGTTGGCGCCCTTCTGTCTCAAAACTCTGAGTGCGCTATGCATTCCCCCACTTCCAAGATGGAGTCAGTTCCGATTCCTGTGATTCCTCCTGATCGTATTCTGGCTACGGTTCGCACCAGTCTTGCTTCTCTTTTGGGTGACAAAATTCTTGCTGCTCAGGTCGATGCTCCTCCTGAGAAACCTTAGAAACCTCCTCACCGCTGCTTTGTTCCTGAGAGTTTCCGTACTGCCGTGCTCCAGACTTACCATTCTCCCAAGGCAGCTGGCCACCCTGGTAAGAATCAACTCGTTTGGGCCATTTCCCAACAATTCTGCTGGCCTAGTCTACGTGCTGATGTAACTGCCTTCGTAGCTGCCTGTTCCGTGCGTGCTCTGAGTAAGACTTCACGACACCTTCCAGTGGGCCTCCTACAACCCATACCCGATGGAGAGAAGCCCTGGACCCACCTGTCTATGGATTTCATTGTGGAGTTGCCCAACTCCCAAGGCAACACAGTTATCCTTATGGTGGTTGACCGGTTCTCAAAGATGTGTCATTGTATTCCACTTAAGAAGTTGCCCACTTCTAAGCAACTGGCTTCCATTTTTGCTCAGGAGATCTTCCGCTTATATGGGCTACCCAAGGTGATTGTCTCAGACAGGGGTAGTCAGTTTGTGTCCCGATTCTGGTGAGCCTTTTGTGCACAGTTGGGTATTCATCTTGCTTTCTCTTCTGCGTATCACCTGCAGTCTAATGGGGCTGCAGAACGAGCCAATCAGTCCTTGGAGCAATTCCTACGTTGCTATATTTCTGACCATCCCGTTTGTCCCCGTTTATGACGAACTATGGTTTCCAACCTTCCGTGTTGCCTGCTTCGTTTGTTCCGCAGAGTATTCCTGCATTAGAGGACCATCTCCATGGTCTTCGTTCCACTTGGGCACAAGTCCAGGAGGCTTTGCAACATGCTAACGATAGGTACAGGCTCCATGCTGACCACAGATGCCTGCCTGCGCCTTCCTACCAGGTTAGGGACAGAGTCTGGCTGTCGTCTCGCAACCTTCGACTTCACGTTCCTTCTTTGAAGTTCGCACCTCAGTTTATTGGCCCTTTCCGTATCCTTCTCAGGATTAACCCAGTGGCTTACGCATTGGACCTTCCTCCTAGTATGCACATCTCTAATGTGTTTCATGTCTCCTTATTGAAACCTTTGGTCTGCAACCGCTTTACCACCTTGGTGCCACGTCCTCACCCTATACAGGTTGAGAACTATGAGGAGTGTGAAGTACAATCCATTGTTGACTCCCGTAGGTTCTGTGGGCACATACAGTACCTGGTGCATTGGAAGGGGTACGGTCCAGAGGAACGCTCTTGGGTCTCATCCTCGGACGTACATGCCCCTGTCCTCCTATGTGATTTCCATAGACGTTTTCCCCTCAAGCCCAGTGGTCCTCCGAGGGGGAGGGGTCATTGAGGAGGGGATACTGTCAGGGCTGGGCTCAGCCCTTCCTTCTCTGAGTTGGCTGCTCAGCTGTCAGCTAATTGCCAGCTCCTTTCTCTCCACAGTGACTCAGCTGTTGATGATCTACTTGTCAGTCCTGCCTACTTAAAGCCATCTAGCTCACTTCATCTCTGCCTTCGCCTTTGGTCACATCTCTGAGACTTTCTCCTGCGTTCCTGTTGAAGTCTTGCTCGGCTGACGTCCCTTCTGGCTCCTGATCCTGCTTTGCTGTACTACTACGTTGATCTCTGGCTCTCTGACATTGGCTGACTACTTGATCTGGTTACTGAACTCTGGCTATGTATTGACTACGCTTACTCTGTTTACCCTTTTATTATTATTAAACAAGTATGATTAACTGTACTTCTGTCTCGGTCTGATTCATGGTTTCTGACACTCCCAATCTCACAGCTGCAGGCGGAGGTGCTGAGTTCCCCTGCTGACATCAGCCGGGAAGAGGGGAGGGGAGGAGGAGACCGGCGGGCAGTCACGTGAGCGCCGAGTGGCACTCTGAAATAGGGTATTAGGCAGCATATTTTTATAAATTACATACACTGGGGAACATCATGTTATCTAAAAGCGGGAACTATAGTAAGAAAACACAGTTATGATAGCAGCAGGAGGGGAGGGCTTGGAAGCGGACTGAGCTGACAGGCAGGCAGGCGACAAGGGAGAGCAGATAAGAGAGCTGCAGATGATGGAAGCACGTAAACTGACCACGATGTCAGGGCTCAGCAGCCATGATAAACCGTGGTCAGTTTACAGGGGGGAGGGCAGAACCAGGCAGGATCAGTCAGGTGTTTCAGGTGATACAGCACTGTGCTGTATAACATGCTTTAAAGGAACATGATCTATTTTTCTTTTTTTAGGGTTACAAACACTTTAAATCCAGTAGAATAAATCCTTTGTGCAGACAACGGTGCTTTCTGCCACCTCCTACATGCCTAGATCCATCTCTCTCTGTGGTATGGGCTCAAACTATGACTTGGTCTGTCTTCTCTATAATTCCATGCTCCATTTTGGTCTTTGGTTAGTGTCCTGCAGAAATTTTTGTGGCCCTATGTAAATTCATCTGTATCTCAGCCACATTAGTGCTCATATGTCTACTATAATCACCCTTTTACCTTCCAGTACTGTCTAATCTTGTTTTGTTATCTGTGTCTTGCTTGAACTTTCTAGTTGTTTTTCCTAGTCTTAACCCTTTTATATGCTTCCAGTGTCTTCTTGTCAACCTTCATGAGATTTGCAGACCTTTTAGTGGTAAATTAACTCAATTTCTTGTTACTGATTAGGCTGGGTACACACTGTTCACTGGACCAGCAAGAACCGGCCAACTTACGTGTGTACAGCTGTCTCTCTGACAGAATCCAGTGTAACCACCGACTTATGTCAAAGGACTATGCTTGAAAACAGGCATCCGGTCAGCATTTGCAACCAACAGCTGCAAGAGACCCAATTGGTGTATTCTGGCACACAACACACATTTCTGTTGGTATGGCGATATGTCAGTTTTTTTTTTATTTAAACGAAAAAATAAAACTTGCAGTGTGTACTGGGCTTTAGAATAAATGGTGTTTTGAGCGTAAATACACAGTCTGCTAGATAGTTTAATCTCTATGCTAAAGTGTATTATAATATAGTTCTGTACCACTAGAAGGGAATCAACACATAAATCAGCAAAGTCAGCAATAAACAGTGCATATACAGTAATCATTAACTGCAATATGAATAATCATACTATAACTAGTCTGCCGAGCACTCTAGGCGAATGGATTGGATATGGTGCAATGTTCGTTGATAGGTACCTCTTAGCATAAGCAATAGGTGACGGTCTCTGCAGCTGTAAGCAGCTGTAAGAGGACAGTCTATAGTCCTAACTCTTCAGGAAGTTAGCTTTGGGGCCAAGTTGTACCATTGGTGCACGAGTCCCATTCAAGCTTTCAGGCAGTAATAAGGCTATTAGATGGCTGTATGATCAGTTCCTACAGGGCTCGGTCTGGTATGGATATTAAGGGGCACCCTGCACCAAAATTATAAAATAAAACTGTGTGGGGGTCCCCCTCAAAATCCATACCAGACCGTCTAGGTCTGGTATGGATTTTAAGGGGAACCCCGCGCCAAAATTTAAAAAAAAAATGGCGTGTGGGACCCCACAAAAATCCATACTAGACCCTTATCCGAGCACGCAACCTGGCAGGCAACCTGGCAGGCTGCAGGAAAAGAGGGGGGGCAAGAGAGCACCCCCCCTCCTGAACCGTACCAGGCCACATGCCCTCAACATGGGGAGGGTGCTTTGGGGTAGCCCCCCAAAGCACCGTGTCCCCATGTTGATGGGGACAAGGGCCTCTTCCCCACATCCTTGCCCGGTGGTTGTGGGGGTCTGAGGGCGGGGGGCTTATCGGAATCTGGAAGCCCCCTTTAACAAGGGGACCCCCAGATCCCGGCCTCCCCCCCTGTGTGAAATGGTAACGGGTACAAATGTGCCCCTATCATTTCACAAAAAAAGTGTGAAAATTGTAAAAATGACATGGCTTGGGACAAGCCCCAAGCCGTGGGTTACGTCACCGGGTGGCTCCACCCCCCTCTGACGCTACGGGGAAGCCATAGGGATGTCCCTGTGCATCAGAGGGGGCGGGGTCACCCGGCGTCGTCACCGTGTGGCCTCACCCTCAGTTATAAAAGAACTGTCACCTGACAGGATGGTCATTACAGCAGGTGCCTCCCATGGAGGCGGATCATGGCGGCGTGCAGGTTTTTTTTTTTTTTCTCTTTTTCGGTCCGTCGGCGGAGCAAGAGAAGAAGAAGAAGACTAAGTGGGACATTTTTATTTTTTAATAAAGGACTTGTCCCAAGCCTTGTCATGTCATTTTTACCATTTTCACACTTTTTTGTGAAATGGTAGGGGTACATTTGTACCCTGTTACTATTGATCTGGGGGTCCCCTTGTTAAAGGGGGCTTCCAGATTCCGATAAGCCCCCCGTCCACAGACCCCCCACAACCACCGGACACGGGTTGTGGGGATGAGGCCCTTGTCCCCATCAACATGGGGACACGGTGCTTTGGGGGGCTACCCCAAAGCACCCTCCCCATGTTGAGGGCATGTGGCCTGGTATGGTTCAGGAGGGGGGGCCATCTCTCATCCCCCCTCTTTTCCTGCGACCTGCCAGGTTCGGATAAGGGTCTGGTATGGATTTTTGGGGGGACCCCCACGCCATTTTTTTTTATTTTGATTCGGGATTCCCCTTAATATTCATACCAGACCCAAAGGGCCTAGTAATGGACTGTGGGGGAACCCCATGCCATTTTTATCAATGACTTTTATGTGTATTGCCGGGACCGACAATTCATTATAGCCACGAGTACTTTTAAATGACTTTTTTTCCTTTAGAAATGTCATTTTGCTCTCGGACTGTTCTAAACACGGGAAACATGCGCCACTTTACAGGCATACTATAGACACCCCCCAGGTACGAAAATTAAAGGAATATTTCACTTTTATTGTTTCACTTTAAGCATTATTAAAATCACTGATCCCGAAAAAAATGCAGTTTTTAAAACTTCTTTTTGCATTGATACATGTCCCCTGGGGCAGGATCCAGGTCCACAAACACTTATTATGACAATAACTTGCATATAAGCCTTTTAAAATAAGCACTTTTGATTATTCGTGTTCGTGTCCCATGGGCTTTAATGGTGTTCGAACAAATTTTTTGCCTGTTCGCATGTTCTGCTGCGAACCGAACCGGAGGGGTGTTTGGCTCATCCCTAGTCACATACAGCGATTAGTCTACTCTCTGCTCTGCACCCAGCTGACTCTGGTTTTCAATCCCCTTGAACTCAGCACTCCAGATCCCATTAAGGCTGCCAATATGCAGCAGCGATCGTGCATACTGAATAGCGTTGTGCACTTTTGGGTCTCCCCCATGGCAAGAGGAAGCTGTGTCCTGTACAGCCTGGGAAAATGCATCTCTTTCCTCTTCCTCCTCCTGGCAATCTCTCTCTGAGAAATGCAGTCCAAAAGCCTTTAATTATAGTAGAATCTCTCTCCTCTGGACTACAGTTCCGACAGTGCAGTGCTGCCTGACTCAGTCTGTTAAACCTTTCCTGCTGAGCAGCTTCCTCCTCTTGCTGATATAGCTGTTAACCAGTTCAGCACCATAGGGAAACAGCTACTGAGAGCAGCTGCAGCCAGTGTTTCTCTCATTCTTCAATGTTAGCCATATTCCAGAGTCCACAGACATATAACTTCCATAACGTTGAATTATTTTAAATGAAAAGCTAAAAGCAAACTTAAAGTGGTTGTAAACCTGAAAAATCTAAATTAAACTTAACATTCCATCTCACGTAACAAAGCAGGAGAACTCCTCTGTCCCCAATTTCCTACAGTGAAAAAAATCCAACACTATAACAGAAAAAAAAAGATGTCACCACGTGCCCTTTCCTGTGATTGACAGACTTAATGAGGAGACTCAGGCATGAGCATGAGTGAAGGGGGTGTGACTCCCGCAGGCGCAGCCTGACTGAGCTCAGAGATTGAAGTGCCTATACTGTCACTTCCTCCCTGTTCATCTCCACTGGATCTTCACCAGCATAGTTGCCGTGCACATATTTTGACAGCTATTCCGATCAGACCTTGTCTGAGTCCCGGAAAGGAAGATCTGTTACGGACAGTGGGCCTACTCACCCTGAATACATTGAAATGCCACCAATACAGAGGTGCTGCGGGGTGGGAAACACACAAAGCACATCCACACAGATCCCTTCTCCAGCTCTCCACAGCAGTAGGCGTTTCAGTATTGCAGGACTCAAGGAAGCCAGATGGTGCCTTCCTAGGTGCCTGATTGGTAAGGACTCGTGTGGGGGCGTGGTCACATATACACCTGCTGTGCGCACTGCTATGCGGTGCTAGGGTGATTTGTGGGGGCGTGTACAGCTTGGAGGGGAGTGTGGTAATGTTACAACTCCTCCTGAGCGCCGGGCTGTCAACACGCCAAAGGTTCCAGAGATATTTAGCCTGCAATGACAGGAATACACATTGAAAAATGAGGTACAAATAATGTGATTTACATGAATATTGTACAAACTTTACAGAGATATTAGTCTTTCAGACTTATGACACATGGGGTTTACAACCACTTTAAGTCAATATTTACACAAAACTAACTGATATACAACATTAGCATAAGAATTTGACAAGGGAACCTCCCGTCACTTGTCATAAGGAGCAAGGTTGTCTTGTTCATAAGCCACTGATTAGGGATGAGCTTCGTGTTCGAGTCGAACCCATGTTCGACTCGAACATCGGCTGTTCGATCGTTCGCCGAATTGCGAACGTTATGGGCCGTTCGCGCTAAATTCGTGTGGCGCGTCACGGCCCATAATTCACTGCGGCATCGCAGTGCATTGCTGGCTGATGATTGGCCAAGCATGCACTATGACCCGCATGCTTGGCCAATCACAGCGCCGTCAGTAGAGAGAGCTGTAATTGGCCAAAGCCAGGGTGGCTTTGGCCAATTATGGCTCAGGGGATTTAGTACACACCCCACACTATATAAGGCCGCCTGCACGGCGGCCCTGTGTAGTGTGTGTTCCGGTGTGCTGAGAGATAGAGAGAGAGAGAGACAGTGTCATTTGATTTGAGTTAGATAGATTAGGCAGAACAGTCAGTCAGTTAGCTGCACTTACAGTGTATTGTGTATATATATGCATCCCAGGTGTTGCATATATATATATACACTGTATTCAGTTTAGCTAGATCCGTTCCTGTTATCTTCTATCTAGACTATTTACATTTAATGCAGTGCGTCCTGCTCACAGTGTTCAGCTAGATCCGTTCCTGCTATTTACATTTAGTGCAGTGCGTCCTGCTCACAGTGTTCAGCTAGATCCGTTCCTGTTATCTTCTAGACTATTTACATTTAGTGCAGTGCGTCCTGCTCACAGTGTTCAGCTAGATCCGTTCCTGCAATTTACATTTAGTGCAGTGCGTCCTGCTCACAGTGTTCAGCTAGATCCGTTCCTGCTATTTACATTTAGTGCAGTGCGTCCTGCTCACAGTGTTCAGCTAGATCCGTTCCTGCTATTTACATTTAGTGCAGTGCGTCCAACTCACAGTGTTCAGCTAGATCCGTTCCTGTTATCTTCTAGACTATTTACATTTAGTGCAGTGCGTCCTGCTCACAGTGTTCAGCTAGATCCGTTCCTGCAATTTACATTTAGTGCAGTGCGTCCTGCTCACAGTGTTCAGCTAGATCCGTTCCTGCTATTTACATTTAGTGCAGTGCGTCCTGCTCACAGTGTTCAGCTAGATCCGTTCCTGCTATTTACATTTAGTGCAGTGCGTCCTGCTCACAGTGTTCAGCTAGATCCGTTCCTGTTATCTTCTAGACTATTTACATTTAGTGCAGTGCGTCCTGCTCACAGTGTTCAGCTAGATCCGTTCCTGCAATTTACATTTAGTGCAGTGCGTCCTGCTCACAGTGTTCAGCTAGATCCGTTCCTGCTATTTACATTTAGTGCAGTGCGTCCTGCTCACAGTGTTCAGCTAGATCCGTTCCTGCTATTTACATTTAGTGCAGTGCGTCCTGCTCACAGTGTTCAGCTAGATCCGTTCCTGCTATTTACATTTAGTGCAGTGCGTCCTGCTCACAGTGTTCAGCTAGATCCGTTCCTGCTATTTACATTTAGTGCAGTGCGTCCTGCTCACAGTGTTCAGCTAGATCCGTTCCTGTTAAATTCCTACTGACCGGCAGGCTTGTCTGGTTACAGTATATAAAGCTACCTGAAGAAAATTACAGGTGTTCTATTTGATCCTATTAGTACCACGGTCAGGCAGCTAGACTATTTACATTTAGTACAGTGCGTCCTGCTCACAGTGTTCAGCTAGATCCGTTCCTGTTATCTTCCTACTGACAGGCAGGCTTGTCTGGTTACAGTATATAAAGCTACCTGAAGAAAATTACAGGTGTTCTATTTGATCCTATTAGTACCACGGTCAGGCAGCTAGACTATTTACATTTAGTACAGTGCGTCCTGCTCACAGTGTACAGCTAGATCCGTTCCTGTTATCTTCCTACTGACAGGCAGGCTTGTCTGGTTACAGTATATAAAGCTACCTGAAGAAAATTACAGGTGTTCTATTTGATCCTATTAGTACCACGGTCAGGCAGCTAGACTATTTACATTTAGTACAGTGCGTCCTGCTCACAGTGTTCAGCTAGATCCGTTCCTGTTATCTTCCTACTGACAGGCAGGCTTGTCTGGTTACAGTATATAAAGCTACTTGAAGAAAATTACAGGTGTTCTATCCCAGCTTAGTGCAGCTACAGGCCATTAGTATGTCTGGAAGGCCAAGAAGGAGAGGCAGACAGTCACAAGCCAATAAGAGAGGGCAAGCAGGCTCTGTGTCTAGTGCTGGTCATGGAGACGGTGCATCCTCATCAGCACGTGGCCATGGGACACGCTTGGCCTTTTTTTCGGCAGCTGGCCATGTTGAGCCGCAACATGCGGAAGACTTGGTCGAGTGGATGACCAAGCCGTCCTCATCCTCCTCATCCTCTCTCACCCATGCCCAGGGTGCTTTGTCTGGCAAAGCAGCGGCCTCTTCCCTCAGCTCAATGTCATCAGTGACTCCTTCCCTAGCTCCACCATGTCCTCATGAGGATTCCCTCGAACTGTTTGACCACAGTGTTGGGTACATGCTCCAGGAGGATGCCCAGCGTTTGGAAGGCTCTGATGACGATACTGAGCTCGATGAAGGCAGTAACATGAGCGCGGACAGAGGGGGTGCCCAAGAAGGACAGCAATCTGGCAGTCATGCTCCCCCTGCTGCAGCATACTGCCAGGTTTGCTCCAGTGATGAGGAGGGAGGGGATGATGAGGTCACTGACTCAACGTGGGTGCCTGATAGGAGAGAGGAGGAGGAGGAGGAGGAGGAGGAGGAGGAGGAGGAGGAGGAGGAGGAGGCGGCAGCACATCACCAACGAGGCAGGATGCCCTCCAGGGGCCAGCCTAAGGGCAGCACATTGACTGCATCACACCCCAAAGCTCCACATGTGCAGGGCGCTGCAGTCTCTGCGCGTTATTCAAAAAGTTCTTTGGTGTGGGCCTTTTTTGAGACGAGTGCATCAGATCGCACCGCTGCTATTTGCAACATATGTCTCAAGCGTATCTCGCGTGGCCAAAATATCTCCCGCTTGGGTACCACATGCTTGACCAGACATATGTTGACCTGCCATGCAGTTCGTTGGCAAGCGTATCTAAAAGACCCACACCAAAGAACAAAGAGGATCTCTCCTTGCTCCTCATCAGCTGAGATTTCCAACCCCACTAGACCTTCAGTCCTCTCTGAGACCTGCAGTGAGAGGAATGAAGGTGTAGAATTAGGTGTGTCACAGCCAAGTACTTGTGGGCAATCTGCTTTTGGTACACCGACGTCAGATTGTACCAGGCAAATTTCCCTGCCCCAGCTGCTGCACCGCCGAAAGAAGTTTGCTCCCAGCCATCCACATGCCCAGCGGTTGAATGCTAGCTTGGCAAAATTGCTAGCACTTCAACTGCTGCCTTTTCAGTTGGTAGACTCTGCCCCCTTCCGTGAGTTTGTGGAATGTGCGGTTCCTCAGTGGCAGGTACCCAAACGCCACTTTTTCTCACGGAAGGCGATTCCGGCTCTCTACCGGCATGTGGAAGGCAATGTCCATGCCTCGCTGGACAGGGCGGTCAGCGGTAAGGTGCATATTACCGCTGACTCATGGTCCAGCAGGCATGGACAGGGACGTTACCTAAGTTTCACGGCGCATTGGGTGACTCTGCTGGCAGCTGGGAAGGATGCAGGACAAGGTGCAGTAGTGTTGGAGGTTGTTCCGCCACCACGCCTCCAAAATGCTGATTGTGACACACCTCTCTCCTCCACCCCCTCCTCTTCTTCTTCCTCCATGGCCTCTTCCTCGGAACCAGCGGTGCTCCGTAGGCGTTCAAGGGGCTACGCAAGTACGCAGGCCAAAAGATGCCATGCGGTGCTTGAGCTGGTGTGCTTGGGGGACAGGAGCCACACTGGGGCAGAGGTTCTGTCAGCTCTGCAGGGGCAGGTTCAGAGGTGGTTGACGCCACGCCAACTTAAGGCAGGAATGGTGGTTTGCGACAATGGCACCAACCTCCTCTCTGCCCTCCGACAGGGACAAATGACCCATGTGCCCTGTTTGGCTCACGTCCTTAACTTGGTGGTGCAGCGGTTCTTGGGCAGGTACCCGGGCTTACAGGATGTCCTGAGGCAGGCCAGGAAAGTCTGTGTGCATTTCCGCCGGTCATATAATGCCAGTGCTCGGCTGACGGACCTCCAAAAGGAGTTTAACCTGCCCAAGAACCGCCTAATCTGTGACATGCCCACCAGGTGGAACTCAACGTTGGCCATGCTGCAGCGGCTGCACACGCAGCAGAGGGCCATCAATGAGTACCTGTGCGACTATGGCACCAGGACAGGGTCAGGGGAGCTTGGTTTTTTTTCCCCACGCCAGTGGGCCATGATCAGGGATGCATGCACTGTCCTGTCACCATTCGAGGAGGCCACGAGGATGGTGAGCAGTGACAGTGCATGCATCAGTGACACTGTCCCCCTTGTCCACCTGTTGGAGCACACGCTGCGTGGAATAATGGACAGGGCACTTGAGGCAGAACAGAGGCAGGAAGAGGAGGACTTCCTTAGCTCTCAAGGCCCCCTTTATCCAGACAGTGTTCCTGCGTGCCCGCCGATCACACAGGAAGAGGACGAGGAGGAAGAGGAGGAGGAGGAAGATTGTGTCAGTATGGAGGTGGAGCCTGGCACTCAGCATCAGCAGCAGTCTTTAAGGGATCAGTCCCAAGAAACACATGGACTTGTACGTGGCTGGGAGGAGGTGGCTGCGGACCATGTCGTTCTTAGTGACCCAGAGGACTCCGGACCGAATGCCTCAGCAAACCTACGCTGCATGGCCTCCCTGATCCTGCAAAGCCTGCGTAAGGATCCTCGTATTCGTGGTATCAAGGAGAAGGACCAATACTGGCTGGCAACCCTCCTTGATCCACGTTACAAGGGTAAGGTTGCGGACCTTATCTTGCCATCGCAGAGGGAGCAGAGGATGAAACATCTTCGGGAGGCCTTGCAGAAAGGTCTGTGCAACGCGTTCCCAGAGACTGGGAGGTTACAAACTCCTGTTTCTGGACAACGTGTTGCTGAGGCTTCGGTCAGTCAAAGAAGGAGCGGTGGAGAAGGTGGCCGTCTGACCGATGCGTTCAGACAATTTTTTGGTCCGCAGCCCCAAGGTATGATCGGTTCCAGCAACCATCGCCAGCGTCTGTTTTACATGGTGCAGGAATACCTAGGGGCAAGATCAGACTTGGACACCTTTCCCACCGAAAATCCTCTGGGTTACTGGGTCTTGAGGATGGATCACTGGCCAGAGCTTGCACAGTATGCAATTGAGCTACTGGCCTGTCCTGCATCCAGCGTTCTTTCGGAACGCACATTCAGTGCTGCTGGAGGCGTGGTAACCGATCACAGGGTGCGTCTGTCCACCGACTCGGTCGATCGGCTGACCTTCATAAAAATGAATGAGTCTTGGATCACCACCAGCTACCAAGCACCTGATGCTGATGTAACCGAATAATTTTTTTTGAAATCTCAGATCCCTTCAAAGACTGCCTATGCTGATGCTGAGTGACTATCCCTGAGTAATTATCCTCTTCCTCCTCAATCATCACGCTGATAGCTTGTAAGAACATTTTTGGTTCTGGGCGCCACCACCAGTGCCTAAGGCACAATTTTTCAGCCCCTGTTTAACAGGGGCGTGTAATTACAATTTTTGATGTAATACTTTGCAGCAGGGCTCGTTCCTGCATTCCAACTAGAGTGTCTGTGAGGGGTTGCAGTGTTGTGGCACCAGCACCAGTGCCTAGGGCCCAATTTTTCTGCCCCTGTCTAACAGGGGCGTGTAATTACAATTTTTGATGCAATACTTTGCAGCAGGGCTCGTTCCTGCGTTCCAACTAGAGTGTCTGTGAGGGGTTGCAGTGTTGTGGCACCAGCACCAGTGCCTAAGGCCCAATTTTTCTGCCCCTGTCTAACAGGGGCGTGTAATTACAATTTTTGAAGCAATAATTTGCAGCAGGGCTCGTTCCTGCGTTCCAACTAGAGTGTCTGTGAGGGGTTGCAGTGTTGTGGCACCAGCACCAGTGCCTAAGGCCTAATTTTTCAGCTCCTGTTCAACAGGGGCATGTAATTACAATTCTTGATCTAATATTTCACAGCAGGGCCCTGTGAGGGCTTACAGTGTTGTGGCCACAGCAACACCTAAGGCCCAAATTTCTGCTGAGTATATAGGGCAGGACCCTACTTTCAAATATCTAACTTACAAACGACTCCTACTTGCAAACGGAAGGAGACAACAGGAAGTGAGATGAAATCTACCCCTAGGAAGGGAAATTCTCTCCTGTAAGAGTTAATATGGGAAAACAATTTCTCCTTTCCACTGATGCTTTCCAATCCTTGTTCCACAAAAAAACCCAAATTTTCAAAAAACATTTTTCATTGGGACAAAAAAGTGAGGTGAAATCTTCTGAAGAGGAGGAAAGACAGCAAAACAAATGTCACAGGGGTGATAACCCTTCCCTATGTTTTCCAAAAAGCTTAGAAAAGATTTTTTGGCTGGAGCTAAACACGTTAAAAATGTTCAAAATTACAAACAGATTCTACTTAACAACAAACCTACAGTCCCTGTCTTGTTTGCACCGCCTGTATACTGCTGTTCAGAGTATATAGGGCCTGGTGGCCCCACACCTTTCCTTATTTTAATTTGGGTGCGGGGTTCCCCTTAATATCCATACAAGACCCAAAGGGCCTGGTAATGGACTGGGGGGTACCCATGCCGTTTGTCTCACTGATTTTCATCCATATTGCCATGACCCGACATGACATTAAACCCGCAAGCAGTTTTAAATGAGATTTTTTCCTTTAAAAATGACATTTGGTGCAGGGACTGTTCTAAACATGGGAAACACGCGTCACTTTACAGGCATACTATAGACACCCCCCAGGTACGATATTTAAAGGAATATTTCACTTTTTTTTTTTTACTTTAAGCATCATTAAAATCACTGCTCCCGAAAAAACGGCCGTTTTTAAAAGTTTTTTTTGCATTGATACATGTCCCCTGGGGTAGGACCCGGGTCCCCAAACCCTTTTTAGGACAATACCATGCAAATTAGCCTTTAAAATGAGCACTTTTGATTTCGAACGTTCGAGTCCCATAGACGTCAATGGGGTTCTAACGTTCGTGCGAACTTTCGGTCCGTTCGCGGGTTCTGGTGCGAACCGAACCGGGGGGTGTTCGGCTCATCCCTACCACTGATATTGTGATGTCCCAACTAGATGTGCCAGGGGGGTGAGTTTGGGTTGCTTTCTACTAAACCTGCAGTAGGAAGGGTTGGCGCTTCATAGGTCCTATGAGTGGTGAATATGGCTTCCTCTGAGCTTCCACCTAAGGTATCGGAAGTCATTTTTTTGGGGAGCCGAATCATTTGCTTTTCTCTTTGCTCTTTTGGCTCTTATGGTCTTTCCCGAACTGGCTCTCTCTCTGGTTCTGTAGGTGGTTGAGAAGTTTCTGTGACCTCTGTAGTCAGGGAAATTGAAGAGTCTTCTTGACATTCCAAAATTTGACTCTGAGGTTTAAATTCTGGAGCCTCAGGCCTCAGGGTTCCAGTATCTGTCTCACTGGGAGGAGGAGAAGTGACAGACATCTTCCTCCCCACTGCTTTCCCCTTCGTCTGCATCTGGTAGCAAAGACTGAGATCTGGTTACTGGAAGTAGTCTGAGTGAGAAAGTCTGAGTAGGCCATGAATCTGGTTGCTGAGGCACACAAACTACTTCTGCTAATGGTAAGAGGTGGTTGGGATGCCAGGTCTTTGATGGACCCGTTCTTCCTTCTGGGCGAATCTGGTATATCGGCAATCCAGGCAACTGCTTACAGATGACATACAGTAAGGTGACTCCCATAGATGGACGGAGCATAAATAAGCATATGAAATTTAGGTTCAGACACAGTCTGCCAGACAGACTATAATCACTACGCCAAAGTAAATTAGAATAGAGCTCTGTGCCAATAGACTGGAATCAACTCATATATCAGCAAAGTCAGTACTAAACAGTACATATAAGCATTAACTGCAATGTGAATATTAATATTATACCTAGTCTATATGTGTGTGGTCCCCCTGCGCTACCAGGAAAATTGAATAGTGTGACCAAATGCAATGTGGATTGCTGCAAATCTATAGTGTTCACAATACACGTAATAACAATGGAAATAGATAGTGATCAGCACAATTCCTCAATGGGCACAATGTGTCAAATATATAAACCATAATAAAAGTAAAAAGCAAATGTCCAAATATTTGTGAACAATAAAGTGCAATATAAGCTCAATGGGTTAAACCCAAAACAATAGTCCAAGTGTGAGTGAATGAACAAAATTCTTATTGATAATACTTCCATCCACCAATACATTCCGTGCCTTCTCACTACTGCTCAATGCTCCCAGAACTCTCACCTCTATGTTGTGAATTATGAGCCTTTAACATCCAAAGTGGTAATGGTGTCCACCTTTCAAGCTCCAGACTCCAGATTATAAGCTGTGAAGGATCAGCCTCCAGGTTACATACAGGGAATCTCCATATCTGATCTCCAGACTAGATGTCTAAATGTATCAGCCCCAACATCCGGTTCACATAAGGAATAAAATAAAATTTCCTCCCATGGTGAAGTACAGTAAAACAAGCGATAATTCATTCAAGACAAGTGTATGCTTACATCAAACACATTAAAAAAGTGCAGTAAGGAAAAAAAACAGCGTTAGATGCTTTCTCACATCACTTCCAGTCCACAATACCTCCGGCCACGCCCTACGCGTTATGTCACGACAGGTGACTTCATAAGGAGAACCAGATTGGATTTCAGAAGTCTATATATAGAGACAAGGGACGGGAAGTTGAACAGCGGCCATTTTAAGCCGATTGGTAAATAAACATGGCCATTTTCCAAGTGATCTGGTGTATTAATTAGATTAAGTAGAGGCCAAATCAAAACATCATGGTCATTTTATTGTGGTTCATATTAGATCCATCGGCCATTTTACTAGTAATTCATGCGAGTATGTATATGTAAATTAAAAAACGGGGGATTATATTTATTAAAAAACATATATTTATATTTATTATAGCATCTCATAACATCGGGAAAGGAATAAAATACAATATCACAAAATTAAAAATTACTTAAAAAACAGTTAAAATCGAACTCTACATTCAAACCTTCAGGAGTGAGAGTTCTTTAAGTATGTATCCATTTACAGTAGATGCCTTTCGACTGATGGTCACCTTATGGCTCCCCATGATCTGTTATATTTTTCTATACCCCAAAACTCTAAACATGAGTCTTGATGGTCTTGATTATGAACAAGTGCAAAGTGTCTCGATACGCTGTGTTTGGGGAAACCATTTATAATATTCTGAACATTTTCTTTGATTCAAAATTTTAAAGCTCTTTTAGTTCTTCCTACATACTGTAAATTACAGCTACATTGAATTACATAAACTACCCCTTCAGTGTTACAACTGATAACATTTCTAATAGGGTAGGTCTGCCCTGTTCTGGTTGCCATAAAATCCATTATTTTCTTTTGAGGTTTTTTAGAATGCTGACAGGCATAGCAATATTTGCAGGGATGGAATCCTTTTCCTGTAAAAAATGTGAACACCCTTTCGGGTGGAGCTCTTTTATATATAATTTTCGGTTTCTCCGAAAGGATACTATTAAGATGTCTATCATTTCTTAGTATGTGCCAATGGCATTTCACCAACTTTTCCACTTCTTTATGTTGGATATTGTAATCCAATATCAAGCATGGAGCTTCCAGGTTATACAATTTTTTTTTAGTATTATTCGTTTGTTACATTGTGACCCTATGCATTTTAATGACATAGTCAATTTGATTCTGGACAAATGATTGAGTCATGTAGTCTTCTATTATTGTACAGTTCCTCTTAATTCTTATAAGCTGACCTTTTGGGATATTAAATAACCAATGTTTAAAATGACAGCTATCCATAGATAAATAACTATTGGCATCTACATTCTTGAAATGTGTTTTAGCGAGCAGTTTGTTTCCTTCCAAGCTGATGTCAAGATCTAGAAAATGAATCGATTCCTCATCTATATCCCACATGAGCAGAATATTCTTGTCATTCTGATTTAACTTTAATAAAAAATTATCCAATGTTTCTCTACTTCCAGTCCACATAATAATAAGATCATCAATCAGTGGCGGCCCATCCATAGGGAGCGCACGGGCGCTGAAAGCAGCCCCCCCCCACAGCAGTAAAAAAAATGTAAAAAAATAAAAAGGCTCTTTAATAAAAAAAATAGAAAAAATTTTCCTTTAAGTGCAATGTGTTTGGGCGCTGGACACAGTGCACTATGGGAAGCACCATGTCAATGCAATCACGAGATTGTAGATGAGGCCTTTCATTTGCAGGATTTTTACCTGCTCTGTGGCGCATTCCATCACACCGTACAACTTCCACCCGTAGTTTCACTACGGACCGGTGCTTTGTTGTTCTAGTTAAGAGGTTACTTCCGGTTTCCCTGTGCCAGAGGGAAACCGGAGGTGACGTCTGAAGCTCCGTGGAATGCACGGCCTGAGCGGAGCTGGTAAGTAAGGCTCTAAGGCTGCAAAATAGGTGAACTGCTAGCGCTATGCTTGGCGCTTGCAGTCCACTTAGCTGTGTTAGGAAAGTGAAAGTCAACTTCCTGTCCCTTGTCTATATATATAGACTTCTGAAATCCAATCCGGTATCCCTGATGAAGTCACGTGTCATGACGTAATGCGTAGGACGTGGCCGGAGATATCATGGACCGGAAGTGATGTGGGAAAGCATCTAAAGCTGTTGTTTTACCTTACTGTGCTTTTTTAATGTGTTTGAAGTAAGCTTACACTTGTCTTAAATAAATTATCGCTTGTTTTACTCTACTTCACCATGGGAGGCAATTTTATTTTATTCCTTATGTGAACCAGAGCTTGGGGCTCATACATTTAGACATCTAGTCTGGAGATCAGATATCGAGATTCCCTGTATATAACCTGGAGGCTAATTCTTCACGGTTTATAATCTGGAGGCTGGAGCTTGGAAGGTAGACTTGGATGTTAAAGGCTCATTATTCACAACATAGAGTTCTGGGAGCATTGAGCAATAGTGTGAAGGCACGGAATGTATTGGTGGATGAAAGTCTAATCAATAAGAATTTTGTTCATTTACTCACACTTGGACTATTGTTTTGAGTTTAACCCATTGAGCTTATATTGCAATTTATTATTCACAGATATATTTTTTTATGGTTTATATATTTACCACATTGTGACCATTGAGGAATTGCGCTGAGCGCTATCTATTTCCACTATACCTAGTCTAACATGCACTCTAGGAAAATGGTTAGGATATGGTGCAATGTCCCTGATAGTTACCTCTTAGCTCAAGCACTAGGTGAAGGTCTCTGTGTAGCAGCTGTGGAGGGACAGTCTTTAGTCCAACTCTTCAGCCTGCTAGTGTTGGGGCCCAGTTGTACAATTGGTACACAATAGAATAGTCCCAGTCAAGCTTGCTGGCAGCAATAAGGCTAGTAGATGACTCTATGGTCAGTTCCTAAAGGGCTCAGTCTTTCTAACAGCAGATAGTAAATCCCTACAGCAACAGCTCATGAGTCCCAGCGATATTGTAGCTCCTCATCCGGTCACATGCATCAATTAGTCCGCTGTGTGCTCTGCACCAAGGTGGCTTTGACTGTTGGCATCCCCAAACTCAGTGCTCCAAATCCTGCTCAAGCTGTCAATACGCAGCAGACATGGTATACACTGGACAGCGATGTGAACTCTCCAGTCTTTATCAGCACAAGAGGAAGCTGTGTCCTGTACAGCTTGAGAAAATGTAACTCTATCCCCTCTCAGCAATCTCTCTCTGGGAAATGCAGTTCCAAAGCTATTGATTACAGTAAAGTCTCTCTCCTCTGGACTACAGTTCCCACACTGCAGTGCTGCCTGACTCAATCTATTTAACTTTTCCTGCTCCAGCTATGTGTATCTAGTATTATGCCTTTGTATAGCTCATCTCCTTAACTACTTCCCGCCCGGCCTATAGCAGAATGACAGCTGGGCGGTGGTTCAGTTATCCTGCCTGGGCGTCATATGACGTCCAGCAGGATAACTGGAAACTCGCGCCCTCGCGGCGATCGGTGGTGCGACGTGTTAGTCTGACACACCGCTACACCAATCTCGGTAAAGAGACTCTGACAGAGGCTCTTTACCACGTCATCAGCCGTGTCCAGTCACGGCTGATCACGATATAAACAGGAAAAGCCATTTATGGACTTTTCCTCACTGACAGACGCGAGTAGAGGAGAGCCAATCGGCGTCTCTCTTGACAGGGGGGGTCTGCACTGATTGTTTATCAGTGCAGCCCCCGTAGATGCCCACACTGGACCACCAGGGATGCCGCCAGGACTACCAGGGAAGCCCCCAACACGTTGCTGGCCAGGTATGTCCCCCATGGCCACCAGGGATGCAACAATGTGTCCAATATATGCCAATCAGTGCCCACAAATGGTGCCAGTCAGTGCCCATTATGAATGCCTGCCAGATCAGTGATGCCAAGCAGTGCCACCCATCAGTGTCCATCAGAGCCACCCATCAGTGCCCACCAGTGCCCACCTATCAGTGCCCATCCGTGCCACCCATAAGTACCCATCAGTGCAGCCTTTCAGTGCCCATTAGTGCAGCCTATCAGTGCCCATCAGTGCTTCTTTTGAGTGCCCATCAGTGCCACCAATGAGTGCCCATCAGTGCTGCATACCAGTGCCAGCTATCAGTGCCCATCAGTGCTGCCTATCGGTGCCCATCAGTGCAGCCTATCAGTGCCCATCATCAGTGCCACATCATCAGTGTCACCTCATTGGTGCCACCTCAGCAGTGCCCATCAGTGCTGCCTATCAGTGCCCATTAGTGCCGCCTATCAGTGCCCATCAGTGCCACCTCATTGGTGCCACCTCATCAATGCCCATCAGTGCCGCCTTATCAGTGCCCATCAGTGCAGCCTCATCAGTGCCCATCATTGAAGGAGAAAACATACTTATTTACAAAATTTTATAATAGAAACAAAAAAAACCTTTTTTTTCAAAATTTTCAGTCTTTTTTTATTTGTTGCGTAAAAAATGAAAAACACCAGCAGTGATCAAATACCACCAAAATAAAGCTCTATTTTTGGGAACAAAATGATAAAAAATTTGTTTGGGTATAGTGTAGCATGACCGCGCAATTGTCATTCAAAGTGTGACAGCGCTGAAAGATAAAAATTGGCTTGGGCAGGAAGGGGGGTGTAAGTGGCTGGTATTGAAGTGGTTAAAGGGGTGCTCCGGGCTCCTTCAGAAAAAATTTAAAGTCAGCAGCTACACATACTGTAGCTTCTGAATTTTAAAATAAGGGGGCACTTACCTGTCCAGGCATCCAGAGGTGTCCTCACCTGAGTCAATTATTCAATCGGCTATCTGGTGCTGACGCCACCATGTTGACCTTGCGGCTTCACATTCGGTTACCTACTGCGCATGTGCGAAGTGCCCTGCACTTTGTGAATGGGCTACAGTCTTCTGGGATCTGTGAAGTTCCAGAAGGCTGAGGGGAAAGAAGGGGGGCATAACCTCTGGCCTGTCAAAACCAGGTACCCTCTCCCCCCTCCCCCCTAAAAGGTACCAAATGTGGCAGCAGAGGGGGGAGGAGGCAGACAAGCGAAGCTCTATCTTTTGGGTGGAGCTCCACTTTAACCACTTGCCAAATGTAGGACATCCATGGACATCATCGGTTTGCAGTGGTTATACTAGGATGATGCCTGCATTCATCATTCCAGTATGAAAATTTTCAGACGGTGATTCCCTTAACTGCAGAAGTGATTCTAGTGGCTGAACAGCCACTCAATCATATCTGCTAGTAGGGGAAGGGATTCCCCCCCTCCCACCGCCACCTTTTCCAGGCTTTGCTGTCCCATAATGGAGCCATGGAGCGATGCAACCAATGGTGACAGCTGCACAGCACAGAGAGAGAGGAACTGACTTTGTTCCTCCCTCTCTGTTAACCTGGAAACCAAAAGCGGCGAGTAGGTCATCACTTCCGCCTCTCTGTTTACCTAGCTGTTAGCGGCCAGGAAAGCAGCCAGTCAGAGTGATCGGTGTCTAATTGGCTACATTGTAGGCCAAAGGAGAGATTTGGGGTCTAATATACCCCAGATCTCTCCATAAAGAGGACCTGTCACCATGGGTGTCAGCACGGTGAGGGAGGGGGGGGGCAAGTGCCCCCCCTGGAATCGGCAAGGTGTGTGGTCTCAGTGGCGGCCACGTCGCTATGGGGGTGCGGGAGGGGGGGCGGACCGCACCTAGGTGACAACAGTCAGATGTAGATGTAGCAGGTGTAGTGGGTGCTGTCGAGCCCCCCCTATACTTGAAGAGATGTCAGCAATGTGATGTGATAGGGGAGAGCTGCGGGCCACTGTCAGGAGGTTTCCCCCGCTTGCCCCCCCTTTCTCATGTCGGCAGCACGGGAGAAGAGAAAGCTTCCTGCCTGTTCTTCTTACCTCCCCATTGGCCACAGCAGAGGGACAATCAGAAGAAACTAAAGGGGCATCATGGCAAATGTAGTCCAGGAGATTGGTGGTCCAATTGTTCTCAGCAGGGAGCAGGCTACAGTCCCCAGAATGCACTCTGCTGGGGGGGAAAAAGAGAAAACTCGGAAACAAGCTGAGGAGTGCTACACTGTAGCAGCTACAGGAGACATGGAAAAAGAAAGAGAGGACTGTGCTGGGGAAACTAATAGCCCCAGCACCACCAGATAGAGCCACGCTGTACCCACACCACCAGAGAGAGCCACACTGTACCCTCCCCATCAAAGAGAGAGCCACGCTGTACCCACACCACCAGAGAGAGCCACTCTGTATGTGCACCCCCAGAGAGAGCCACTCTTTTACCACACCACCAGAGAGAGCCACGAGAGACACATTTTACCCACAACACCAGAGAGAGAGATAACCACGCTGTACCCACACCACCAGAGAAAGAGCCACGCTGTACCCGCACCACCAGAGAGAGCCACGCTGTTCCACACCACCAGAAAGTGAGCGCCACACTGTCCAGCACTACCAGATAGAGAGCGCCATGCTGTCCAGCACCACCAGAGAGATAACATACATACCAACATACATGAACTTCTTTGCCTTTGTCATGTGTAGGGCAGCCTATTGAAATGCATGGGCTGCCCTATACACAAAGTACAACAAAGCATGAAAAAATGCACGTACGATCTCATGATCGAGGATGTAAGATCTTTCATAAGTTTATTATCATTGATTCAAAAGGCAAAATAAAATGGTAGGGTTATAACACCTAAGTCATATGTCAATAAGACATATAAAATGAATGGCACAAGCAGATTATGGTATTTGTATTTAAATGCCAAATAAGTAATTTTTAATAGTTTACTGTGATACAATTTGTAATCTGATATAGGGGCTGTGAATACTACAGTTGGCTTTAAATGAGATGAACAATAACTGAAGGAAAGGCCTTGGGCATTTCAAAGGAAGACCCTTTCCTGCAGATACGAAGGTTGTAATTAATACAATTGTCCTTAAATGATTTGTATATACTCTTTTGTACTTATTATCTATCCCTGGGATTCAATAAATGCCACATTCTCTGGAAAAGAACCAAGGTTGCCTGAAACTTGCTTGAAGAGGTTGTGTTCTGTACACCCTTTGTTTAGAGTCGTTGTCATGCTGGAAGGTGAACCTCCGCCCCAGGCTCCAGTCTCAAGTCTTTTGCAGACTTTTCCAGGTTTTCTTCTAAGATTGCCTTGTATTTGGCTCCATCCATCTTCTCATCAAATCTGACCAGCTTCTCTGTCCCTACGGAAGAAAAGCATCCCCACAACATGATGCTGCCACCACCATGTTTCACAGTGGGGATGGTATGTTCAGGATGATGTGCAGTGTTAGTTTTCCACCACACATAGTGTTTTGCTTTTAGGCCAAAAAGTTATATTTTGGTCTCATCTGACCAGAGCACCTTCTTCCACATGTTTGCTGTGTTCCCCACATGGCTTCTCGCAAACTGCAAATGGGAGTTCTTATGTCCTTCTTTCAACAATGGCTTTCTTCTTGCCACACTTCCATAAAGGCTAGTTTTGTGGAGTGCATGACTAATATTTGTCCTGTGGACAGATTCTCTTACCTGAGCTGTGGATCTCTGCATCTCCTCCAAAGTGACCATGGGCCTCTTGGCTGCTTCTCTGATTAATACTCTCCTTGCCCGGCCTGTCAGTTTAGGTGGACGGCCATGTCTTGGTAGGTTTGCAGTTGTGTCATACTCTTTCCATTTTCGGATGATGGATTGAACAGTGCTCCGTGAGATGTTCAAAGCTTGAGATATTTTTTTATAACCTAACCCTGCTTTAAACTTCTCCACAACTTTATACATGATCTGTCTGGTGTGTTCCTTGACCTTCATGATGCTGTTTGTTCACTAAAGTTCTTCAACAAATCTCAGAGGGCTTCACAGAACAGCTGTATTTATACTGAGATTAAATTACACACAGGTGGACTCTATTTACTAATTAGGTGACTTCTGACGGCAATTGGTTCCACTAGATTTTAGTTAGGGGTATCAGAGTAAAGGGGGCTGAATACAAATGCACACCACACTTTTCACATATTTATTTGTAAAAAATGTTGAAAACCATTTTATCATCACAATTATGTGCCACTTTGTGTTGGTCTATCACATAAAATCCCAATAAAATACATTTAACTTTTTGGTTGTAACATGACAAAATGTGGGACATTTTATGGGGTATGAATACTTTTTCAAGGCACTGTACATCTAACAATCACATTTTTTGCTTGTATGTTTTTTTTTCTAGTTTTAGGAGTCTTCTAATCTTTTAGGGGTCCACACTGTTTGTGTCCCGTCATGTGTTGACACAGAATACTTTATTTGTGCTATCCATGTACTCACTATATTTCTGGTTGCTATCCATAATGAAAGACAAGCTGAAGAGTTACATGGGCCTGAAGTGATCGGTGGTGAGGACATGGGTTAAGTGTCTGCTGCAGAGCCTTGCAAACCAACTTATGCTCTTTCAACACCTGGCACACCCACACCACCCCACTGTCCAGTGAGGGGCCTCAGCGGCTCATAGCGAGGTGTCCCTTTGCACTGTGTGATGTGCCAGACTCCAATGCCAAAGCTGAATTGAGATTTCAAAATATCTTGGTCAATCTAGTATATATCAGACTGGCAAAGAAGCTGCAATGTTCCTTGAACTCCTGTTAACCCTGCTGGATATTGGCTGCCATGGGAAGCTGGTAAGTTTATCGCTGCATCTGTTATCTCTCCAGTATCTCTCCCAAATGGTATTGTTTGAAAAGTGACCTTGCGGTTATTCCACTGGGGATTTGAATGATTAAGGGTACAATCCAGGCTGTACTAATCTTACAGAAGAGCAAGGATTCTGTCATTTTCTTTTACAGCTGACCAGAGCTACCTGTTTTTTTTACATTGAAACAATCCTTATAACTTGGTTCCTGGGAACATTTGGTTCCAGCACCTCTCACCAATTTGGGATTGTTTGCAAAATAACCTTACGGTTATTCCACTGGAAATTTGAATGATTAAGGGTACAATCCAGGCTGTACTATTCTTACAGAAAAGCAAGAATTTTCTTTTCCATTCAAACAATCCCTATAAGGTTCCTGAGAATATTTGGTTCCAGCACTTCTCACCGATTTTTGTATAAAAATGCTTAGTAGTAGGGATGAGCTTCGTGTTCGAGTCAAACCCATGTTCGACTCGAACATCGTCTGTTCACCCGTTCGCCGAATTGCGAACGATATGGGCCATTCGCACCAAATTCGTGTGGCGCGTCACGGCCCATAATTCACTGTGGCATCGCAGTGCATTGCTGGCTGATGATTGGCCAAGCATGCACTATGACCCGCGTGGTTGGCCAATCACAGCGCCGTCTGAACAGAGAGCCGTAATTGGCCAAAGCCAAGGAGGCTTTGGCCAATTATGGCTCAGGGGATTTAGTACACGCCCCACACTATATAAGGCCGCCTGCACGGCGGCCCTGTGTAGTGTGTGTTCCGGCATTCATAGATAGAGAGAGAGAGAGAGACAGACAGTGACATTTGATTTGAGTTAGATAGATTAGGCAGAACAGTCAGTCAGTTAGCTGCACTTACAGTGTATTGTGTATATATATGCATCCCAGGTGTTGCATATATATATACACTGTATTCAGTTTAGCTAGATCCGTTCCTGTTATCTTCTTACTGACAGGCAGGCTTGTCTTGTTACAGTATTTACAGCTCCCTGAAGAAAATTGTTGGTGTTCTTTTGATCCTATTAGTACCACAGTCAGGCAGCTAGACTATTTACAGTTAGTGTAGTGCGTCCTGCTCACAGTGTTCAGCTAAATCTACAAGTTAGTGGGGTGCGTCCTGCTCACAGTGTTCAGCTAAATCTACAAGTTAGTGGGGTGCGTCCTGCTCACAGTGTTCAGCTAAACCTACAAGTTAGTGGGGTGCGTCCTCCTCGCAGTGTTCAGCTAAACCTACAAGTTAGTGTGGTGCGTCCACCTCACAGTGTTCAGCTAAACCTACAAGTTAGTGCGGTGCGTCCACCTCACAGTGTTCAGCTAAACCTAGAAGTTAGTGCGGTGCGTCCTGCTCACAGTGTTCAGCTAAAACTACAAGTTAGTGGGGTGCGTCCTGCTCACAGTGTTCAACTAAACCTACAAGTTAGTGCGGTGCGTCCTGCTCACAGTGTTCAGCTAAAACTACAAGTTAGTGCTGTGCGTCCTGCTCACAGTGTTCAGCTAAAACTACAAGTTAGTGTGGTGTGTCCACCTCACAGTGTTCTGCTAAAACTACAAGTTAGTGCGGTGCGTCCACCTCACAGTGTTCAGCTAAACCTACAAGTTAGTGCGGTGCGTCCTGCTCACAGTGTTCAGCTAAAACTACAAGTTAGTGGGGTGCGTCCTGCTCACAGTGTTCAACTAAACCTACAAGTTAGTGCGGTGCGTCCTGCTCACAGTGTTCAGCTAAAACTACAAGTTAGTGCTGTGCGTCCTGCTCACAGTGTTCAGCTAAAACTACAAGTTAGTGTGGTGTGTCCACCTCACAGTGTTCTGCTAAAACTACAAGTTAGTGCGGTGCGTCCACCTCACAGTGTTCAGCTAAACCTACAAGTTAGTGCGGTGCGTCCTGCTCACAGTGTTCAGCTAAAACTACAAGTTAGTGTGGTGCGTCCTCCTCACAGTGTCCAGCTAAACCTACAAGTTATTTTTTGCGAGCTCTGCACAGTGTTCAGCTAAAGCTACCTGTAGAAGGTTGGTGGTGTTTTCCTGATCCTATCACTACCGCAGGCAGCTAAAAAAGCTACAAGTTAGTTTTTTGCGAGCTCTGCACAGTGTTCAGCTAAAGCTACCTGTAGAAGGTTGGTGGTGTTCTCATACAGGCAGGCAGTTGATTTTGCTAGCTGCAGTATCAGTACATATATATATATCCCAGCTTAGTGCAGCTACAGGCCATTAGTATGTCTGGAAGGCCAAGAAGGAGAGGCAGACAGTCACAAGCCAAAAAGAGAGGGCAAACAGGCTCTGTGTCTAGTGCTGGTCGTGGAGACAGTATATCCTCATCAGCACGTGGCCGTGGGACACGCTTGGCCTTTTTTTCGCCAGCTGGCCGTGTTGAGCCGCAACATGCGGAAGACTTGGTGGAGTGGATGACCAAGTCGTCCTCATCCTCCTCATTATCTCTCACCCATGCCCAGGGTACTTTGTCTGGCAAAGCAGCGGCCTCTTCCCTTGGCTCAATGTCATCAGTGACTCTTTCCCTAGCCCCACCATGTCCTCCTGAGGAGACCCTCGAACTGTTTGACCACAGTGTTGGGTACATGCTCCAGGAGGATGCCCAGCGTTTGGAAGGCTCTGATGATGATACTGAGCTCGATGAAGGCAGTAACGTGAGCACGGACAGAGGGGGTGCCCAAGAAGGACAGCAATCTGGCAGTCATGCTCCCCCTGCTGCAGCATACTGCCAGGTTTGCTCCAGTGATGAGGAGGGAGGGGATGATGAGGTCACTGACTCAACGTGGGTGCCTGATAGGAGAGAGGAGGAGGAGGCGGCACATCACCAACGAGGCAGGATGCCCTCCAGGGGCCAGCCTAAGGGCAGCACATTGACTGCATCACACCCCAAAGCTCCACATGTGCAGGGCACTGCAGTCTCTGCGCGTTATTCAAAAAGTTCTTTGGTGTGGGCCTTTTTTGAGACGAGTGCATCTGATCGCACTGCTGCTATTTGCAACATATGTCTCAAGCGTATCTCGCGTGGCCAAAACATCTCCCGCTTGGGTACCACATGCTTGACCAGACATATGTTGACCTGCCATGCAGTTCATTGGCAAGCGTATCTAAAAGACCCACACCAAAGAACAAAGAGGACCTATCCTTGCTCCTCATCAGCTGAGATCTCCAACCCCACTATACCTTCAGTCCTCTCTGAGACCTGCACTGAGAGGAATGAAGGTGTAGAATTAGGTGTGTCACAGCCAAGTACTTGTGGGCAATCTGCTTTTGGTACACCGACGTCAGATTGTACCAGGAGAATTTCCCTGCCCCAGCTGCTGCACCACCGAAAGAAGTTTGCTCCCAGCCATCCACATGCCCAGCGGTTGAATGCTAGCTTGGCAAAATTGCTAGCACTTCAACTGCTGCCTTTTCAGTTGGTAGACTCTGCCCCCTTCCGTGAGTTTGTGGAATGTGCGGTTCCTCAGTGGCAGGTACCCAAACGCCACTTTTTTTCATGGAAGGCGATTCCGGCTCTCTACCGGCATGTGGAAGGCAATGTCCATGCCTCGCTGGACAGGGCGGTCAGCGGTAAGGTGCATATTACCGCTGACTCATGGTCCAGCAGGCATGGACAGGGACGTTACCTAAGTTTCACGGCGCATTGGGTGACTCTGCTGGCAGCTGGGAAGGATGCAGGACTAGGTGCAGTAGTGTTGGAGGTTGTTCCGCCACCACGCCTCCAAAATGCTAATGATTGTGACACACCTCTCTCCTCCACCCCCTCCTCTTCTTCTTCCTCCATGGCCTCTTCCTGTGCTTTGTCCTCGGAACCAGCGGTGCTCCGTGGCCGTTCAAGGGGCTACGCAAGTACGCAGGCCAAAAGATGCCATGCGGTGCTTGAGCTGGTGTGCTTGGGGGATAGGAGCCACACTGGGGCAGAGGTTCTGTCAGCTCTGCAGGGGCAGGTTCAGAGGTGGTTGACGCCACGCAAACTTAAGGCAGGAATGGTGGTTTGCGACAATGGCACCAACCTCCTCTCTGCCCTCTGACAGGGACAAATGACCCATGTGCCCTGTTTGGCTCACGTCCTTAACTTGGTGGTGCAGCGGTTCTTGGGCAGGTACCCGGGCTTACAGGATGTCCTGAGGCAGGCCAGGAAAGTCTGTGTGCATTTTCGCCGGTCATATAATGCCAGTGCTCGGCTGACGGACCTCCAAAAGGAGTTTAACCTGCCCAAGAACTGCCTAATCTGTGACATGCCCACCAGGTGGAACTCAACGTTGGCCATGCTGCAGCGGCTGCACACGCAGCAGAGGGCCATCAATGAGTACCTGTGCGACTATGGCACCAGGACAGGGTCAGGGGAGCTTGGTTTTCTTTCCCCACGCCAGTGGGCCATGATCAGGGATGCATGCACTGTCCTGTCACCATTTGAGGAGGCCACGAGGATGGTGAGCAGTGACAGTGCATGCATCAGTGACACTGTCCCCCTTGTCCACCTGTTGGAGCACACACTGCGTGGAATAATGGACAGGGCACTTGAGGCAGAACAGAGGCAGGAAGAGGAGGACTTCCTTAGCTCTCAAGGCCCCCTTTATCCAGACAGTGTTCTTGCGTGTCTGCCGATCACACAGGAAGAGGACGAGGAGGAGAAGGAGGAAGATTGTGTCAGTATGGAGGTGGAGCCTGGCACTCAGCATCAGCAGCAGTCTTTAAGGGATCAGTCCCAAGAAACACATGGACTTGTACGTGGCTGGGAGGAGGTGGCTGCGGACCATGTCGTCCTTAGTGACCCAGAGGACTCTGGACCGAATGCCTCAGCAAACCTACGCTGCATGGCCTCCCTGATCCTGCAAAGCCTGCGTAAGGATCCTCGTATTCGTGGTATCAAGGAGAAGGACCAATACTTTCTGGCAACCCTCCTTGATCCACGTTACAAGGGTAAGGTTGCGGACCTTATCTTGCCATCGCAGAGGGAGCAGAGGATGAAACATCTTCGGGAGGCCTTGCAGAAAGGTCTGTGCAACGCGTTCCCAGAGACTGGGAGGTTACAAACTCCTGTTTCTGGACAATGTGTTGCTGAGGCTTCGGTCAGTCAAAGAAGGAGCGGTGGAAAAGGTGGCCGTCTGACCGATGCATTCAGACAATTTTTTGGTCCGCAGCCCCAAGGTATGATCGGTTCCAGCAACCATCGCCAGCGTCTGTTTTACATGGTGCAGGAATACCTAGGGGCAAGATCTGACTTGGACACCTTTCCCACCGAAAATCCTCTGGGTTACTGGGTCTTGAGGATGGATCACTGGCCAGAGCTTGCACAGGATGCAATTGAGCTACTGGCCTGTCCTGCATCCAGCGTTCTTTCGGAACGCACATTCAGTGCTGCTGGAGGCTTTGTAACCGATCACAGGGTGCGTCTGTCCACCGACTCTGTCGATCGACTGACCTTCATAAAAATGAATCAGTCTTGGATCACCACCAGCTACCAAGCACCTGATGCTGATGTAACCGAATAATTTTTTTAAAAATCTCAGATCCCTTCAAAGACTGCCTATGCTGATTCTGAGTGACTATCCCTGAGTAATTATCCTCTTCCTCCTCAATCATCACGCTGATAGCTTGTAAGAACATTTTTGGTTCTGGGCGCCACCACCAGTGCCTAAGGCCCAATTTTTCAGCCCCTGTTTAACAGGGGCGTGTAATTACAATTTTTTATGTAATACTTTGCAGCAGGGCTCGTTTCTGCGTTACAACTAGAGTATCTGTGAGGGGTTGCAGTGTTGTGGCACCAGCACCAGTGCCCAAGGCCCAATTTTGCAGCCCCTGTTTAACAGGAGCGTGTTATTACAATTTTTGATGCAATACTTTGCAGCAGGGCTCATTTCTGCGTTCCAACTAGAGTATCTGTGAGATGTTGCAGTGTTGTGGCACCAGCATCAGTGCCTAAGGCCTAATTTTTCAGCCTCTGTTCAACAGGGGCATGTAATTACAATTCTTGATCTAATATTTCACAGCAGGGCCCATTTCTGCACCCACCAAGAGCGAGTGAAGACTTGCAGTGTTGTGGCACCAGCACCACCACCACCAAAGGCCCAATTTTTCTGCCCTTGTTCAACAGGGGCATGTAATTACAATTCTTGATCTAATATTTCACAGCAGGGCCCATGTGAGGGCTTACAGTGTTGTGGCCACAACAACACCTAAGGCCCAAATTTCTGCTGAGTATATAGGGCAGGACCCTACTTTCAAACATCTAACTTACAAACGACTCCTACTTGCAAACGGAAGGAGACAACAGGAAGTGAGATGAAATCTACCCCTAGGAAGGGAAATTCTCTCCTGTAAGAGTTAATATGGGAAAAACATTTCTCCTTTCCACTGATGCTTTCCAATCCTTGTTCCACAAAAATTTCAAAAAACATTTGTCATTGGGACAAAAAGTGAGGTGAAATCTTCTGAAGAGGAGGAAAGACAGCAAAACAAATGTCACAGGGGTGATAACCCTTCCCTATGTTTTCCAAAAAGCTTAAAAAAGATTTTTTGGCTGGAGCTAAACACGTTAAAAATGTACCCGTTAAAAATTACAAACAGATTCTACTTAACAACAAACCTACAGTCCCTGTCTTGTTTGCACCGCCTGTATACTGCTGTTCAGAGTATATAGGGCCTGGTGGCCCCACACCTTTCCTTATTTTAATTTGGGTGCGGGGTTCCCCTTTATATCCATACAAGACCCAAAGGGCCTGGTAATGGACTGGGGGGTACCCATGCCGTTTGTCTCACTGATTTTCATCCATATTGCCAGGACCCGACATTACATTAAACCCGCAAGCAGTTTTAAATGAGATTTTTTCCTTTAAAAATGACATTTTGTGCAGGGACTGTTCTAAACACGGGAAACACGCGCCACTTTACAGGCATACTATAGACACACCCCAGGTACGATATTTAAAGGAATATTTCACTTTTTTTTTTTTTTTTACTTTAAGCATCATTAAAATCACTGCTCCCAAAAAAACGGCCGTTTTTAAAAGTTTTTTTGCATTGATACATGTCCCCTGGGGTAGGACCCAGGTCCCCAAACCCTTTTTAGGACAATACCATGCAAATTAGCCTTTAAAATTAGCACTTTTGATTTTGAACGTTCGAGTCCCATAGACGTCAATGGGGTTCTAACGTTCGTCCGAATTTTCGGTCCGTTCGCAGGTTCTGGTGCGAACCGAACCGGGGGGTGTTCGGCTCATCCCTACTTCGTAGGTTAAACACTGGCAATGGCTTATAGGGCACAGGGCAGAAAGTTTTAATTACTCTGTGAGAGAAGGATTAATCATTTATAGTATCTGCAAATATTATGATCAAATTCGAATGATACTATGCACCATTTAAAGACTCTGTTAGCAGACCATTCATTTTAAAATCTTCCCATAACATTGTATGTGCATATAACATATTTTATGTATATTATTTACCTGTAAAAGCCTCCCTTATTTAGACATCCAAAAATACTCTTGGATATGTCAGAAGCTCCAGCATATTCAGAGCTGTCACTCAAGTGACACTTTATAGCAGAAGTTGGCAAACCCAGGGAGGTGGAAATCTACTTTAAAAATATGAAAGCAACCAAAGATCAATAAAGGGGGGTGGTGGCACAATTTAAAGGAGCTGTGTCCAAGTTAAAATGGTGTGGCCAGACTTCCTTTCTGGGTATAACAAGATTACACATATGATTGTTAATGAAACATGGAGAGAGACTCAACTTAGGCTTATTCACAGAGCCATTATACCATTTCTCCAGCCAAAGATAGCCCGCAAGCGGCTTCCTGTCCTCTGTGTGATACCTTGAAACCCAAATTCACACATCGTCTTTGGTCTTGTCAACTCGTAATGAATTATTGGAAAATGGTGCTTACTTATATTCAGGGGATAACACACTGCTGCATCCCTAAGAATCCCATGCTTTTGCTCTTTGGATTTGACAGTCCTTTGCTCTCTTTAGAGACATACCCATTTACTGTACCCTGGATCCATATATGCTTGTTGGTGGCACGGAGGCCCATTTTGAAGAAATAGACTTCCTCTTCATCTCCAACCCTATCGGATGTTAAAAGGGCGTTGAAAAGTCTCCTTTATCAGGAAAAGCTAGATGTGGAGCTGTTCCACAATACTTCAAAAAAGCGTTTCATCTCTAAGTGGCAGGCTTTTATTGATTCTACTTTTTCCACATCAGAAGCAATATACCTTTACAACTCTTTCTATTACAACCAAGACGTAATCCAATGTTGTACAAACCCCCCTCAATGGCTGACTTGAGCGCAGATCATCTCTTTTATACAAGAGTTGGTCTTCGCATATTATAACAATTCTTGCTTCAATTCGCTATTGTAACTTATGCTGTACTGGTCCTTTTTATTTTTTATGTAATTTAGTTTTATTTGCTGATGTATGTAGAAAGATTTATCTCTGTAGGGGAACAGTCACCATGAGGGGTCAAGACTGTCATCACTTTTGGTGAACTACAAAATCAGATAAGGGGGGGCACATCCTAAAATGCATTACATTAGAGATGGTGCAGCCATAAGATCATATAAACAGAAAAAAGATTACAGTGCACACATACAAAAATGACATTTAAATCCTGCAAGGCTGTTTAAAAACACCTGAACATATTCAGCAAATAAGCAAAAAATATGGGGATTTAGTCACACTATATGGCCACATAGTGCTTAAGCCCACTACTGCATCGTGTTTTGGTGACCTGTCAGTCCCCTCCTTCTCTCTCCTTTTACAATGTTGTACCACCCCCTTCTGTTTATCCATCCATGTCTCCTCAACATTAATATCTTGAGATATCCTATTACCCATGTGAGATGTGTTTGAATTGTTTTTTTTAACAAATTCTTTATTCCCTTGTATGCATTGCCTTTTTGTTTAAGAGGCTGTGACCCACTATCGAGGAATAGTATCCTTTCTTTTTGTATTTTGTGAAATTTAATAAAAATATAATATAAAGCAATCAGCGCACACACCACTAAAATAATTAAATAGCAAAAAATGCAAGCTGAACACTTGAAGCCAAATCACAACACCTCAACTAAATGTAAGAAAAAGGAATAAGTGCAGCGCATTGTATAAGTCCATACACATATAAGAAAAGAGCAATAATGAATGATTAAAGTTCTTCAATGATGGAAAACACCTTGTGAGGAAAGATACAAAAAATCCTGTTGTCAATGTTTAAGGTGACTAATCCTCCACCAGCCAATTCAAACTCTTACCAGATCTGATGGACTTCTGAGCTAACAGAAGGTTGTATGAGCTTATATCCACAGATGGGATAGATGTAATTGGTGAGTGAGACCGGTGATATCAGATGACCCAGGATTCGATATAAAATGGAAACAAACGCTTATGCCCCGTACACACGGTCGGATTTACCGATGGAAAATGTGTGATAGGACCTTGTTGTCGGAAATTCTGACCATGTGTAGGCTCCATCACACATTTTCCATCGGATTTTCCGACACACAAAGTTTGAGAGCAGGCTATAAAATTTTCCGACAACAAAATCCATTGTCGGAATTTCCGATCGTGTGTACACAAATCCGAAGCACAAAGTTCCACTCATGCTCAGAATAAATAAAGAGATGAAAGCTATTGGCTACTGCCCCATTTATAGTCCCGACGTACGTGTTTTACGTCACCGTGTTCAGAATGATCGGATTTTCCGACAACTTTGTGTGACCGTGTGTATGCAAGACAAGTTTGAGCCAACATCCGTCGGAAAAAATCCTAGGATTTTGTTGTCGGAATGTCCGATCAATGTCCGACTGTGTGTACGGGGCATAAATGTTCTTCGTATATTCCATTTAATAAAAGATCCACAGTAAAAACACCATGAACAGCCGTGACATGACATCGCTGACCAGCGATACAAATGAACGGCAATGTAAAAAACGAAACGGCAATATAAAAGCCAGCAGTAAGCTTGGAGACGGCTGCGGGTGACGTCCGTGTGATAGCTCCTCCTCCCTCTCCAGATCTGGTAAGAGTTTGAATTGGCAGGTGGAGGATTAGTCACCTTGAACATTGACAGGATTTTTTGTATCTTTCCTCACGAGGCGTTTTCCATCATTGAAGAACTTTAATCATTCATTATTGCTCTTTTCTTATATGTGTATGGACTTATACAATGCACTGCACCTAGTCCTTTTTCTTAAATTTTTTCTTAAATTTAATAAAAAGAAAAAAAAAATTGTGGTCAGTGGTGATGATAGGATGATAAGTCATGCACTCGTTATCAGTGCCCCTCCCCAGTAATGCTTTTCTTGGTGGTCAGTGGGGAGCGCCAGTAACATCCCCTCTTACCTTGGTGGTCAGTGAGCCCCCCTATAACAACAGTTATAGTAGGGTCACACGCTGCTGCAGCCACACAGCTCTCCGACAAGCCACCCAACTATCCCAGCTTAGTACCCCTGCACTTGTAATTTCCCTCAGTTTATAATCCCATGCAGGCCTGAAATGTTACTCAACTAGAAGCCACGTGATGCTGCATTGGTTTTTTTTTCCATAAAACTTTACTGGACAAAAAAACTTTATAGAGCAAAATAATGAGAGTGTGACAAGAAAGCAGTGTGTTGGAATGCCCATAGGTATTTCTTGCTGCTGCTTCCCTGTGCCGCTGTGCATATGGTGGTAGAGCACTTCTGACAGCAAGGATGTAATCTACACATCGCATGGCCGTTACCAGGAGGTTGATTGTGATTGACCAGTTGCAGATTCCTTTACTATAATATATCCTACATTTATCTCCTGTCTGCTACATAATAGGCTTTTTAGGAAGGTGGCAGGAGGGGCAGAGGAGCTGGGCCAACACAGATAGTAATTAGCCACACCCAGGGGGAGGGGTCTGTGCTAGAAAATTTACTTTTCTGAAGTAACTACTCCAGTTCTGAAATACCTAACTTCAGTTAGGAAAGATAAAATATATTTTCAAGTCATAATTATAACTGCATATTTTATTTTTCTGTGCAGACTCTATCAGTGTCCTCCCTAGTATATAACTGCTTTATTCTGAATAGTATAACACTATTTTCCCGGGCATTTCCCAGCCATTGTTGGCTTTTTCCTGCACAAAGAGGGTGCCGCTGGAGACCAGAGCAGCTTCAGAATAGGTAAGTGTAATGATCTTTACTTTATAGGGCTAGATAGATTAGGCTTAGAATGTGGGTGGGGAAGGGTAGGTTTAAAGTTAGTTAGTTTTTGCCTCTACTTCCACTTTAAGTTTGCCATATACTCATGTATTCCTTTTGTTCAGCTTGAAGCAGATTCCTCCTAAACAGCATGGATAGAAGAATCTCCAACTGTATCTATTGTATTCTGACACATCTAGAATACCCAAACATGGTCTGCATTGGGTAGGATACCAGGTGGAGTGGTACCATTTTGACAAGCAATTCAGTCATCATTGGAAGGTTTCAGAGTCTTCTACAGGTATGTTGTGGCATAGTAGTGGGTCCACTGGTATTGGTAAAGTAGACAGAAGTAATACCAGTGAGGTTGGAGAGCAACTAGGCTAGTGAATAGAAAGATGTGGCAAGGAACAACTGGCAGCTGTGATTGGCACAACATAGTTCAGTTGTCTTCTGATTTCCTGACAGAGACAAAGGGCCTAGCCCTCCTCTGGTTGATATTTTACCTTACTGGCCTGTCATATACCAGATAAGACCAGAACTGTGTGGACTGCAACAGAGTGAACCAGACATAAATAGGTGAAAGTAAGTTTATTAAGGTAAATGCATATACATGTGAACACACCACCAATACAGAGTGAACAAACCAAACAACCAAACAGTGATAATACACAACCAGCTTATGTAGCAAAAGGGAGTAACAGAATTGTAGTCAGGCCTGGGTCATAAACAGGAGATCAGTAGCTGGGAAGGGAAACAAACAGGACAAGAGAGGATGGATGGATCACAGGAGGGATGGGTCAGGTACAAGGCTCAGGGTCCAGGGTTCAGGAAACAGACAGGAAACAGGATCAACAGGTTCCAGGAATCAGGAATCAGGTTCAAATCTACTTTCTCCCGGTAAATTCTGCCAGTCTCCTAATAAACTTATGTCCACTCTGTGATGGGTTTTTAAATAATACTGTGGAAAAAGCAGGCTGATGACATCACCAATAAGGGAAATTGAAACCACAACAACCTTGTTAGAACTGATAAACTGTGCTTGTAGATCAGTAGACAAACTTGCCATAGAACAATGAGCCCATGTTGTGGCAGGAAGCAACTAACAGATAATGCCATTAAAAGAATGCAAACCCAGGACCCCAGAGCGACAAGGCAACAGAGCTAACCATTTAGCCAGCATGCTACCCACAAAGCACAAACAATATTTGCTATCTGATATGCAGGTGGAAAATTACTATACAAAGTGCACAATACATATGGTACAAAACTATTATACAACCTGATAACACCCAACCTGTTTAATTGATTGAGTCACATTAGCACACATATTTTCTTCTTAAGCCTCCTAGAATGGGCTTGTATTGACATAAGTAGGTGTGATTCAAATAGCAGCATTCCCAGATGCCTTAGAGCTCAGTAATATATCCACAGTACATAAATAAATACAAATATCATTAGATTAGCTAAAAGAAGCAGTCTGGTAGTTCTTACTGGGTTTTGAGTTACTAAAGGTTTTAAAAGTTCATCTGGCCTAGGAAGCTCAATTTACTTCAAATACCTAAGCATGTAAAAAATGTGCAGCTTACTGAATGAACAGAGTTTAAGCTAAATAAACATTTTACTCCTTTAGCATATAAACTTCATTATGTTATGTTATGCCAAGCAACCATTCATTTGTTTAGGAAGAATAATGCCGCGTACACACGAGCGGACTTTACAGCAGACTTTGCCCGGCGGACGGGATTTGGTCGGACAATTCGATCGTGTGTGGGCTCCAGCGGACTTTGTTTTCTCAAAAGTTGGACGGACTTAGATTTGAAACATGTTTTAAATTAATCCGTCGAAATCGAGTCCGGTCAAAAACTCCGCCGTCTGTATGCTAGTTCGACGGACAAAAAGCCACGCTAGGGCAGCTATTGGCTACTGGCTATGAACTTCCTTGTTTTAGTCCGGTTGTACGTCATCATGTACGAATTCGACGGACTTTGGTGGATTGTGTGTAGGCAAGTCCGTTCATTCAGAAAGTCCGTCGTAAAGTACGTTGAAAAGTCCGCCGGGCAAAGTCTGCCGTAAAGTCCGCTCGTGTGCACGCGGCATAATTGTTCAATTTGCAGCAGCTTTTGGCCAATCATCAAGTCATGAGTGCTTAGTGCTTTTCTCCTTAAGTCCCATACACACAATAGGACTTTGTACAAACTTTCCCTTGGATTTTTGTACAAAGGGCGTTGGCCAGAAGTTTGTCTTGCATACAGACGACAGGACTTTTTCAGCCAACTTTCACCAAATCACGTGGTTTTTCAGCTCTTTACCACCCTTTGGTCAACTTCTGTATTGTTGTCTGATATTGTGTCAATCTCGCCACTTTTATTGGCGAGATTGACACCTTGCGAGCCGGCTTCACACTGGTGCGGGGATCCGACTTAGATCCCTGCCAATGCCAGGCACTGTGTTTGGTATGAATCTTGAGGGGGAACTCTACGCCAAATTTTAAATAAAAAAACGGCGTGGGTTCCCCTCCAGGGGCATACCAGGCCCTTAGATCTGGTCTGGAATTTAAGGGGAACCCCCTACCCTGAAAAAACAGCGTGGGGGTACCCCCAAAATCCATATCAGACCCTTATCCGAGCACGCAGCCCAGCCGGTCAGGAAAGGGGGTGGGGATGAGCGAGCGGCCCCCCTCCTGAGCCGTACCAGGCCGCATGCCCGCAACATGAGGGGTGGGTGCTTTGGGGGAGTGGGCGCCCTGCAGCCCCCCCACCCCAAAGCACCTTGTCCCGATGTTGATGAGGACAAGGGCCTCTTCCCAATAACCCTGGCCGTTGGTTGTCGGGGTCTGCGGGCGAGGGGCTTATCAGAATCCGGGAGCCCCCCGTCCTATGTGAATGAGTATGGGGTACATCGTACACCTACCCATTCACCTAAGGAAAAAAGTGTCAAGAAAAAAAAACAGTACACAGTAATTTATTAGGCAGCTCCGGGGTCTTCCGACTCAGGGGGTCTTCTTCCGACTCTGGGGGTCTTCTTCCGACTTCAGGGGTCTTCTTCTGACTTCGGGGGTCTTCTTCCGACTTTGGGGGTCTCTCCGGCGTCTTCTCCCGGTGTCTGGATCTTCTGCCGGCTCCTCCGCTATCTTCTGCCGCTCTTTTGCTAGCGGAGGAGCCCGCACATCTGGATCGTCTTCTTCCCTCTTCTCTTCCAGAGATGTTGACACGACGCTCTCTCCGGCTGTAATGCTGTCTGTGCGCTCTGCTATGACTTATATAGGAGGTGACCCTGCCCCCCTATGACATCACAGTCCTGGGGCATACTGGGACTGTGAGGTCATAAGGGGGCATGGTCATGTCATCCTATGACCACGCCCCCTCAGGGTTGTTGGGAAGAGGCCCTTGTCCTCATCAACATGGGGACAAGGTGCTTTGGGGTGGGGGGGCCGCAGGGTGCCCCCTCCCCCAAAGCACCCACCCCTCATGTTGAGGGCATGCGGCCTGGTACGGCTCAGGAGGGGGGCGCTCGCTCGTCCCCACCCCCTTTCCTGACCGGCCGGGCTGCGTGCTCAGATAAGGGACTGGTATGGATTTTGGGGGGCCCCCACGCTGTTTTTTTGGCATAGGGGGTTCCCCTTAAAATCCATACCAGACCTAAGGGCCTGGTATGCCCCCAGAGGGGAATTCCCCCTCGCTCTGGCCGCAATAGGAAAATGTTTTTCCTATTGCAGCCAGCGCGAGATGTACAGTACCCCGTCGCCGAGAACCAGCACGATGGGTTTGCGCTGGAAACATTCTCGCAGCCGCGTACTGTAGTTTGTACAAAAGTCCAATGCTTTTTTGTACACACGATCGGACTTTGCTCCATCGGACTTTTGTTGCCAGAAAGTTTGTCTAGCCAACAAAAGTCCGATGGAAACAGAAAAAGTTTGTCCGATGGAGCGTACACACGGTTGGATGTTGCTCCAAAACAGAAAATTTGCATGTTTGTTGTCAAAAAGTCCGATCGTGTGTATGGGCTGTTTGGGTTCAACTACTGTGAGCTCCTCTAAGCAACTGAATAAGGATGTGAAACGAAAGCGAACATGGTTCAAAGCAAGGAAATGCTATAAAACAATTCCAGACTGGTTCCAGATCGCAATTTACACTATCCATAACATAGCATTATTCCAATAATATATCATTTTCCACTGTCTGTAGTGTTTATGAGCAGCAAACACTGTTTTTGCAAAGTCCCTGACCCTATTTACACCTTTGCACCTGCTGATAATAGCAGAACTAATAAATAGCTTACACTCCAAAGGTTGGGCTCAACAACCATGCGCTTCTGTAAGCAACTCAGTGAGAATGTGAAAATAAAGCCAATTGATGCCCACAAAGCAAGTATAGGCTATAAAAAATTGGCAAAATGCTTCCAGATAACAGTTTACACTTTCTGTAATGTAGCGTTTTGTAGTAATATAGCATTTCCACTGTTCGTAGCATTTTTCTCCTTACAATCTGCTTAAAATAGAGGAATTAATGAGCATAAAGCACTGTTTTTGCAAGGTCCCTGACCCTAATTACTGCATTAGGTCTTAATAGTCATTAGTATTCTAACCTGTTGACATTAGCAGAGCTTAAGTGATTGTAAAGTTTTGTTTTTTTTTAGTTAAAAATAACAAACATGTTATACTTACCTGCTCTGTGTAATGGTTTTGCACAGAGCAGCCCCGATCCTCCTCATACTGGGTCCCTTTTCGGTGCTCCTGGCCCCTCCCTCCTGTTGAGTGCCCCAACAGCAAGCAGCTTGTTATAGGGGCACCCGAGCTGAGATGCAGCTCCCTGTGTCCATTCAGACACTGAGCCGTGGTCTGGTCCCGCCCCCTTTCTCTCCTCATTGGCTGACTGATTTTTATTGGAGGAGGGGAGTCCCGGGCAGCTGAGAGAATCCTGCAAAATCCCTGGATCTAGAGGGACCTTAGGTAAGTATTGGGGGGCAGAGGGGGGCTGCTACACATAGAAAGCTTCTTATCTTATTGCATAGAATGAATTAAAATAAAAAACCTTCTGTCTTTACAACCACTTAAAGGCTGGATTCACATATGTGCAAATTGGATGTGGTTTTTACCACATCCAATTCGCATGACATGCGAGTGTGACCGGCTCTCAATGGAGAGGGGAGGACACGGCGTGAATTCCAAAAGGGTCCTGTGCTTTTTGGGTCTGGTTCAGGTGCGAATTCAGGCAAAAATTCTGACCTAAATCGCACCTGAACCGGTGAACAGGGATGCACTGGACCCCATACTGTGAACTGCGGCCGCACATATGTGAACCCGGCCTCAAAAATAAAACTAATGTAGCCACCACATCTAAGAATTGGTAAGATGCAATATAATAAATGTTTGTTTTTGAGTTTAATACCGCTTCAAATCAATTTTGTAGATCTGTTGACAAGTTTCTAGAGAGCCACCAGTTACCGCACTTCCTGCTGCAGGCTGACAATACTAAGCCAATGGCTCTCAAATAGCGGCAATGTTTGCAGCCTGCTTTTGGGCTACCTATCAGGTCTAACAGAGAGGTAGTTCAACAGTTAACTGAATGAGCTTGCATGACAGACTGACAATGCTGCTGTTAATTGAGAGTTAGTGGCTTACAGGGTTCCCTTTAATGCATTTCTGTGGTTGTAAAAATTGCACTACGTGACTATGCACATAGTTCGGCTGCCTGGGTTGGGAAAGGGTTAATGTGTTTCTCTCCTTTCCTGGGTATTTCTTGGGTCCAGCCCCCTGATGTAAATATTTAAAGCGGTTGTATACCTTTTTTTCAACTTTTACCTACAGGTAAGCCTATAATAAGGCTTACCCGTAGGTGAAAAAAATATCTCCTAAACCTGTACGGTTTAGGAGATATTCCCCTCGCAATGAGCCGCTGACTGCAGTGGCACATGCGCACAGGGGATTCCCGGCTGAAATACAAGGGAAGGGCTCAGGGCAGGGGTCCTGCACATAAGAATACAAGGGGAGTATTGCTGGACAATGTAGTCGGGAACATGTGACCCCCCTACTGGGTCACCCACTTGAGACCTTATCTGGAGTCAGGAAACAACCAGCATTGGACTTGCATTGAAGTACTTGTTACATTGGAGAAGGAATGGGTTTTTAGAGCACTGGGCTTACTTTTCATTGGGGAACAACCTATAAGCTAAAGATGGTTTGCACCTAAATGGAAGGGGGCCTGCTGTGCTGGGGGAGAGGTTTATGGGAAAGCTGGAGTATTTAAATTAGGATTGAGGGGGGAGGGTGAATTTGATTATAATTGGGCAGACAGGTCAGACAGGGATCAGCCCCTACTGGTGGGTGGAATGGGGAAATTTGGGGGGAGGGCTAAGGCAGATGATATGAAGGTTCCTATGTTACCAACAACCATTGGAAAGGGTACTGTTTGTACTAAAATAAAAATATGCAACATCAGTGTGCAAAATGTGACAATGACAAGTGTTTGTTCACCAATGCCAGAAGTCTTCCAAGCAAAATAGGTGAGTTGGAAGCTCTGGTGCACGAGAACTATGATTTTATTGGTATTGCTGAATCTTGGCTTCATTCTTCACATGACTGGGCTATTAATATTCCTGGCTATGCTCTCTTTCGAAAAGACAGGGTAAAACGGAGGGGTGGTGGTGTCTATGTGAGAAGTGATCTCAAAGTGAGTGTGAAAGAGGACCTGGTTTATGGAGAGTGTGATGAATCTGAAGCATTATGGGTGGAACTGTACATGGGTGTGGGTATTACAAGAGTTATCATTGGAGTTTGTTATAGACCTCCCAGTGTTAAAGAGTAGGTGGAGACTGAGCTACGTGCAGCAAGGGCTGGGACAGTGATAATAATAATGGGGGATTTTAACTACCCAGAAATTGACTGGAGTAATGGCACTACTGGGACAGTTAAAGGTTAAAAATGTATAAAACTATTACAAGACAACTTTATGGTCCAGTTTATTGAGGCCCCAACTAGGAATGACACTCTGCTGGACCTGGTAATCTCAAACCATGCAGAGCTTATTACCAATATTCATATGAAAGAACATCTGGGTAGCAGTGACCAGAACATAATTTAATGTAATGTTATCTGTAAGCAACAAACACATACGGGAAAGATAAAAACATTTAACTTTAAGAGAGCAAATTTTCCAAGGATGAGGGCTGCTCTCCGGGACTTAGATTGGGAGGGAATATTAGCATTGATCATAGAACAGAAATGGGAATTCTTCAAAAAGACTGTCTGCGAACTCACTGCAAAGTATATTTCCATGGGCATAAAGTTTAAAAGGCTAAAAATAACATTGCCTCATGCTTTTACATGCTGTATCAATTTCTTCCAAATGTGAGTGTTGAATTTATATTTTTAATAAACCACCTCCTTTTTAAACGGTATCACACTATGTCAGCCCCCTTTTTCTATTACATGATACCCTTCCTGTGACAATAAGTTTTCATGCTCCCCAAGACTCCTGGAGCCTCCAGCTAACATCTCATGACCGTCTAAGGCTGATCGACTGACGGAGTCCCAGGACCTGCTGTCCCCCATTGGGTGGTTTGAACCCAACAAGCCCTGTTGACTTGGGTGGTATATGCCCCGCCAAGTCAATATTATCTGGTAAGCCTCCTCCCTCTTTCACGGTAGTGGTGTTTGCTTTCATTTTTTCACTCCAAGGTTCCAAGGAATGCCAGGAACTTCCCACATGTGTATTGGAGCACAAACCTAATTGGATTGTATTTCATCATTTCGTTCAACTTGGACATTTGTGTGTAGTGCAGTCACTATATTAGCACATTGCTTAATATCCATTTACATCTATTATGTTAGAATTTGTGTCATTTTGTCACATATATGTTTGAATCACATACAATTTTTCCCTTTTTTTTGCAATCATAGCGCTGCACTTATTTATTTTCTAAAAATAAAATGTGGCTGACAGCCAAAAGTTTAAAAAGTTATAAATAATAAGAAAAGAGCCTTTAAAAAATATAAAAATGAAGGAACACTATCATCGTTTAGCCACCTGCCATCCGTGCTATGGCCGAATGACGACCACAGCGCGGACCTTAATTCCCGGGAATTATATTATATTATATCCCCTGTGCACGCTCCCTGCGCGCGCCCTGCAGGGCGCGCGCTGGGCGTGCTGTGATCACCGAGTCACTGAGACTCGGCAGATCACCGATCCCAGTAAGGAGCCGGTCCCGGCCCCTTACCATGTGATCAGCTGTCAGCCAATGACAGCTGATCACATGATGTAAACAAAAGTTCGGTAATCGTTTTTTTTTTTTACTCACGCTGACAGCGCGAGTAGAAAAAAAAGGCAATCACCGGATCGGATGTCAGGGACATCGGTCCCCAAGCGGAAGAGGCAAATCTGCCTCATCAGTGCCACCATAATAGCGCTACCTAACAGTGACCATAGTGCTACCTAATAGTGCCCACAGTGCCACCTAACAGTGCCCACAGTGCCACCTAACAGTGCCCAGAGTGCCACCTAACAGTGCCAACAAGTGCCACCTATCAATGCCCACAAGTGCCACCTATCAATGCCCACCTGTAGTGCCAATCAGTGCCACCTGGCAGTGCTGCCCATCACTGCCACCCATCAGTGCCCATCACTGCCACCCATCAGTGCCCATCACTGCCGCCTATCAGTGCCCATCACTGCCGCCTCATCAGCGTACATCAATGAAGGAGAAAAAATACCCGTTTTAAATTTTTTATAACAAAATATAAAAAAATAAAAAACATTTTTTTTTTTTATTCAGTTTTTTACATTTTTTTAGCAAAAAGTAAAAACTGCAGAGGTGATCAAATACCACCAAAAGAAAGCTCTATTTGTGGTGAAAAAATGATAAAAATTTCATTTGGGTACAGTGTTGTATGACCGCGCAATTGTCATTCAAAGTGCGTCAGCGCTGAAAGCTGAAAATTGGTCTGGATAGGAGGGGGGTTTAAGTGCCCTGTAAGCAAGTGGTTAAATGATACAAAGAATATAATAGAATATGTAAAAAGGAAATCAAGGATGCAAAAATTAAAAAAGAACGACAGATTGCAAAAGATAGTAGGACAAACCCTAAAAATTCTTCAAATATATTAATAGTAAAAAGGTGAGGTCTGAGCATGTAGGTCCTTTACAAAATAATCTAGAGTGGGTGACTGGGGACAAAGAGAAGGCAAATTTATTAAATACTTTCTTCAGCTCTGTGTATACAAAAGAGCATGGGGGAGCTCATGTCCATAATGGGATGGTATTGACACAACCCCAAATGATCCACAATGGCTCAAAAGTGATATGGTCCAGAAATATTTAATAAGACAGAATAAAGGTGGATAAAGCACCTGGACCAGATGGCGTGTACCCATGGATCCTAAAAGAATTGAGCTTTGTTATTTCAAAGCCATTGTTTCAAATTTTTAGGGACTCATTAATGATTGGAATGGTACCACTGGATTGGCTTAGGGCCAATGTGGTGCCTATATTTAAAAAGGGGTCAAAGTCTTTACAAAGTAACTATAGACCTGTTAGTTTAAAGCAGAGTTCCACTCACTTTTACAACTTGATCTCAAAGGAATGACCACCCCTCCACCACTCGTTATTGGATAAGGAATTTTTTTTTTCTTACTTTAAATGAAGTACATAATGTACTTCCGTCCTAGCTCGGCCACGGCCCAGGGCGTTATTTCCGCCCGTTTTCCTGTGTGTCCCAGAAGATGACGGGGCCATTCAGCTGGCGCCGTGTGACTTGCGCATGCACAGTAGGAAACCGGCGGTGAAGCCTGAAGGCTCCACTGCTGGTTTCCCTTAGTTAGAATGGCGGAGCCTGCACCCGATCTGATGGACGGATTGGCCTCAGGGGGCTGACATTGCAGGCTCCCTGGACAGGTAAGTGTGCTTATTAAAAGTCAGCAGCTACAGTGTTTGTAGCTGCTGACTTTAAAAAAAAAAAAATTGCGACTGGAACACCGCTTTAACTTTTATAGTGGAGAGTTTAATAAAAGGCCACATAGATGAGTTCTTGCTGGAAAAAAATATTTTAAGCAACAGACAGCATGGATTCATGAAAGACAGAAGTTGTCAAACAAACCTGCTTTCTTTTTAAGAGGCGGTAAGTAAAACCTTGGACAGAGGGGTGGCTGTGGTTGTGGTATACTTGGATTTTACAAAAGCATTTGACACAGTTCCCGACCCACAGCTAATGTGTAAGGTAAACTCTACAGGATTAAAAATAAATAAGGATTCCTTCGCTTATCCCTCTACCACTCAAAATAAACCAATTAATTCAAATAGATTCACAAAAAAACAGCCAAATAAGTCCGAACACAAGACTAACTGGGTAATAATTAAGAAATAGGTGTGCTAATCTGATACCAAACAAATAATGATGGTGATAATCAAAAAACAATAATTAATAACTTAACCACACATGACTAAACTGGTAATCATTATGACATATATGTGAATAAAGAGGAATATTGAACACAAACACCCTGTGAAAAAAGGTAATAATTTTTCAAGAAAAATGTGTCCATACATACTGTAAATCCAAAAAAAACTCTTATGAAAACAGTTAATAATATCAACACCCAATTCTGTGATAGGAAAAACTGTGATGAAATACCAGTATTCCTAATGCGATCTAGATAAACACGGTGTTCAGAAAAATTCCTTCACCAGAAACACTTGCCTCTTACCAGAAATAGTGTATCTCTTGTAATATAGATCACATCCTCTTGTTTAAATTAAAATGGACTCAGCAGTCAGGCTGGAAGACAGATCTGATTCACGGGTGATGATGGTAGTGATTCCAAGGTAACCAATGTTTGTGAATCTGGTTAAGTTATTAATTATTGTTTTTTGATTATCACCATTATTATTTGTGTGGTATCAGATTAGCGCACCTATTTCTTAATTATTAAATGCTACAAGATTGGAAAGATCCGTTTGTAAATGGATAGAAAACTGGCTAAAAGACCGAATTCAGAGAGTAGTGGTTAATGATTCTTACTCTGAATGGTCTAAGGTTATCAGTGGTGTACCCCAAGGTTCAGTGTTGGGACCCTTACTTTTTAATATCTTTATAAATGGTATAGGATCTGGGATTAACCACTTCAGCCTCGGAAGGTTTTACCCCCTTCCTCACCAGAGCACTTTTTACAATTTGGAACTGCATCGCTTTAACTGCTAATTCTGCGGCCATGCAATGCTGTACCCAAACTAAATTTGCGTCCTTTTTTTCCCACAAATAGAGCTTTGTTTTGATGGTATTTGATTGCCTCTGCGATTTTTATTTTTTGCGATATAAACAGAAAAAGACCGAACATTTTGAAAAAAAATTATATTTTCTACTTTTTGTTATAAGAAAAATCCAATAAACTCAATTTTAGTCATACATTTAGGCCAAAATGTATTCAGCCACATGTCTTTGGTAAAAAAAAATGTCAATAAGCGTATATTTATTGGTTTGCGCAAAAGTTATAGTGTCTACAAACTAGGGTACATTTTCTGGAATTTACACAGCTTTTAGTTTATGACTGCCTATCTCATTTCGTGAAGTGCTAAAATGGCAGGGCAGTACAACCCCCCCCCCCCCCCCCATCAAATGACCCAATTTTGGAAAGTAGACATCCCAAGGAAATTGATGAGAGGCATGTTGAGCCCATTGAATATTTTTTTTTTTGTCCCAAGTGATTGAATAATGACAAAAAAACACAATTTTTACAAAAAGTTGTCACTAAATGATATATTGCTCACACATGCCATGGTTATATGTGGAATTGCACCCCAAAATACATTTTGCTGCTTCTTCTGAGTACGGGGATACCACATGTGTGGGACTTTTTGGGAGCCTAGCCCTGAAAACCAAGCACCGTCTTCAGGATTTCTAAGGGCATAAATTTTTTATTTCACTCCTTACTACCTATCACAGTTTTGAAGGCCATAAAATGGCAAGATGGCACAAAACCCCCCCCAAATGACCCCATTTTGGAAAGTAGACACCCCAAGCTATTTTCTGAGAGGCATGTTGAGTTCATGGAATATTTTATATTTTTCCACAAGTTGTGGGAAAATGACAAACTTTTTTTTTTTCGTTTTTTTTTTTTTTTTTTGCACAAAGTTGTCACTAAATGATATATTGCTCAAACATGCCATGGGCATATGTGGAATTACACCACAAAATACATTCTGCTGCTTCTCCTGAGTATGGTGATACTTGGAAAGTAGACACCCCAAGCTATTTGCTGAGAGGCATGGTGAGTATTTTGCAGCTCTCATTTGTTTTTGAAAATGAAGAAAGAAAATAAAAATGTCTTTTTTTTTCTTTTTTCAATTTTCAAAACTTTGTGACAAAAAGGGAAGTCTGCAAAATACTCACCATACCTCTCAGCAAATAGCTTGGGGTGTCTATTTTCTAAAATGGGGTCATTTGGAGGAGTTTTGTGCCAACTGGGCATTCCATGGCCTCCGAAACTGTGATAGGCAGTGAGGAGTGAAATCAAAAATTTACACCCTTAGAAAGCCTGAAGGCAGTGATTGGTTTTCGAGGTCCCATACGCAGCTAGGCTCCCAAAAAGTCTCATACATGTGGTATCCCTGTACTCAGGGGAAGCAACAGAATGTATTTTGGGGTGTAATTTCACATATGCCCATGGTATGTTTGAGCAATATATCATTTAGTGACAACTTTGTGCAAAAAAAAAATAAAAACGAAAAAAAAAAGTTTGTAATTTTCCCGCAACTTGTGGAAAAATATAAAATATTCCATGAACTCAACATGCCTCTCAGAAAATAGCTTGGGGTGTCTACTTTCCAAAATGGGGTAATTTGGGGGGGGGGGGGTTTGAACTGTCCTGGCATTTTCTGCACAACATTTAGAAGCTTATGTCACACATCACCCACTCTTCTAACCATTTGAAGACAAAGACCTTTCTGACACAGTTTTTTTACATGAAAAATTTTTTTTTTTTGCAAGAAAATTACTTTGAACCCCCAAACATTATATATTTTTTTAAAGCAAAGGCCGTACAGATTAAAATGGTGGGTGTTTCATTTTTTTTTCACACAGTATTTGCGCAGTGATTTTTCAAACGCATTTTTTGGGGGAAAAAACACACTTTTTTATTTTAATGCACTAAAACACACTATATTGCCCAAATGTTTGATGAAATAAAAAAAGATGATCTTAGGCCGAGTACATGGATACCAAACATGACATGCTTTAAAAGTGCCACAAACGTGCAGTGGCAATAAACTACATACATTTTTAAAAGCCTTTAAAAGCTTTTACAGGTTACCACTTTAGATTTACAGAGGAGGTCTTCTGCTAAAATGACTGCCCTCGAAACTGACCTTTACGGTGATACCTCACCTGCATGGTGTAATTGCTGTTTACATTTGGCGCCAGACCGACGCTTGCGTTTGCCTTTGTGCAAGAGCAGGGGGGGACAGGGGTGCTTTTTTTTTTCTTTATTTTTTTTTTGCTTTTTAATCTTATTTTTAAACTGATCCTTTCATTTTTATTTATCATTTTTATTGTTATCTCAGGGAATGTAAATATCCCCTATGATAGCAATAGATAGTGACAGGTACTCTTTTTTAAAAAAAATTGGGGTCTATTAATCCCTAGATCTCTCCTCTGCCCTCAAAGCATCTGACCACACCAAGATCGCTGTGATAAAATGCTTTCCCAATTTCCCAATGGCGCTGTTTACATACGGCGAAATCTAAGTCATGAAATGCTCGTAGCTTCCGGTTTCTTAGGCCATAGAGATGATTGGAGCCATTCTGGTCTCTGATCAGCTCTATGTATGGTCAGCTGGCAGAACCACCAGCTGCATTCTCAGGTTCCCTGTTTGGACAGGAGAGCCAGAGAAAAACATGGAAGATGGTGGGGGGGGGGGGGGGACATTCCCTCCCACTGCTTGTAAAAAAAAAAAAAAGTATTTTATAGGCTAGCTGGCTGAAAAGAATGATACCAAGATGATACCTAAACCTGCAGGCATCATTCTGATATAACCACTCAAAGTCCAGCAACATACCAGTACGTTGCTGGTCCTTGTTGGGCATATATTGTCATCTTTTTTTTCATGCAGCCTGTGGGCTGCATGAAAAAAAGATTGATCGGTGGGTATGCCCACCATTAGAATACCTCCCTTAATCCACCCACATAATAACAATAAAACATTGCAGAATAGATACAATAAAAAAGAGCAGAACAATAGAGAGAGAATAGAGAGAGAGAACAATAAAACGACAACTATTTTTGTTTTTTTTATTTTATATTTTTTTGTGTTCTTTTTTTTGTACACTTTTTTTTGTAACTGTAACTGTTGTAACTATGACGGTTCCAGGTTCGGGTCTCTTAAAATGCAATGGCATCTTGGGAGACCCTGTGAAAGTGTGCCTAGTCTGTGCAGTGCTGTACCCTACGCTAATACTCAACTAGTGTATGGTAGCGTTCAAAACATTCCAGGATTGTCAGGACAGGAGGGACAATAATAGCGGGTGTCATGCCTATATCCATGCTTGCTGCAGACACGACATCTTCTTTGGGGGGCTCGTTGGGTAGGGGTACTGGGGAGGACATAAGGAAAATGCCTCTCATGCAGCCGGCTTTGGATTGGGAAGGTGAGGTGGAGCACTGTCTGGATACAGAAGGGCTCTGACGATCTCTTCCTGGAATTTAAGGAAGGATCCAGTCCGTCCTGAAGCTCTGTATAGCACATGAGCATTCAGCAAAGCCAATTGAAATAAATAAACAGACACTTTCTTGTACCAGCGTCTGGCCTTACGGGCAACTAGGTACGGCACCAACAACTGGTCGTTGAGGTCCACTCCTCCCAAATTTTGGTTATATTCATGGACACAGAGGGGTTTCTCCACAACACCAGTCGCCGTAGGAATTTGGACCGTCATGTCTGCATGAAGGGAGGTAAGAACGAAAACATTCTTATTATCCCTCCACTTCACAACGAGCAAATTATTACACTTGAAGAAGGCTCTGTCCCCCAGCCTAAGACGGGAATCTACAAGCCGCTGGGGAAAGCCCCGGCGATTAGGTCGCATGTTGCCACATGCTCCAATCTGATGATCAAACAAGTGAGTAAAAAGTGGCACGCTCGTGTAATAATTGTACACGTACAAGTGGTACCCCTTTCCGAATAAGGGTGACACCAAGTCCCACACAATCTTGCCAGAGCTTCCTATGTAGTCAGGGCAGTTTGTCGGCTCTACGTGACTATCTTTGCCCTTGTAACCCATAAAACTACATGTATAGCCTGGGGCCCTGTCACAGAGCTTATATATCTTGACCCCTTATCTGGCACGCTTGCTGGGAAGGTACTGTTTGAATGACAAGCTGCCAGAAAACTTAATCAGGGACTCATCAACGCAGACAACTTGATGGGGAGTAAACAAGTCTGCAAAACGCTGGTTGAAGTGGTTTACGAGGGGCCGAATTTTGTAGAACCGATCGTATCCAGGGTCTCCACAAGGATGACAGAGTTCATTGTGGTTGAAATGCATGAACCGCAAGATCTGCTCGTACGTGCCCTGGTCATGGAGGCAGAGAACAAGGGCATATGGTGAATTGGGTCAGTGGACCAATATGACCGCAACTCACTTTTTAGTTATGCCCATTTTGAGGGATAGGCCCAGAAAGAGCTTAAATTCAGAAACCGTAATTGGTTTCCAATCTCTGGCAAGGGAGGACTGGGGAATAGTGGCGATGTATTGACTAGCATACAAATTTCTTTGGTCCACAATAGATCTATAGAGATCTTCGGTGAAAAACAGTGGTGATAAAAATCAAGTAGGCTTGAATGGAGGAGAAGATTTGGATGCCGCACACTGGATGTAGTCAAAAAACTTCACTTTATTGAAAAAATGGGATCATCAAAACAACAAGACTGTCATGCAGAAAGTACAGGTAAGCTTACCTGGACTTTCTGCATGACAGTCTTGTTGTTTTGATGATCCCATTTTTTCAATAAAGTGAAGTTTTTTGACTACATCCAGTGTGCGGCATCCAAATCTTCTCCTCCATTCAAGCCTGCTTTGCCTAGCATTCAGCCAGTACCTGGAGCTCTTCTGCTCTGAAACTTCTACATACACCTGGGTCAGTGTCAGCCTGAGCGGTGGAAACACTTTCTTTGCTTGTCTGCATCTAAGGATAAAAATCAAGTAACGTAAAATCAACTGTTTCCACCTGAATGCCGGGCTGGCCAGTGAATGGGGGAAGTACGGGTGCTGCAGAAGTGGTGGGTTCCCAATTAGGATTGGCGAATGCAGCAGGAAGGGCACTATGGGCACGACGGGCCTGTGTTTGTCTTCTTCTTGGTGGCAACGGAACACTATTTGTGCTTGCCACCTCACCAGCTTGAACTGCACTTATGGGACTCGCCACGTCAACAAGTGTTACTGCAGTGCTGGTTTGACTATGACCAGGGTGTACTAGGCCGCTGGTGCTTGCCAGTTCACCAGAAGGATGAGAGGCACTAGTACCTCTCTGCTCCATACGAGGGACCTGCGGTTCTTACACCTCAACGACAGAAGAAGAAGATTGGGGTCAAAGTCTTTACAAAGTAACTATAGACCTGTTAGTTTAAAGCAGAGTTCCACTCACTTTTACAACTTGATCTCAAAGGAATGACCACCCCTCCACCACTCGTTATTGGATAAGGAATTTTTTTTTTCTTACTTTAAATGAAGTACATAATGTACTTCCGTCCTAGCTCGGCCACGGCCCAGGGCGTTATTTCCGCCCGTTTTCCTGTGTGTCCCAGAAGATGACGGGGCCATTCAGCTGGCGCCGTGTGACTTGCGCATGCACAGTAGGAAACCGGCGGTGAAGCCTGAAGGCTCCACTGCTGGTTTCCCTTAGTTAGAATGGCGGAGCCTGCACCCGATCTGATGGACGGATTGGCCTCAGGGGGCTGACATTGCAGGCTCCCTGGACAGGTAAGTGTCCTTATTAAAAGTCAGCAGCTACAGTGTTTGTAGCTGCTGACTTTAAAAAAAAAAAAATTGCGACTGGAACACCGCTTTAACTTTTATAGTGGAGAGTTTAATAAAAGGCCACATAGATGAGTTCTTGCTGGAAAAAAATATTTTAAGCAACAGACAGCATGGATTCATGAAAGACAGAAGTTGTCAAACAAACCTGCTTTCTTTTTAAGAGGCGGTAAGTAAAACCTTGGACAGAGGGGTGGCTGTGGTTGTGGTATACTTGGATTTTACAAAAGCATTTGACACAGTTCCCGACCCACAGCTAATGTGTAAGGTAAACTCTACAGGATTAAAAATAAATAAGGATTCCTTCGCTTATCCCTCTACCACTCAAAATAAACCAATTAATTCAAATAGATTCACAAAAAAACAGCCAAATAAGTCCGAACACAAGACTAACTGGGTAATAATTAAGAAATAGGTGTGCTAATCTGATACCAAACAAATAATGATGGTGATAATCAAAAAACAATAATTAATAACTTAACCACACATGACTAAACTGGTAATCATTATGACATATATGTGAATAAAGAGGAATATTGAACACAAACACCCTGTGAAAAAAGGTAATAATTTTTCAAGAAAAATGTGTCCATACATACTGTAAATCCAAAAAAAACTCTTATGAAAACAGTTAATAATATCAACACCCAATTCTGTGATAGGAAAAACTGTGATGAAATACCAGTATTCCTAATGCGATCTAGATAAACACGGTGTTCAGAAAAATTCCTTCACCAGAAACACTTGCCTCTTACCAGAAATAGTGTATCTCTTGTAATATAGATCACATCCTCTTGTTTAAATTAAAATGGACTCAGCAGTCAGGCTGGAAGACAGATCTGATTCACGGGTGATGATGGTAGTGATTCCAAGGTAACCAATGTTTGTGAATCTGGTTAAGTTATTAATTATTGTTTTTTGATTATCACCATTATTATTTGTGTGGTATCAGATTAGCGCACCTATTTCTTAATTATTAAATGCTACAAGATTGGAAAGATCCGTTTGTAAATGGATAGAAAACTGGCTAAAAGACCGAATTCAGAGAGTAGTGGTTAATGATTCTTACTCTGAATGGTCTAAGGTTATCAGTGGTGTACCCCAAGGTTCAGTGTTGGGACCCTTACTTTTTAATATCTTTATAAATGGTATAGGATCTGGGATTAACCACTTCAGCCTCGGAAGGTTTTACCCCCTTCCTCACCAGAGCACTTTTTACAATTTGGAACTGCATTGCTTTAACTGCTAATTCTGCGGCCATGCAATGCTGTACCCAAACTAAATTTGCGTCCTTTTTTTCCCACAAATAGAGCTTTGTTTTGATGGTATTTGATTGCCTCTGCGATTTTTATTTTTTGCGATATAAACAGAAAAAGACCGAACATTTTGAAAAAAAATTATATTTTCTACTTTTTGTTATAAGAAAAATCCAATAAACTCAATTTTAGTCATACATTTAGGCCAAAATGTATTCAGCCACATGTCTTTGGTAAAAAAAAATGTCAATAAGCGTATATTTATTGGTTTGCGCAAAAGTTATAGTGTCTACAAACTAGGGTACATTTTCTGGAATTTACACAGCTTTTAGTTTATGACTGCCTATCTCATTTCGTGAAGTGCTAAAATGGCAGGGCAGTACAACCCCCCCCCCCCCCCCATCAAATGACCCAATTTTGGAAAGTAGACATCCCAAGGAAATTGATGAGAGGCATGTTGAGCCCATTGAATATTTTTTTTTTTGTCCCAAGTGATTGAATAATGACAAAAAAACACAATTTTTACAAAAAGTTGTCACTAAATGATATATTGCTCACACATGCCATGGTTATATGTGGAATTGCACCCCAAAATACATTTTGCTGCTTCTTCTGAGTACGGGGATACCACATGTGTGGGACTTTTTGGGAGCCTAGCCCTGAAAACCAAGCACCGTCTTCAGGATTTCTAAGGGCATAAATTTTTTATTTCACTCCTTACTACCTATCACAGTTTTGAAGGCCATAAAATTGCAAGATGGCACAAAACCCCCCCCAAATGACCCCATTTTGGAAAGTAGACACCCCAAGCTATTTTCTGAGAGGCATGTTGAGTTCATGGAATATTTTATATTTTTCCACAAGTTGTGGGAAAATGACAAACTTTTTTTTTTTTGTTTTTTTTTTTTTTTTTTTGCACAAAGTTGTCACTAAATGATATATTGCTCAAACATGCCATGGGCATATGTGGAATTACACCACAAAATACATTCTGCTGCTTCTCCTGAGTATGGTGATACTTGGAAAGTAGACACCCCAAGCTATTTGCTGAGAGGCATGGTGAGTATTTTGCAGCTCTCATTTGTTTTTGAAAATGAAGAAAGAAAATAAAAATGTCTTTTTTTTCTTTTTTCAATTTTCAAAACTTTGTGACAAAAAGGGAAGTCTGCAAAATACTCACCATACCTCTCAGCAAATAGCTTGGGGTGTCTATTTTCTAAAATGGGGTCATTTGGAGGAGTTTTGTGCCAACTGGGCATTCCATGGCCTCCGAAACTGTGATAGGCAGTGAGGAGTGAAATCAAAAATTTACACCCTTAGAAAGCCTGAAGGCAGTGATTGGTTTTCGAGGTCCCATACGCAGCTAGGCTCCCAAAAAGTCTCATACATGTGGTATCCCTGTACTCAGGGGAAGCAACAGAATGTATTTTGGGGTGTAATTTCACATATGCCCATGGTATGTTTGAGCAATATATCATTTAGTGACAACTTTGTGCAAAAAAAAAATAAAAACGAAAAAAAAAAGTTTGTAATTTTCCCGCAACTTGTGGAAAAATATAAAATATTCCATGAACTCAACATGCCTCTCAGAAAATAGCTTGGGGTGTCTACTTTCCAAAATGGGGTAATTTGGGGGGGGGGGGGGGGTTTGAACTGTCCTGGCATTTTATGCACAACATTTAGAAGCTTATGTCACACATCACCCACTCTTCTAACCATTTGAAGACAAAGACCTTTCTGACACAGTTTTTTTACATGAAAAATTTTTTTTTTTTGCAAGAAAATTACTTTGAACCCCCAAACATTATATATTTTTTTAAAGCAAAGGCCGTACAGATTAAAATGGTGGGTGTTTCATTTTTTTTTCACACAGTATTTGCGCAGTGATTTTTCAAACGCATTTTTTGGGGGAAAAAACACACTTTTTTATTTTAATGCACTAAAACACACTATATTGCCCAAATGTTTGATGAAATAAAAAAAGATGATCTTAGGCCGAGTACATGGATACCAAACATGACATGCTTTAAAAGTGCCACAAACGTGCAGTGGCAATAAACTACATACATTTTTAAAAGCCTTTAAAAGCTTTTACAGGTTACCACTTTAGATTTACAGAGGAGGTCTTCTGCTAAAATGACTGCCCTCGAAACTGACCTTTACGGTGATACCTCACCTGCATGGTGTAATTGCTGTTTACATTTGGCGCCAGACCGACGCTTGCGTTTGCCTTTGTGCAAGAGCAGGGGGGGACAGGGGTGCTTTTTTTTTTCTTTATTTTTTTTTTGCTTTTTAATCTTATTTTTAAACTGATCCTTTCATTTTTATTTATCATTTTTATTGTTATCTCAGGGAATGTAAATATCCCCTATGATAGCAATAGATAGTGACAGGTACTCTTTTTTAAAAAAAATTGGGGTCTATTAATCCCTAGATCTCTCCTCTGCCCTCAAAGCATCTGACCACACCAAGATCGCTGTGATAAAATGCTTTCCCAATTTCCCAATGGCGCTGTTTACATCCGGCGAAATCTAAGTCATGAAATGCTCGTAGCTTCCGGTTTCTTAGGCCATAGAGATGATTGGAGCCATTCTGGTCTCTGATCAGCTCTATGTATGGTCAGCTGGCAGAACCACCAGCTGCATTCTCAGGTTCCCTGTTTGGACAGGAGAGCCAGAGAAAAACATGGAAGATGGTGGGGGGGGGGGGGGGACATTCCCTCCCACTGCTTGTAAAAAAAAAAAAAGTATTTTATAGGCTAGCTGGCTGAAAAGAATGATACCAAGATGATACCTAAACCTGCAGGCATCATTCTGATGGGCTGCATGAAAAAAAGATTGATCGGTGGGTATGCCCACCATTAGAATACCTCCCTTAATCCACCCACATAATAACAATAAAACATTGCAGAATAGATGACAATAAAAAAGAGCAGAACAATAGAGAGAGAATAGAGAGAGAGAACAATAAAACGACAACTATTTTTGTTTTTTTTATTTTATATTTTTTTGTGTTCTTTTTTTTGTACACTTTTTTTTGTAACTGTAACTGTTGTAACTATGACGGTTCCAGGTTCGGGTCTCTTAAAATGCAATGGCATCTTGGGAGACCCTGTGAAAGTGTGCCTAGTCTGTGCAGTGCTGTACCCTACGCTAATACTCAACTAGTGTATGGTAGCGTTCAAAACATTCCAGGATTGTCAGGACAGGAGGGACAATAACAGCGGGTGTCATGCCTATATCCATGCTTGCTGCAGACACGACATCTTCTTTGGGGGGCTCGTTGGGTAGGGGTACTGGGGAGGACATAAGGAAAATGCCTCTCATGCAGCCGGCTTTGGATTGGGAAGGTGAGGTGGAGCACTGTCTGGATACAGAAGGGCTCTGACGATCTCTTCCTGGAATTTAAGGAAGGATCCAGTCCGTCCTGAAGCTCTGTATAGCACATGAGCATTCAGCAAAGCCAATTGAAATAAATAAACAGACACTTTCTTGTACCAGCGTCTGGCCTTACGGGCAACTAGGTACGGCACCAACAACTGGTCGTTGAGGTCCACTCCTCCCAAATTTTGGTTATATTCATGGACACAGAGGGGTTTCTCCACAACACCAGTCGCCGTAGGAATTTGGACCGTCATGTCTGCATGAAGGGAGGTAAGAACGAAAACATTCTTATTATCCCTCCACTTCACAACGAGCAAATTATTACACTTGAAGAAGGCTCTGTCCCCCAGCCTAAGACGGGAATCTACAAGCCGCTGGGGAAAGCCCCGGCGATTAGGTCGCATGTTGCCACATGCTCCAATCTGATGATCAAACAAGTGAGTAAAAAGTGGCACGCTCGTGTAATAATTGTACACGTACAAGTGGTACCCCTTTCCGAATAAGGGTGACACCAAGTCCCACACAATCTTGCCAGAGCTTCCTATGTAGTCAGGGCAGTTTGTCGGCTCTACGTGACTATCTTTGCCCTTGTAACCCATAAAACTACATGTATAGCCTGGGGCCCTGTCACAGAGCTTATATATCTTGACCCCTTATCTGGCACGCTTGCTGGGAAGGTACTGTTTGAATGACAAGCTGCCAGAAAACTTAATCAGGGACTCATCAACGCAGACAACTTGATGGGGAGTAAACAAGTCTGCAAAACGCTGGTTGAAGTGGTTTACGAGGGGCCGAATTTTGTAGAACCGATCGTATCCAGGGTCTCCACAAGGATGACAGAGTTCATTGTGGTTGAAATGCATGAACCGCAAGATCTGCTCGTACGTGCCCTGGTCATGGAGGCAGAGAACAAGGGCATATGGTGAATTGGGTCAGTGGACCAATATGACCGCAACTCACTTTTTAGTTATGCCCATTTTGAGGGATAGGCCCAGAAAGAGCTTAAATTCAGAAACCGTAATTGGTTTCCAATCTCTGGCAAGGGAGGACTGGGGAATAGTGGCGATGTATTGACTAGCATACAAATTTCTTTGGTCCACAATAGATCTATAGAGATCTTCGGTGAAAAACAGTGGTGATAAAAATCAAGTAGGCTTGAATGGAGGAGAAGATTTGGATGCCGCACACTGGATGTAGTCAAAAAACTTCACTTTATTGAAAAAATGGGATCATCAAAACAACAAGACTGTCATGCAGAAAGTACAGGTAAGCTTACCTGTACTTTCTGCATGACAGTCTTGTTGTTTTGATGATCCCATTTTTTCAATAAAGTGAAGTTTTTTGACTACATCCAGTGTGCGGCATCCAAATCTTCTCCTCCATTCAAGCCTGCTTTGCCTAGCATTCAGCCAGCACCTGGAGCTCTTCTGCTCTGAAACTTCTACATACACCTGGGTCAGTGTCAGCCTGAGCGGTGGAAACACTTTCTTTGCTTGTCTGCATCTAAGGATAAAAATCAAGTAACGTAAAATCAACTGTTTCCACCTGAATGCCGGGCTGGCCAGTGAATGGGGGAAGTACGGGTGCTGCAGAAGTGGTGGGTTCCCAATTAGGATTGGCGAATGCAGCAGGAAGGGCACTATGGGCACGACGGGCCTGTGTTTGTCTTCTTCTTGGTGGCAGCGGAACACTATTTGTGCTTGCCACCTCACCAGCTTGAACTGCACTTATGGGACTCGCCACGTCAACAAGTGTTACTGCAGTGCTGGTTTGACTATGACCAGGGTGTACTAGGCCGCTGGTGCTTGCCAGTTCACCAGAAGGATGAGAGGCACTAGTACCTCTCTGCTCCATACGAGGGACCTGCGGTTCTTACACCTCAACGACAGAAGAAGAAGATTGGGGTCTGGTACGCCTGACCATGGCAGGGACCACAACTCTGTCGTCAGAGCTATCTGTCATGGAGCCACTGTCGTCTACAGGAACGTATTCTGAGCCTGAATCTGACAGATGAGTGACTTCCTCTTCACTATCTGTCATGCTCAGAAACGTGTAGGCCTCTTCACTAGTGTACCTTCGATTTGACATTTTGGTCTCTAAATTTACTGGTACAGTAGTGAGACTCACAGGCAAAAAACCTCCTGACTGTTAGTGACTGTATCAAAACGCTACCAAAAAAACTGTTAGCGGACTGTTAGGGAACAGGCCTGACTCTGCGAACCCTGCAGTTATGTGTGTTTAGTATTTTGTAAGTGACAGTGATCGATCGATACTGCACTTGGGTGGGCTGGGCTGGGCCGGGCGGAGGGGCAAAACGCAGGTGCTAGCAGGTATCTGTGCTGATCCCCCTAACACTGCGTTTTTGGGAACCCTAAACTGCTGGGGTCGCTAGTATAGATCTGATCAGATCAGATATTAATCCGTTCAGATACTATACCACTAAGGGAGGTGTATGCTGCGTGCGTGGGTGTTAGCAGTACTGGCACTAACCTGACACTGCCTGGGGCGACGCTGACCCTATCTGACCCTATAACCTAACTGATATCACCCGCCGGGCGATCAGGGGTTTAAACCTTTATTAGGTAATAAACGGCGGGTGCCCTGACACTGTAAAAAGCAAACTAACTAACCAGTCACCCATAACAGTTATACGGTGATCACTGGTGAAAGGGTTAACTAGGGGCAATCAGGGGGTTAAAACCTTTATTAGGTAGTATATGGGGGGTACCTGACGCTATAAAAAGCTGACGGTGAACCTAAATACTTACCTGCCTACCTAGCGTCACCAGTGACACTAATACGGTGATCAGAAAAAAGATTGCTTAGTGACACTGGCGACAGGGGTTAACTGGGGGGTGATCAAGGTTTTAAACTTTTATTAGGGGGGTTAGGGGGGTACCCTAGACCTAAAGGGGCCTACCACTAACTGCCCTACCACTTATAACAGTCACAAATGACACCAATGCAGTAATCAGTAAAAAAATAAAAACTGCTATTGTTGTCACTGTGACAGGGGGTGCAGGGGGGGGGGGTGATCGGGGGTGATCGGGGGGTGATTAGCATGCCTACGTGTTCTACTGTATGTGTAGTGTTGGTGCACTTACTTGGATGTCTTCTCTCCTCACGCGCCGGACCAAAAAGACACAAGGAGAGATGACATCACTTCCTCTGCTTCTGTTTACAGTTCAGAAGCAGAGGAAGCATTCCATTCACCGGGAGCGATCGCGAGGGGGTGGCTATGAATCAGTGGCCTCCCCCTCAGCACAGATTGCTCCTGTAGCGATGCCGACTGCCTCGGGCACCGGGGGGGAGTAACGTACCCATACCTTACTTTGCCTGCCCGTGCCATTCTGCCGCAGTATATCTAGGTGAGGCGGTCGGCAAGTGGTTAAAAGTACCATTTCAGTATTTGCAGATGACACCAAGTTATGCAGTGAAATAATGTCTCTAACTTACAAGCCGACCTCAATGCACTGTTTAATTGGGCAACTGTGTGGCAAAATGAGATTTAATGTTGATAAATGTAAAGTTATGCACTTGGGGGCTAAGAATATGCATGCATCATACATACTAGGGGGAGTACAACTGGGGGAATCCATAGTGGAGAAGAATCTAGGGCTTGGGTAGTGTGCTCAGGAAATGTGACAAAAGGAAAGCTCGCCAGTGGTCCAGGAACTGGGACCTGAGCCCGTAAGCAGGGCCCTGCTCGGGATCCAGCCATTTGTGCGAATGAAATAGGACGCACGTAAGAGCTTCTGGGGCGAGTGCGTAGTAAATGCTGGGTCTGACAGTCCTGGACTGAAGGCGGGATTACTTATTATTGGTGTCATAGGAGAAGGAAAACTGTTGAGAGAGGAATGTTTATAGAATCTTTCAGATTCAGGCAAATGGGTCCAATCAAGGGGTGATGGGAGAGGTCAGAAGTATATAGTTTATCTGCCCAAGGAAGGCCCCGGAGGCGTGTCTGTGCAGAGAAACCCATAATCTATTGCCGCTATGCCTACACCAGTCCACCACTCTATTCATGTGGATCGCAGTATAATAAAAAGCCCGGTCTGGGAACCCTATTCCTCCCTTGAGTTTAGGTCAGAGCAGAAGTGCACTGGCAAGTCGGGGAGGTATACCCGCCAGACAAAGTTAACAAAGGTGGATCTGACTGAATGAAAGTATGTTTGGGGGGATCCTAATAGGCAAGACCCGCAGTAAGTATAAAATTCTGGGCATCGCATTCATTTTAAGCACATTACAGTGGCCGAACCACGATAAGGCCAAACTGTTCCATCTATCTAACTCGGCAGACAAGGAGGACAAGAAGGGCTGCAAATTAAGCTTAAATATGGAGTTTAGATTCGCAGGGATTTTTGTCCCTAGGTATTGGATACAATGAGTAGCCCATCTAAAGGGAAAATGAGGCTGTAGGTCTGTAATGCCCCGTACACACGATCGGACATTGATCGGACATTCCGACAACAAAATTCATGGATTTTTTCCGACGGATGTTGGCTCAAACTTGTTTTGCATACACACGGTCGCACAAAGTTGTCGGAATTTCCGATCGCCAAGAACGCGGTGACGTACACCACGTACAACGAGACTAGAAAAGGCCAGTTCAGAACCAAGCGCGGCACCCTTTGGGCTCCTTTTGCTAATCTCGTGTTAGTAAAAGTTTGGTGAGAGACGATTCGCACTCTTTCAGACTCGTGGTTTTCAGATCGTTTTCTGCTGTTCAGTTTGTGCTTGTGGGTTTGCATCTGCTCTTCAGTGCGTGCAGCAAGTGACGCTTGACTCTGTCATTGTGTTATTGTCCGTTCGTTACTGTTTTTCAGGTCGCTCTTCACAGGCCTTGCTGTTCTTCAGTGCGTTCTGTTACTTCGTTCTTAACAGCCGACCGTTTTCTAGCCATGTTGCGTATACGTACTCCTCGTAGAGTTCGTGCTGTGCGGGGGCTTGGTGTTGGGGTCCTGACCTTGACACAAGTCCAGTCCATGAACAGGATGGGGAGAAGTTCATGGACCAAGAATTGGTTGCTTCAGCGTGACCAGTTCTGTCACATGCCTTTGCTCCGTGAGATCCATGAGAATAATCCTGATGATTTCAGGAACTTTCTCCAGATGACGGACCCCGTATTTCACCGTTTGTTGGCTTTGCTGACCCCCTATATCAGCAGGCAGGATACCTGCATGAGGCAAGCCATCACTCCGTGGCAGAGGCTAGTCGCCACCCTGCGGTACTTGGCGACGGGGAGAAGCCTGCAGGACTTGAAGTTCTCAACAGGCATCTCCCCCCAGGCTCTGGGGATCATTATCCCAGAGACCTGTTCTGCTATCATCCAGGTTCTGCAGAAGGAGTATATTAAGGTAAGATGTATCCTTTAACATCACATTTTATTGTATTTAATGTTTGATAATATATTGTATTTCTTTCCTCATTCCCTAATTACCATGATTGTAATATGCTGTGAATGTCCCCTTTGTCCTCATGCATGCTGGATTTTTCTTTAATTTTTTTTTTTGTCCTTCATACATATTTGCCTTCACTAACCTCCCCAGCATGGTCTCCTGGCCCTATATTCACCTCATGTAGTCCCTTAACAATGTCTTTTATCAGCTCCATAGTAGTGCTTTACCCCAAACACCCCCTAAAATGTTTTTAAATGTGATTTGTGCTTTAAATTCAGGCAGAGTGCCAGAGGCTTTTTTTTGGGTACCCAAATCATTTGGAACCCTCCCTCCCCCCAACTGCTAAGTCAGCTGATACCAATTCTCTAGCTATCCTCAATCATCTATCTGCTGACTTTGCCAAACCCATACACACTATACCCATCTCTTTTGTGGTCAGATTTATGTATGAATTCCCCAAAGCATGTAGTGCAAGGGCCTGCCTGTATACTTTCAAATGGTACTGTTAAAAGTTTTTGTATACTATTATTATCTTGATAGGTAATAGCAGAATGTCCAAATGTGCTCAAATGTGTACAATGTGTATTTATATCTTTGTATTATGACACTTCTTACCTGTCCAGTTTGCTGCCAATAGTGTAACTAAGGAGGGGCTGGCCAAAGTAATACCCATTATTTAGGCATTCATCTCTCAATGAAGTGGAGAGGGTTACCTGTCCAAGAGTCCCCCCCCTATAATGTTAGAAATGGCCCATGAGAGGGGGTGGGGAGGGGGAATCTGATAGGTGTACTTTATACTTTGGTCTTTAAAAACTCCCTCAAATAAATGTTATCTTGATGTTGGCCAAGAATGTTTGTGTCTAATCTGCTTTCCCTGTTTATGTGCAAAATGACTATTTTTTTTTTACTTGTTTCACTCCACAGTTTCCTTCCACACCACAGGAATGGCAGACTATGGCCTCCCACTTTGCCCAGCGGTGGGACTTTCCTAACTGCGGAGGGGCAATTGATGGGAAACACGTCCACATCGTCCCGCCACCCAACTCGGGGTCATACTATTTCAACTATAAGGGGTTCAATAGTATTGTGATGTTGGCAGTGGTGTCGGCTACTTACGAGTTCCTGTATGTGGACGTGGGGAAGAATGCCCGGATGTCCGATGGTGGAGTCATCGCCCAGGCGGAGTTCTACAGGCGTCTCCAGAATGGCAGCTTGGACTTGCCACCTCCAGAAGACAATGTGGAAGGACTCCCATTCGTCTTCGTTGCAGATGAAGCGTTTGCGCTGGGGGACCATCTTATGCGGCCATTCCCGATGAGGACCCTCACCCCGGACCAGAGAGTTTTTAATTACCGGCTGGCCAGAGCCAAAAGAGTGGTGGAGAACACGTTTGGAATCATGGCCAGCCGGTTCCGCCTATTTCTTACACCCATGCACATGGCGGAGTACAAACTTAATCATATCATCCTGGTGTGCTGTGTTCTACACAACTTTTTACGGCAACATTCTGCCAACTATGCTGGCTCAGTTGGGCCTGAGGCTGGAATTCAAAATGAACCAGCCCTGACGGCGCTTGAAAGTGGCCGTCCTGGCTTGCCCCCCCTGAGTGCCCATGATGTCTGGTCTAAGATACCTTGAATACTTTGCGGGTAGGGGGACTATCAATATGCCAGACAATGTCTGAAACCTTTTTCAAATAAAAAAAAATTACCTACTAAAATCTTTGGTGACATTTACTGCTTGTGTTTCTTTTAGCTGACCCTGACAGAAATGTGGTGAATCCTGAAAATGGTGTGATTGTGTAACATTACAAAGCATTGTTGGGTGTTATTTACTAAAGGCAAAGACACTTTGCACTACAAGTGCAGTTGAAACTGCACTTGTAGTGCAAAGTGGATTTGCCCTTAGGAAATAACCCCCATTGTCAGTGAAAACACCAATTAGAGCACAACAAAAGTGTTGGAGCGTTGAAACAATAATCCACACATTCTTGATTAACAATCTTTTTAATACCAGCACAATCACATGTGCATTTAGAAAAGGTTTTTTAAAACAAACCAACATGTTTGTTGTATAACAATTTTTGGGGTCACATTAGAAAAAGTAGAAATGTCCATTTAAGATAAAACAGGCATGTTTAAAAACAACAAGAAAGACACAAATCTTGAACTTACAAAGTTCACATTTGGTAGAACTTGAAGGCAATATCAGACATGAGTATTTACAAACTGTGTTTGATATTGTGTTCAGATTGTGTGAAGTCACACAAAAAAAATCACATCAGGGTTTAAAAAAAAAAAACACAAAAAAAAAATGATATAGATTTTTGGTCAGATGTGACAAATCATAATATATTGAGGGAATCACGATAAATAAGAAAGAAAGAAGTTTGTGAGAACTCTGTGTGAATATCAGCAGCAAAACTACTTTGTTCTTCCTGCATTATAAAGAAGAAGAGAGTGCGCTGTATTAAACAATTTTAAAGATTGCAGCGTGACGAAAGTGCTCTATCCATTCCGAACGCTAATTTTACCAGCGAGCTGTTCCGTCTCGGAATTTCTTCTGAGCATGCGTGGCACTTTGTGCGTCGGAATTGTCCACACACGGTCGGAATTGACGCGATCGGATTTTGTTGTCGGAAAATTTTATACTGAACTGATTAGTCTATTGTTCCCAAGAGCTCATGCGCGGCTCTTGCAAATCAATAAAAGTGGCGCTAAAGGCCAGTGTTTAAACTGCCAAGTGTGCAAAACAGTTCTATAGACTAAAGTGATCTAGTGCTGTAAATGCTACATAAACAATACAAAATTATTACATAAATGTGCAAATGAAATCGTGACAGTGCCTCTGAAAGTATACCATACACGAAGCAATATTAAATCGTGCACTGATATCAATAATAGAATATGAGTGGTTTAGTCCATAAAAAATCCATAGACAGGACACCGTGCAGGAAATGTGCAGTCTCTGGAAACAGTCCACCAATTCACTCAGTGATAGTGATTCCTCTCCCTTTGAACTCAACACTCACCAGCTCAATATGCCTCACACTCTCGTGTTTTGGCAATAAGGCATAAGTATAGTTGGTCAATAGAAGGCGGAAGATCCAGATTCCTTGATAAATCGAAGTGTCACCTCAATGTATAAAAGAACTCAAAATAGTGTGATACCGTAAAACATGTAAAATTTATTTAATTAAAACCTTCAATCATTGCACTCACATTAAATTAAATATATATATATATAAATAAATTTTACATGTTTTACGGTATCACACTATTTTGAGTTCTTTTATACATTGAGGTGACACTTCGATTTATCAAGGAATCTGGATCTTCCGCCTTCTATTGACCAACTATACTTATGCCTTATTGCCAAAACACGAGAGTGTGAGGCATATTGAGCTGGTGAGTGTTGAGTTCAAAGGGAGAGGAATCACTATCACTGAGTGAATTGGTGGACTGTTTCCAGAGACTGCACATTTCCTGCACGGTGTCCTGTCTATGGATTTTTTATGGACTAAACCACTCATATTCTATTATTGATATCAGTGCACGATTTAATATTGCTTCGTGTATGGTATACTTTCAGAGGCACTGTCACGATTTCATTTGCACATTTATGTAATAATTTTGTATTGTTTATGTAGCATTTACAGCACTAGATCACTTTAGTCTATAGAACTGTTTTGCACACTTGGCAGTTTAAACACTGGCCTTTAGCGCCACTTTTATTGATTTGCAAGAGCCGCGCATGAGCTCTTGGGAACAATAGACTAATCAGTTCAGTTTTATTTTATTTTAAAGTGGCAGCTTAGCATAATACGTTTATTTATACTTGTTGTCTAGGGGGGTAACACCCCTGCACCTGGCATTTGAGCGCAGTGGTGGAGACTCGGGAAGGGCGGTATATCTTGAGTTTTCTCATTTGTCACATCGGAAAATTTTATAGCCTGATCTAAAACTTTGTGTGTCGGAAAATCCGATGGAAAAAGTCCGATGGAGCCCACACACGGTAGGAATTTCCGACAACACGCTCCGATCGCACATTTTCTGTCGGAAAATCCGATGTGTGTACGGGGCATAAGAGTTGGAAAATTAATGAATTAAAATATAAAAACTTGAATAAATGTCATTTCTATAAAGTTTTATGCTTTCTATATACATATATATTTATGGACGTATATGTTTTCATTTATGTATATGCCCTTTCTTCTTTTTTATATGTATCTACGAGGCATCTCAGAAGTAATATTTTCCCTATGGAGATTGATATAGGGCTGAAAGTCCCATTCATTCCATCTAATTTTATATGTATGTTTACATCCTTTACAATTTTGTTCTATATATACATATATACATTTTGCATCTGGGGACACTTAAATGGCCAATATAGACTGATGTTGGGCTCAGTTGTTCTGTTTCCTGTGTGGTTCTGTGCGTCTCGGTTACTCCACATTATCAGCACCTGCAGTTTTGATCTGCCTTTCCCCCATTCCAATCATTCTATTCAAGTTTTTATATTTTAATTTATTCATTTTCCAACTGGGCCTCCAGGGGGGGTGACTCCTGAGAGACATCCAGAGTGGGCGTGCTCATTCATTCAAGATGCGCATGCATCCACAGCGCAAACACACCTGCACTTCCTGGTTATCGGAGCGGCGTGCGTTCCACCGGCGAAGAACGGCTTCTGAAGGCGCCACTCTATCTGGTATGGCTCACCCCATTATCCCCAAGTATGCGGTAGATGTGGGGGTGGTACAGGTAGATCATATACCTGACCACCTCCGAATGGTAGGCTAAACAGCCTCCCCATTTATTCCTTATTAGCCCACTAGGATTATGATTATTCATCAATCCATACACTGGGGTCACTGGCCCTATAACCCATGGCACCACATTCCAGCAACTGGGTATAGTTGGGGAGGGCCCCTCTATGCAGGTGGGCATGACCTGTGTAGGTGGGCGTGGTTTTATGTGGGCGGGTGCTGGTGGTGACTGGGATGCACAGACGCACACATATATAGAGGAGACCTTGCATGTGAGCAGCCATCACCCGCTTAGGCTCTGAGAAAAGGAGTTCTCCCCTGAAACGCGTCAGCCATCGATATATCCACTTGACGTCAGGTCCTGGTTTGTTGATGTTCAGAACTGCGCACCTGTAATTATCTTTGCTCGTTTGTGAGTATATATTTTGCTGTTTTACACTTTAATAAAGCTTTACCAGTGGTAATGCACTAGGTCGGTGCGCCCTCCTTTCTTCTTTTTTCTTTAGCCTGTGAATACCCATTATTCTGAGGAGGGCTGCAAGACGGCAGATACTACTGAATGAATTTGGTCACACCACACATTGAGGAACTAGACACCTGAGCGCAGGAGAGATTTCTATTGTGTTTGCAGGTTTGCAGTTGTGCTATACTCTTTCCATTTTCGGATGAGATGTTCAAAGCCTGGGATATTTTTTTTTATAACCTAACCCTGTTTTAAACTTCTCCACAACTTTATCCCTGATCTGTCTGGTGTGTTCCTTGGCCTTCATGATGCTGTTTGTTCACTAAGGTTCTCTAACAAACCTCCGAAGGCTTCACAGAACAGCTGTATTTATACTGAGATTAAATTACACACAGGTGGGCTCTATTTACTAATTAGGTGACTTCAGAAGGTAATTGGTTCTACTAGATTTTAGTTAGGGGTATCAGAGTAAATATGGGGGGGCTGAATACAAATGCACGCCACACTTTTCAGATATGTTGAAAACCATTTATCATTTTGCTTCCACTTCAATTATGTGGCACTTTGTGTTAGTCTATCACATAAAATCCCATAAAATAAATGTACGTTTTTGGGGGGGCGTGGTCTGGACATGACTGAGTAAGAACGTGTGCCTGAGGAGCTCCCGGTCTGACCCGTCCTTAACCAGCTTTAATCCAGCTATTATCTACCAGTTTTCCCCGGCATGTGCTCCGCTGGGAAGCAGAGGGGAAAACACCAGAAGAAAACATCTCCCAAACCAAGCACGAGCGGAGAAATACAGAAATTTCTCTCAAACGCTCACGGGGCCTCTCCCGCCACAAAGATGGCTGATGCCACAATGCCTGGCCCTCATAACGAGTGGCAGCCGCAGGACCCAACTACCTCACTACCACTCTCAGTTGCTCCAGACATGGACTTTACCACTCCGGCGGTGTTCCGACCGGACTCTCAAAAACATGCGCAATCTCCTCACACACCCCTGAGAGCCGACGTCAAATTGAGGGCACTGCTGCAGGCCCTCCCAACGAGGTCAGATATAGAGGCAATAGTAAGCAGACTGGAGGCAACCCACCGCAAAGAGATAGAGGTGGTACGGCAGGAAGTACAAACGCTTTCAGACCGAATGGGGTCTGGTGAGTCCTCAGTGGCCGCACTTGAACGACGGATGACGGCGGATGAGGTATTGCAAATGATCCAGGCAACTACAGTCCTCACACAGCAACTCCAATTAGAGGAAATTGAGGCCTGCAGCAGGCGTAATAACCTACGTCTGAGGGGTTTACCAGAAGCCACTGAGACGGAGGACCTGGCGGTGTCCACCCTTGCAATCTTCAGGGACCTAGCGGGAGAAATCTTCCCAGTTCCCACCCAACTTATCCTTTGGCCAGATTAATCGAGCTCTGGGCCCCCCCGCTCGGCAGACCCGGACAGGCCATCATACGTCGGATCCACCAGTATGCCCACAAGGAGCTGATCCTACGAAAGGCATGGGAGAAGGGAGACATTGAATTTGATGGGGCGGTCCTCTGGATCATGCCTGACTTATCCAGGGCGACACTACAGCGGAGAGCCCTGCTGAAACCAGTGCTGGAAGTTGCTAGACACGCTGGGCTCACTTACAGGTGAGGTTTCCCCATATCCGTGACATTTAAGAAAGCCCAACAATCCTTCACTCTCCGGACCCCCTCTGATCTCCCTGCCTTGTTTGCAGTCATGGAAACCGACCCCATCGAGGTGCCTGACTGGCTCCAGATACTGCAGCACTTCACCCCCCAGTCTGGATCGTCCAGCATGAGCAAAGACCATTCACCTAGACCACAGAGGAGCCGGCACAGATCCCGCTACACCTCTGCAGAAGCGACAAGAGAATCTTGACCTGTACCAGCGGTGCGGTGAGCTATTAGGAGCTTATCCCCCCTGCTACCCCTCCTTCCCCCCTTTGTATTTTTCTCCCCGTTCCCCGTGGGTGGGTTTTTTTTCTCCCAGGACACCTTCCCATATCCTGGGTTTGTTTGTGCTACTTCAGGCCCCAGCGTCCTGCACAACTGGCCGGCTGGAGACTACGACGCCGTGCAGGGAAGCCCGAGAGGGGAGGGTATTACACGCAGGAAGAGACCTGAACACACATTGACTGCATCACTGCATAACTAAACCTGCCCAGATTTGGGATTCTCCCTAGAATGTATCTGGAAGGCGCTGCATGAGGGGGAGGGGTGAGGGGGGAGGGGGTTTCTCTCCCTTTTTCATTGCAAGTACTGTTGGAGGGGCTCGTTTGTTTTTCTCAGTTTTTTTTTCCTCCCGCCCTTACCATCACCCTCTACTGCAGGAGCTGAATGACCTCTTCCGGAGCGGAGGGGCGGACATCACTGTAGCCACCCGGGGGACTTCGGAACACGGACAACAGGCACCAGCTGAACCAGAAAGCCCAGCATACATTGGAAGGGCGGAGACTATGCACTGATCCACTGGTCAGGTCATTATGCCTAAATGTTATATTCTCCCTTTTGTTATTATGATTTGTTATTTTTATGTTTGATTAAGTCTATTGGTATACTGTACTGTAACATGTGGGTGAACATCCATTGCTATTATTTAACCCCCCTGAGGCCAGCTAGACACCAGGATTGATAGTTGACCTTAACAGGTGAAAATAGGTCTTAATACTGAGAACGCTGATATCCCTATATGGAACCAGGGAGGCCACTAGAGGGGGGAGCGCAGGACATGTTGATATGACGAGCCTTGGTCTGTTAGGACCATCTACACACAACAGCGGAACAGGCGAGTCTGAGGCCCATTCATACCTCCCTTTTCATCATATTGACTGCCGGGGGACACCCTTTGCTGCAGTCCCTAGGCATCCAGGGATGAGGATACTGAGAAGCAGGAAATTATATTGGTGGACAACAATATCACCGCCTTTTTCAATGCTAATAGAACTGTAGGGGCATGCACATTACGGAAGTTTATGTTCTTATGTTTATGAGTGTAATGATCCCCTTTTTTGTTTTCCTTATTGTTTCATACTTTTATGTTATAGAGTAGATGTCTAATTCATGTTACCAAGCTGGGGGGACTAGGTTGGATCGGGAGAGCCTCTCACGGTCTACTCTAACCTCTTCCCCATTAGGTCGAAGCATCTCCCCTGGTGAGAACGAGGGTGTGCTTCTTTGCAAACAGATTTATTTGCACTTATTAAACAGACAGAAAGTTTGCACTGTCCATTATCCTCCTTATTGGATGGATCTTACATTCACCTCTCTCTCTTCTACGTTCCCACTGTTATCTATCCACTCTAACCCCACCTTACTCCCTCTCCTCCCCTTTCCTCCCACCAAGTTTACCTCCCCTAGACCCTCTTAAGAATGGGTGACAATGAATACTATTAATATCTTCTCGCTGAATGAGAACGGTCTAAACGTACCCGAAAATGCTGTTGAATGATCTTAAAAGGGCTCACGCAGATGTAGCATTTATTCAGGAAACACACTTCAGGACCGGCAGCGTTCCATGCCTTCGAAACCGATACTTACCGTTCTTTTACCACGCAACTAATATAGCAGCTAAATCCAAAGGAGTGTCTATACTGCTTTCAGGGGTAGTACCCTGGACATGTAGTGACACATTGATAGACACTGAGGGCCGCTATGTGTTTATTAAAGGATTAATCGGGGGCACGAAGGTGACATTGGCTACTGTATATGCTCCTAACGATCAACAAGACGCCTATCTACTTATGGAATTCAGGGAGGGTCAGTTGATTCTGGGTGGTGACATTAACGTACCTCTAGCCCCTTCGTTTGACACCTCTTCAGGCAACTCCTCCATACGCTCAAGCACCCATAAACGCATAACTTGGGACCTCCACAACGAACAACTGATAGATGTCTGGAGACTGCATTACTCTGGGGAACGAGATTACACTTTTTACTCATCGCCACACAAAGTGTACTTGAGAATAGATTATTTCTTTATCCCACACAGTCAGCTAGAAGCGGTCCACAACTCTAAGATAGGCAATATCACATGGTCGGACCATGGGCCTATCACCATGCGTTATAATCTGTCTCCAACCCTGACCACCAGATCTAAATTCTGGAGATTAAATGAAAGTCTATTGCAGACACCGATAGTTATGACTGATGTCATGAATGAGCTGAAGCATTACTTTCAAACTAACAATACGGACTAATGCGACCCAGGTATCTTATGGAAGGCTCATAAGACTGTAACAAGAGGGGTGCTAATTAAACATGGCGCATGCATTAAAAGAGGAAGAGAACAATTACTGCTCCAACTCCTCCATAAGATACACAAAGTAGAATCAAAGCACAAACAAACACATTGCCTCATTAGAAGCCGAACTGATGTCCCTTAGGAAGCAAACGGTAGATCTGCTGCACTACAGAGCCAAAGCGGCACTATAAGTCTGCCAAAAACTCTCCTACAAATCTGGAAATAAATGAGGGAAACTGCTAGCTAAAGCAGTTAGAAATCATAGACTTAACACGTATATTCCCCAAATCATAGCTCCCTCGGGACAAAAAAGGACCACACCAACCCAGATAGCGCAAGAATTTAGGGACTACTACTCTTCCCTCTATAACCTCCCAGTACAGCCCCCTAATGAAACGATGATAAAAGACTACCTTCCATCATCCCAAATCCCCCAACTATTGGCAGAAATAGGCACAGACTTGGACGACCCCATTACAATGGAGGATCTGCAACGAGCGTTAGGAGGAATGAAACCTGCCAAAGCTCTGGGTCCCGGCGAGTTTACCCTACAGTACTACCAATCCCTCCTGCCACTTCTGGGCCCCCATATGGTGAGGATGTTTAATGGCCTTGGTGAGGGGGTCCTTTTCCCTAGAGACACCTTGAGGGCACACAATTCCCTCATCCCGAAAGAAGGTAAAGACCCGCCGGCATATAGCAGCTATAGACCTATATCCCTTCTGAATATAGATCTTAAGCTTTTCATGAAGATATTGGCCAATAGATTAACCCAATTTATGCCAGACCTAGTTCACTTGGATCAGGTGGGGTTTACCCCTGCCCGAGAGGCGAGGGATAACACTACCAAAGTGCCTAATCTCATACATGTAGCTACCACAACTAAAACCCCATGCGTCTTCCTCAGCACGGACGCGGAGAAGGTGTTTGATCAATTGGGCATTTATGTCCTCAGTCCTTAAACAGATTGGTCGGGGGCATAAAATGCTACAATGGATTTTTAGTATCTATTCCACACCAACAGCACAGGTCAAGGCCAATGGAATCCTCTCAGATTCATTCCCTATAACAAATGGCACCAGACAGGGATGCCCGCTCTCGCCCCTCCTTTTTGCCTTAGCCCTAGAACACTTTTTATGCACCATACGTTCAAACGCAGACATATCGGGAGTGACAGTAGGTCATGCCCAATACAAGATCTCGGCTTATGTGGATGATCTTATGTTTTTCCTAACCAATCCAGTGGTGTCATTGCCAAATCTCCTCAGAGAATTTGATAGGTATGGGAATCTCTCCAACCTAAAAATGAATTTTGATAAATCAGCCGCAATGGGGATTAATATAACACCAAGTAGACTGAGTTCCCTAAAATCCCAGTCCAGATTTAAATGGTCAGACGGTTCTCTCAAATATTTGGGAATCTTGATCCCAAATGACTTGCAACACACCTTCGACCTTAACTTCCCACCCCTATTGACCAAGACCTGATTGCTGCTGGAGGAATAGAATAGAGGACTCCACTCCTGGTTTGGCAGATGTGATCTCCTTAAAATGTCCATACTCCCGAAATTCTTATATCTATTTCAAGCACTATCAGTCAAGATCACGCCTCAATATTTTAAACAAGTACATTCCCTCTTTGTCAAATTAATTTGGGCAAATTTAAAACCTAGGTTACACAGGCGTTATTTAACGCTACCTAAACATTATGGAGGACTGGCCCTCCTAGATCTAAGGAATTATTAGCTGGCAGTTCACCTGGGTAGAATATTAGACTGGAATCGGCACGGCACAAACAAACTGTGGACCCACTTAGAACAAGCCCTGTCAAAGGTACCACTGAAGGGAGCGGTTTGGTGCTTTGACCAGTTGCCCTCAGCATTGACATCACACCCTGTAATAGGCACGACCCTCCAGGTAGGCGCATCTACAATATTCACAACCTTCCTTTCCACTAGAGACTCTCCTCTCTACCCGATATTGGGTAATCCTGCTTCCCCCCCTGGACTGGAACAATCGAAGTATGAGACACTTACATAGTTACATAGTTACATAGTTACATAGTAGGTGAGGTTGAAAAAAGACACAAGTCCATCAAGTCCAACCTATGTGTGTGATTATGTGTCAGTATTACATTATATATCCCTGTATGTTGCGGTCATTCAGGTGCTTATCTAATAGTTTCTTGAAGCTATCAATGCTCCCCGCTGAGTCCACCGCCTGTGGAAGGGAATTCCACATCCTTGCCGCTCTTACAGTAAAGAACCCTCTACGTAGTTTAAGGTTAAACCTCTTTTCTTCTCATTTTATTGAGTGGCCGCGAGTCTTGTTAAACTCTCTTCTGCAAAAAAGTTTTATCCATATTGTGGGGTCACCAGTACGGTATTTGTATATTAAAATCATATCCCCTCTCAAGCGTCTCTTCTCCAGAGAGAATAAGTTCAGTGCTCTCAACCTTTCCTCATAACTAAGATCCTCCAGACCCTTTATTAGCTTTGTTGCCCTTCTTTGTACTCGCTCCATTTCCAGTACATCCTTCCTGAGGACTGGTGCCCAGAACTGGACAGCATACTCCAGGTGCGGCCGGACCAGAGTCTTGTAGATTGGGAGAATTATCGTTTTATCTCTGGAGCTGATCCCCTTTTTAATGCATGCCAATATTCTGTTTGCTTTGTAGCAGCAGCTTGGCATTGCATGCCATTGCTGAGCCTATCATCTACTAGGACCCCCAGGTCCTTTTCCATCCTAGATTCCCCCAGAGGTTCTCCCCCCAGTGTATAGATTGCATTCATATTTTTGCCACCCAAATGCATTATTTTACATTTTTCTACATTGAACCTCATTTGCCATGTAGTTGCCCACCCCATTAATTTGTTCAGATCTTTTTGCAAGGTTTCCACATCCTGCGGAGAAGTTATTGCCCTGCTTAGCTTAGTATTATCTGCAAATACAGAGATTGAACTGTTTATCCCATCGTCCAGGTCGTTTATGAACAAATTAAATAGGATTGGTACCAGCACAGAACCCTGGGGAACCCCACTACCCACCCCTGACAATTCTGAGTACTCCCCATTTATCACCACCCTCTGAACTCGCCCTTGTAGCCAGTTTTCAATCCATGTACTCACCCTATGGTCCATGCCAACGGACCTTATTTTGTACAGTAAACGTTTATGGGGAACTGTGTCAAATGCTTTTGCAAAATCCAGATACACCACGTCTACGGGCCTTCCTTTATCTAGATGGCAACTCACCTCCTCATAGAAGGTTAATAGATTGGTTTGGCAAGAATGATTCTTCATGAATCCATGCTGATTACTGCTAATGATACCGTTCTTATTACTAAAATCTTGTATATAGTCCCTTATCATCCCCTCCAAGAGTTTACATACTATTGATGTTAGGCTAACTGGTCTGTAATTCCCAGGGATGTATTTCGGGCCCTTTTTAAATATTGGTGCAACATTGGCTTTTCTCCAATCAGCTGGTACCATTCCAGTCAGTAGACTATCTGTAAAAATTAGGAACAACGGTCTGGCAATCACTTGACTGAGTTCCCTAAGTACCCTCGGATGCAAGCCATCTGGTCCCGGTGATTTATTAATGTTAAGTTTCTCAAGTCTAATTTTAATTCTGTCCTCTGTTAACCATGGAGGTGCTTCCTGTGTTGTGTCATGAGGATAAACACTGCAGTTTTGGTTACTGAAGCCCCCCGATTCAGTCGTGAAGACTGAGGAGAAGAATAAATTCAATACCTTCGCCATCTCCCCATCCTTTGTAACCAGATGTCCTTCCTCATTCTTTATGGGGCCAATATGGTCTGTCCTCCCTTTTTTACTGTTTACATACTTAAAGAATTTCTTGGGATTTTTTTTGCTCTCCTCCACTATGTGTCTTTCATGTTCTATCTTAGCTGTCCTAATTGCACCCTTACATTTCTTGTTGCATTCTTTATAAAGTCTGAATGCTGAGGATGATCCCTCAACCTTGTATTTTTTGAAGGCCTTCTTCTTTGCTTTTATATGCATTTTTACATTAGCGTTAAGCCATCCAGGACTTTTGTTCGCTCTTTTAAATTTATTACCCAATGGGATACATTGGCTAATGCCCTTATTTAATATGCTCTTAAAGCAAACCCATCTCTCCTCCGTATTCTTTGTTCCTAATATTTTATCCCAATTTATGCCTTTTAGCAAGGTTTGTAGTTTAGGGAAGTTGGCTCTTTTGAAATTCAGTTTCTTTGTATTCCCTTTATGTTTCCTAATTGTGTGATTTATACTGAAACTAATTGACCTGTGATCGCTGTTACCTAAATTGTCCCGTATTTCCACATCCGTGATCAGGTCTGTATTGTTGGTAATCAGTAGATCCAGTAATGTTTTATTTCTAGTTGGTGTGTCTACCATCTGACCCATAAAATTGTCCTGCAAGACATTAAGGAACTGGCGAGCCTTAAATGAATGCGCGGTACCCTCCGCCCAGTCTATGTCTGGATAATTAAAATCCCCCATTATGATAACACTTTCCATCCTTGCTGCTAATCCAAATTGTGATAGGAGATCTGTCTCCACTTCCTCCCTCAGGTTAGGGGGCCTATAGCATACTCCCAGTATTATTTTCCCCTCAACTGGTAGGGACCGTGCCTCACATTTCTTAGAAGACCATCATTGGCCTTCCGTTCTATCCCTAACTACTGAAAGTGGTCAATTCCGACTGCCGTTCTGGAAAGCAATGCAACTACACCACTTCTTACACTCGATCGCCAACCCGGCACAATTTAACCGCGACCTGACAACTTTTGAGGACTACTGCAGGGACGAGGGAGTTTTACCCCAAATACTACCTAAAACCTACGATATGCTCAACACCCCTTCTGAAAAACCTGACCTACAGAAATGGGAGACCTCCAACGCTCGTTCACTGATGCCCAAAAACAAACTATAATCAGATTCTTCTTAAAAACATCCATTTGCACAAAGATACAGGAACTTAACTATAAGATCCTGACCAGATGGTACTACACACCTCAGATGCTGCACAAATATTTCCCGGTCACTACAGACATATGCTGGAGATGTCAGATAGATAAAGGGACGCTCTTCCATATCTTCTGGTCTTGCCCTCTGCTACAACATTTCTGGACGCCAGTCCAGACGGTCACTCAAAAATTCACAGATTACACGATAAGTGACGATCCAGCTTTCATCCTGCTCCATGACACTACAATTCCGGCACGGAGCTACAAAAAAAATCGATAGTACGACACCTACTGAATGCAGCTAAATCCTGCATTCCCCTTATGTGGAAGAAAAGCTCACCCCTGACTGTAGGGTTGTGGCTACGCAGAGTGGAGGAGGTCAGGAGATTGGAGGACTTAGTCCTCACAGCACAGAATAAACAAGAGAAACACTCTAATGCCGCGTACACACGGTCGGACTTTTCACCTACAAAAGTCCGACAGCCTGTCCGACATACTTCCGGCGTACCTTCGGCGGACTTGCGGCAGACTTTCTTACGAACGGACTTGCCTACACACGACCACACAAAAGTACGACAGCCTAGTACGCGGTGACGTACACCAAGTCCGACGAGACTATAAAACGGAAGTTCAATAGCCCGTACGACACCCTTTGGGCTCCTTCTGCTAATCTCGTGTTTATCTCGTGTTAGTAGAAGTTTGGTGAGAGACGATTCGCGCTTGTGAGACTCGTATTTTTCAGTTCGTTTTAACTGTTGTTCAGTCTGTGCTTGTGAGGTTTGTATCTGCTTTTCAGTGCGTTTGGTCAGTTGGCATTGAGAAATCTTTGTTTTATTGGCCGCTCGTTCCTGATTTTCAGGTCGTTCTTCACAGGCCTTGCTGTTCTTCAGTGCGTTCTGTTAAGTGCGTTCTGACCAGCCGACCGTTTTGAAACCATGTTACCTGTACGTACTCGTCGTCGAGCTCGTGCATTGTATGTGTTTGGTGCTGTAGTTTATTCTTCAGCCCAAGACCAGTCCATGAACAGGGCGAGGAGGAGTTCATGGACCAAGAATTGGTTGCTTCAGCGTGACCAGTTCTGTCACATGCCTTTGCTCCGTGAGATCTGTGAGAATAATCCTGAGGATTTCAGGAACTTTCTCCGGATGACGGACCCCGTTTTTGACCGTTTGTTGGCTTTGCTGACCCCCTATATCAGCAGGCAGGATACCTGCATGAGGCAAGCCATCACTCCGGAGCAGAGGCTGGTCGCTACCTTGCGGTATTTGGCCACAGGGAGAAGCCTGCAGGACCTTAAGTTCTCGACAGGCATCTCCCCCCAGGCTCTGGGGATCATTATCCCAGAGACCTGTTCTGCCATCATACAGGTCCTGCAGAAGGACTATATTAAGGTAAGATATTTTTCTTTTATTAGCATCACATGTTCTTTTATGTAATCTTTGATAATGTAATGTATTTCTTGCTTCAAACACTACTTACCATCATTGCAATATAGTGTGAATGTCCCCTTTTTATCCTCACACATGCTGGATTTTTTTCCTGTTATTTTTTGTCATGCATGTATATTTTCCTTCAATAACCTCCCCAGCATGCAGTGATGGGAACATATCCACCTAGTCTACTCATTTTGAATGTATTTTGTTTGAGTGTATTTAGTGTGCTTATAATTAGCAATTAGCTAGATTTCACAACCCCCCCCCCCCCCCCACCTAAACTCACTCCAAATAGTGTGCTGCTAATTAGCAATTAGCTAGATTTCACAACCCCCCCCCCCCCACACCCTCGTAAAAATTTGCTTGAATGTTCTGTGGTGTTGATTTGTCTAAAGCAAATATATGTTGCACTTTGCTAAATGCATGTGCACTCTACAAGTGCATTTGTTCCAGTGCTTTAGTAAATGAGCAGAAGCTCTGCTGATTTCCATCATCAAATCATATGCAAGCCTCAAAGTGTTTTCATTAATTGCCCTTGCATGTGATTGTGTACTCCTTGCAACATGAATGCCTTTTTACATTACCTCATTTACTGTAAGCTGGTTAGCAACTGCACCTGCAGAGTGCGACAACTGCAGTCTTGTAGCCTTTTTAGTCCCTAAATTCCTGCGTGTCATAAAAGTAATCTTTTTTAGGGATTTCACAACCCCCTAAAATGTAATCAATGTTCCATCAGAGGGGGTGAGCAATCTGATAAGTGTGCCTTTCCATATTAGTTATTCCAGAAGAATTAAATTATTTAATGTTATACTGATGCTGGGGACTAATGTTTTTAATTGTCTAATTTTCTTGCAATGTTAGCTTACAAATTAATTGATTTTGGTTTTCTTGTTTGATTCCCCAGTTTCCTTCAACGCCACAGGAATGGCAGACTGTGGCATCCCATTTTGCCAGCCGTTGGGACTTTCCCAATTGTGGAGGGGCTATAGATGGGAAACATGTCCACATCGTGCCACCACCCCATTCGGGGTCATACTATTTCAATTATAAAGGGTTCCACAGTATTGTTTTAATGGCGGTGGTGTCGGCACACTATGAATTTTTATATGTGGACGTGGGGAAGAATGGCCGGATGTCGGATGGAGGAGTATTTGCCCAGACGGAGTTCTGCCAGCGTCTCCAGAGTGGTGGCCTGGGATTGCCACCTGATGCGGATAATTTGGAAGGACTCCCCTTTGTCTTCATTGCCGATGAAGCCTTCGCTCTGAGCAACCACCTCATGAGGCCATTCCCCCAAAGAACCCTCACCCCGGAGAGGAGGGTTTTTAATTTCCGGCTGGCCAGAGCTAGAAGAGTGGTTGAGAATGCGTTTGGAATTCTGGCCAGCCAGTTCCGCCTGTTTCAAACAGCCATTAATTTGGCGGAATACAAACTTAATTTTATAATTTTATCGTGCTGCATTCTGCACAACTTTTTAAACAAACATTCTCAGAATTATATAGGCACAGTTGGGCCTGAGGCCGGACTTATAGATGCCAACCTTACGGGCCTGGATACTGTCCGTACTGGCTTGGCCCCCCAAAGTGCCCGTCAAGTTAGACAGCAATATGTTAATTATTTTATGGGTAGGGGGGCCATTGCAATGGGCCAGGATATTTAATTTTTTACAATAAAAAAAAATTGATGAAATCTTGAATTATATTTATTGCTTGCCTTTCTTTTGGGCTGTCTCCTAGGTTATGGTCGAGCAGTTGTAGTGCCAACTGTATTTTCATTTTAAATGTCTAAATAAGCTCCATTGCCACTGTAAACAACTTTTTTACAATTATAACCAAACTGATACTGAGCATTGAAATAACAAACCACACATTTATTTAATTCCTATAAGGAGATGTTTTTATTAATGGTAGTTATGCATTCAGATCTGCATTTAGTATAAAATGTTCATAGACAAAAATATAATGATCTCTTAATAATTTAGCAAAATATAATTATATTTAAATATTTCTCCCTAATCCACAAAAAAATATTTTTGGCTTTTTGATTTTCGCAAACAGGCTTTTTTTTTTTTTTTTTTTTGTTTTTAAAAATCAAGTTTTGTATTTTTTTTGGTTTTTTTAAAATCAAGTTTTTTTCTTTTTTTTTTGGGTTTTTTTAAATCAAGTTTAATTTTTTTTGGGGGTTTTTGAGAAAATCAAATTTTTTTTTTTTTTTTGGTTTTAAAATCAAGTTTTTTTTTTTTTTTGGTTTTAAAATCAAGTTTTTTGTTTTTTTTTGTTTTTTTTAAAATCAAGTTTTTTATTTTTTTTGTTTTTTTAAAATCAAGTTTAGTATTTTTTTTGGTTTTTTAAAATCATTTTTTTTATTTTTTTTGGTTTTTTTAAATCAAGTTTTATTTTTTTTTTGGGTTTTTGAGAAAATCAAATTTTTTTTTTTTTTTTTTTTTTTTTTAAATCAAGTTTTTTTTTGTTTTTTGGGTTTTTTAAAATCAAGTTTTTTTATTTTTTTGGTTTTTTTAAAATCAAGTTTTTTTTTTTTTTTTGGTTTTTGAGAAAATCAAGTTTTATTTTTTTGTGGATTTTTTAGGTATTTTCGAGAAACAGCCCTCCTTTTTTAAATTAGGTTAAACAGCCATTTCTGTTCAGCCAAAAAAATAAAGAGAAGGCCCAGAATGGGGTCAGCAAAACAGGAAATGAAGGACATGATTGATGTTTTGGGGTTTCAAAAAGAGCATTTAGATTCGACCCAAAACATCAATCATGTCCTTCATTTTCTGCTGCATACGATCCAGCCGATTACGCATTTCATCGATGTCCTTATTCCAGGCCATTATTTGACCAATTAGCCGTTGGGCACTTTCTGAGGTGAAATAGTCACTTCTTGTACCTAAAGTGGAATGAAACCAAAAAATGTATTTAGAAATATGCACACATACATAGTTTACCTTACCATAATAAAGCTGTTGTCTCAGACACTGACCTGGTGGGGTGCCCATGTAGCATAATTCCTCCACATCCTCGGGGGTGGCACTGTTGCTTGAATCAAGCACAACCAGATCCCCTAAAATAGAGTAGAAAAATTACATTAAACAAAAGGCAGCCATGCATAGATTACCGTAAGCTGGTGTGTCAGACACTCACCTGGTGGGGTGCCCATGTCGCCCACCTCTCCTTCCTCCACATCCTCAGTGGGGCTTGGGCTGATTTCCCAATCATGTTTGGCTTGGGGTGGACTGTCTTCTTGTTGGCTGAGTGATTTTTCCCCTATGTGAAACAAAAAATTATTAATCTACTTAGCACACAGATATTTTAGTACATAGTAATTTTCCAACATTTGTAGTGAAGTGGTTTGTGTAGAGTTCCTATTTTACCTCAATATTTAAAATTATAAAGACATATCGTATAGATAGATATCTAGATATCAATATCTCAAAATATAGTTAATAATCTTTTGATCTCTCTCTCTCTCTCTCTCTATATCTGGAACAAAATCTCTAAATATCTAACTAAATGTAAAGAAAAAAAAAAAGATAACTTAAAATATTCAAAAAGAATGTTTTACATTTCTATATCTATCTATCTACCTATCTCTATATTTCTCTCTCTCTCTATATATTTCTCTCTCTCTCTCTCTCTCTCTCTCTCTCTCTCTCTCTCTCTCTCTCTATCTATATATAATATATATATAATATATAATATATAATATATATATATATATATATATATATATATATATCTCTATCTCTATCTCTATCTCTATCTCTATCTCTATCTCTATCTCTATCTCTATCTCTATATATATAGATAGATAGATAGATAGATCTATCTATAGATATGTAACGAGGTTTAGTAAAAGATCGTTTAAAACGATGAACCAAAAAATCGTATAGGAAGGAAAAGCACATGGAGCAATATACAAGGTAATAAACACAAGAGAAAAACACGACAAGTACTTACTTTTTTTAAGAACTTTCCGGATACGTCTGTATTGATCCGGCTCCCTGAGTTTCAGGTCAGACCATCTTTTTCTAAGTTGATCTCTGGAGCGCTGGACCCCAAAAGATGCCTGCAAAGTGTCCACGACCTTCGCCATTATTTTGGCCTTGCGCAAATTTGGCCGTGCGTACGGCCCATACTTCCCATCATAGTCTTCTTTGTGAAGAATGGCCACCATCTCCACCATCTCTTTAAAACTCACATTAGAGGCCTTAAATCTAGGCCTCACAGATCTTGACGTTCCGGCCTCCGGGCTGTCTCCACTACCTGAGGTCGTCAACATATCAGGTGTCTCCGCCATTATTTACCCCACTACGTGCCGTAACAAAAAATGGGCGGAGAACGTGAGTTAAAATCGAACGTCAGGGGCGGGCGACGCAGGCGGAGTTTCACACATGCGTAGTGTATAAAGAGGGGCCTTGCGCACGTGTCGTACGTACGTTCTGTGCGTCGAATTAGGGGGCGGAGAACATGAGTTAATTTCGAACGTCAGGGGCGGGCGACGCAGGCGGAGTTTCACACATGTGTAGTGTATAAAGAGGGGCCTTGCGCACGTGTTGTACGTACGTTCTGTGCGTCGAATTAGGGGGCGGAGAACATGAGTTAAAATCGAACGTCAGGGGCGGGCGACGCAGGCGGAGTTTCACACATGCGTAGTGTATAAAGAGGGGCCTTGCGCACGTGTCGTACGTACGTTCTGTGCGTCGAATTAGGGGGCGGAGAACATGAGTTAATTTCGAACGTCGGGGGCGGGCGACGCAGGCGGAGTTTCACACATGCGTAGTGTATAAAGAGGGCCCTTGCGCACGTGTCGTACGTACGTTCTGTGCGTAGGTGATAGTGGACCAGGACGTTACAAAACGAAGGTAATTTTAAATATATTTTTTTTTGGGTTTTATGGTCATGACTTTGTAGCAAGCGGCCTATATGGCTTGATAGATTGATGAGGCCTACATAGGGAGAAGATGATGAGGGGTTAGCAGAAACCTATAATAAGTGTTTTTTGTCTTGTGACTTTATCTTTTCCAGATATAATGAATCCCCTATTTAAGGATCCAGAGTTCCTTACAGCTTTTATTTCTAAATATCGAGAGATGAGGAATTTGTGGGAGGTGAAACACCCTCAGTATTATGCAAAGCATGTGAGGAAGTCAACGCTGGAGAGACTTCTGTCCTTTGTCCAGGCGACCATCCCGGAAGCAACAATGGAGACATTGCTCAAGAAAATTGGGGTCTTGAGGAACATGTATAAGAGGGAGCATAAGAAGATCCAGGAATCAAGGAGATCAGGAGCATCAGCAGATGATGTTTATGTACCCAGGCTGTGGTACTACAATCAACTCCGTTTTCTTGATGACCAGAATGAAGCCAGGCCATCACTTTCAACCCTTCCCTCCACCCTTCCCTCCACCCTTCCCTCCACCCCAGCAGAGGCTGATGAGGAGCAAGCTGGGTCTTCCATCCTGGATGAACCGGATATGACCATCTGGAGTCAGGTAAATTATTTTAACAAATATTTACTGTACTAATATTAATGATGTTAACTGGATGTTATAATTGTCTAAAATAATTTTGCACTCAAAATTGTGTATACATATCAATTGACAGTAGTGGCTAAATATGTTTGGCACCTGCTTGAAATAATTAGGGTGTCTGATTAGACTCTTTTATTAAAGAGATGTATTCACATTGAATTTGCTATTCATGAGAAGCAAACTGTGTGTCATTGATGAACCCAAAAAAATATACTCAAACTATTGTCCTTTTTTTATACACAGGATGAGTCCATCCAGGAGGAATGTGGGGAAAGTGGCAGGCAGGAGGAGACCGGGCCCATGGACAGCCTGGAGGAGGCCGGATTCACCATCATCCTGGAGGAGGCTGGGCCCAGTGTCAGGCAGGAGGTGGCTGCTCCCAGTGAGGTGGCTGCTCCCAGTGAGGTGGCTGGGCCAAGTGAGGTGGCTGGGCCAAGTGAGGTGGCTGGGCCCAGTAGGAGCCTGACCGAATCCCAAGTGCCTCCCCTCCACCTTCCCAAAAAAAGGGCCAGGAAGGGGATGGTCACACAGGACGCATCCCTGCGCCTCATGCAAGAGGCCACCCGTTTTTTAAGGAGCCCCCCCGAAGTGGAAGAATCCTATGGCTGCTACTTAGCCAGCAGGCTTCTTCAGATGGATTGGGAGCAGCGCCTCATTTGTGAGCGCCTATTTGGGGAAACAAT